>NW_026087631.1:58618986-58625244 GCF_022539395.1 Myiozetetes cayanensis | reverse complement strand
TTTTGTCCTATAGAAACAATCAAGGTGACTGCAGGATTGTAAGCAGAAACAATTTCACTTCTACATTTTTGCTCCAGGTTTATGGTGAAAGAGAAAGACTTTGCAAAGATAGTTGATAAATATAGACAAAACCTTCCTGTAGGGCTCTGTTAGACATGATTGGAGCAACATATCCAGTGTCTGGGTGTCATGTCTGGAAATATCCAGCAAGGGGAAAATTCCTATAGAGTGAGAGAATAGTATAAGGCACAATTATGATTCTGAACAATGTTGTCTAGTGGTTAACAGTGATTAGTGAAAGAGTGAATTGGAAAATGCTGGAATGAAATGAAGGAAGGATTCATATGGAATGGGAATGTTTCAAGTTAATTATATCTTAAAGCAGTTTCAGAGATGGAGTCATTCGCTGTACCCTTGGATGGGCAATGCCTCAGGGGCTCTGTGCTTCAGCCAAGTGCCCAGACTGAGAGAACCTGGAGGTGTGAGCTGGGGTCAGGAGCCTGTCTCAGAACCAAACTCTGCTCTGTGCTTGGCACAAGCTTTGCCACTGGCTGCTGGTGTACGCAGTAGTGGTATGTCCCAGCTACTGTACCACAGAGTCTATAGGAGATTAAAGGCAGAAATTTTAAAAGCAGTATGTAAGGAAGAACTTAATCTCTACTGACTCTGTCCAGCCCTGTCTAATGACTCCAAAATTAAGCGCTCTGCTGTTGCTGTTGTGTGCCCCTATTCAGGCACACTAATGACACCTGTACAGTGTAGAGATGGGTAAATTAAAAACGTGCTGTAAAAATATATGCCTGAGGGGAACGGGTCAATGAAAAAACATTATCACTGGTTCTTAGAAAAGTATAGAGCAGTTACTGGAGATTATAAAGTTCACTCGGACTCAACAATTTTTAATGTTGTTCTATAAACAAAAGCACCCCTTGAAACCAGTATAATTTCAAGGCTGTGTTCTGAAAGCAACACACTGAACTTTCTACTTGATCTCCAGGTAAAATTTAGGACTTCTTAATAATCTCATGTTCTGATGTTCATATTGATCTGGGTTTAAATCTGGCACAAACTTTTTTGTCTTGACTTCCCTTTATCCCATTTTTTTTTCAGCATGTTGCTTAGAACTGAGAGTACAGAAATAGATACTTTGGTAGGAAGCAGAAAATATCAGATGGGTTTCACACTAAATCACAGGTGCCTGAGCTGCCAGAAGGACTCATGTGCCTTTGAGTCTCCTTGGGAAGAGTGTAATGGTTGACTTTAAGCAGCCAGAACACATCTCACCATCAGCCACTTGTTCCCTATTTTCCTTCTCCTCTGGGGAGTCTTTGGTCAGTGGGACATGTAACAGTGGAAGTTATGCACAGCTGTGCATTTATTGTATTTACTTTGGTGAGTCTAGGATAACGAATGACGCAACTTCAGAAGGATTTTATGTGTGCCACTACGGGCTTAACTGTGAGTACCCTCAGCACAAGCACAGTCTACTGAATGATGGTTCCCAGCAATCATTTTCAAAATGTAGGTCCATGGAGACTGAGAACTGGAATAGTTAGATTTTAACTTTCCTATGTCTTTGTTTCTAGATGGTCAAATAGGATAGCAGAACTTCATTTTATGGTCTACTTGTTTAGCTTCTGGGAAACTAAGACATCAGGCTTTCCTGAGGTTTCTAGGTGTTCACATTAATATAAGTAAGAAACTTAAAGTAAGAAACTCAATCCAAATTTATGGAAGAACCAGATTTTGTAAGTTTCTAACACGTATTGTTTTCACTCAGAGTGAGGTAGGTGATCAGTTCTTTCACTCTGCATGAAAGTCACTTAATTCATAATTCATTAAGAGTTCTGATGGATCTCAAATTCTTCAACCTGAAGTTTTCTATCTTGAAAGAGGGAATCAAAATCACTTCCTCTACAGTCAAAGTTTTCTTGCAATATCTGTTAAGTTCCCAAAGTTGAGTGCTCACTTACAATTTTTTGACTTTATATCCATTTACTCTTTTTACCTTCTGTATTATTTCTTTATTTTCTTCTATTTCAATGATATTGATTCTACCAATAGGCAAAAAATAATTCTTCAGCTGGAGGAAATTTTATCAAATTACCTGATTGTTGGCATTCCTTCACACAATTTGCACAATCAGCATGATTCTGTTTCAATTTTGATTATACATTCAGAACCTGGTGAAAGCCTTTGCTTATTTTACCATATTTCTGTTTCATGAAAACCTTCTCTAAAGTATGACTTCATTGAAAGTGACAGAATAGAAAAGCTGAAGAGATGTACATCTGTATGGCAAGACAGCTCACAAGCAAATGTGAATCAGCTTTAAACTAAAATACATAGCCCACACAGTGGAGTTGCATGTTGCAGTTTAACATCTGTTCCAAAAGTGCAGCAGAGGTGACTGACTGAGCAAGGCTGCAGGCAAACACTGTAAGGTGGCAATATAAACTGCTATCAGTAAAGGGCAGGTATAAACTGCTGGGTGATGACATGTTTTCCCATTTTCAGAGATCAAGGACGGCAGGGAGAGGGCTCATGTAGGGCTTGCCTGATGTTTTTCCACCGTTTTGCTGTCAAAAACTGCAGATGAAGAACCCACCTCCTAGATGGAAGTTGCTGTCTAGGTCAAAAGGACAGAACATAAAACCCAAGCATCTTCTGAAAACAGTTACAAGGTGGCTTCAGTCAATATTGAACAAGTTGTTGCCATTCTTCAGTCTGCATAGCATGTATGTCATTTATTGTGAGGGGATTTGCATACTGCACAGAGTCCAGAATTTGCTATTTGTGCAGATGCTGTGCTCAGAGCCTTGTTCTACCTGATCTCTTGCTATTAACATGGCTAACATGAGATGCAACTTCTGTTGCTGCAACAATGTACATCTCCTTGTTTGTTGTGTTTTATTGCCTGAAACACTTAGAAGATAATTCTGTTCAGGTTGGAATTATGCTGGTTGGGCATGACTTTTTTTCCTAAAGATCAACTAACTAATCTAGCACAAAACAGCCAGAAATTTAATTATAACCTTACAACTACTTTTACAATCACCTTGCAAGAATTTTTTTTTCCTGACTTGAGCATTTTCATGAGTAATTGTAGGATTTCAGTCCTCTCAAGGGGAAACAAAAGGATCTGACATGTCTTCTCTGGTAAATTTGAATGCTATATTTCAAAAGAACTCCAAAACACAACAGCAAGAACAGTAAACCACCCAAACAAACAGAAGAAAGAAAAGAAGAAAGGGGAGGTGGGGGATGAAAAGCCATGAGAATATCTATATAGTCTTCTGATTTCTTAAAGGCACTGAAACCATTTATTAAATAGCTATGAAACAGGAAACTTGCAAAGAATGAGCCAACTTTGCAAAAATCTCATCTAACTTTAATGTGAAAGTGGAGCTGTCTGCTAACAAAATGTACAAGCAAGGATATATGTAACATGACAAAAATGATATAGTGAAACAAAGGATATTAAGGAAAGTAACAGGTTTATAGGACTCAGAATAAGAAGGTGCCTAAATATGTTAGGAAAAAAGAAACCCTTGCAGCGAAACAGGGCCGTTATCAAATGGAGATGATGAAAATAATTGGACTTTAAACCAAACTGGGACTCTACTGTGATACTTAGTGCCTTTGGCTGATGTCTGTTAGTGAATGTGTAACATTTTAATTCCTTCTGCTATCCTTCTCAGGACTGGTCTACTGATAGGAAAGTACAAAGGAAGAGGTTAACATGGTTGTGGTAGAAGTTGTAGAAGCAGGAATTATTTGGAGGTTTACTTTCTAGCCCATTTAATTGTATGTACAAATAAAACATTCTCAGTTCTTAAATGGATTGATGGATATTGAACCGTACCTTTCACTTTCAAAATAAAATCTGTACTTTATCCAAGTCTAGTTTTAAGAGGGTGGGTTTTTTTTTTTTTTTGGAGAGGTTCCATAAGTTTTTATCTTCAATTTTGATTTACTATACAAAGTTTGATTTTTCCAATCTGCAGAAAGAACAAAGAAGTATTTCCTGAATTCTACCTGGGATTAATTTTCTCAAAAGTGTTTTTTCTTTCACCATCAGACTATTCACACTCTAAGTGAAGCTTGTGTAGGTGAACTCTGTATGTGTTTGCTGGAGATTCACCTTTCTTGAAACCAGAATCTCTCGTTTTGTGTAAGTGGTGGTTTGACTTTGTTTGATTGCAAAGCCCTTACTCATCTGCCCTCTCACTCCTCATCTTCAAAAGGACTGAGGGAAGAAAGTAAGATGAAAAACTGATGGATTGAGATAAAGACAAGGGTCTCGCTTAAAGATTACCCTCACAAGTAAAACATAATTGACATGTGCAAAATTAATTTGATTTATTGCTAGTTAAAAATAGAGTTAGATGAGAAATAAAGACAAAAACGGAAACATTTTCCCTCCACCCTCCCCTTTTTCCAAGGTGCAGCTCCACTCTCTAATTCCAAATCCTCTGCACTACCCCTTCCCCAGGTAGTACAGGAGATGGGAAATAGAGGGTTACAGTCTGTCCATAACTACCCCTTTCTACTGCTTCTTCATCCTCACACTCTTTCCCTGTTCCAGAGTGGGGTAACTGACAACAGTCCTTCAAGAAATAAACATGGGATTCTCCGAGGCCCCCAGTATAGATATCTGCTCTGCTGTTTTTCTCTCTGTGGGACATCTCCTCGTGTTTTTCCTAGCCAGGGAAATAACTGCTCCACTGTGGTCTGCTACAGTTCTTCTTCCATCTCTTTCTCTGATCTTAGTGTTTACAGGTCTGCCCCCTCCTCAAATATTTTTCCTCATTTCTCAGTGCCTGTGCAGTGATTTTTGCTCATTCCTAAATATGTTTTCCACAAGGTGTCACTAGCCTGGCTGATGGTTCAGTTGTGTCCTGTGGTGGGTCTGTCAGAGGCCTCTGTGTCTGACACTGGGCACAACAAACTCTGACACAGAGGCAAACCCATACCAACATCTTGACACCTACATCCAGTACTATATCCTTGTTATTTTCCCCCATCTGAGCTACTCTTAGGATTACAGGATGTGTAGCTGTACTTTGTGCTGCAAAAAAAAAAAAAAAAAAGTCAAAAGTTTTTGTTGCCACGATTGATATTACTCTGTGGAACAATTTATGCCAAACTCCTTCTACTACTGGCAACTTTGTTTTCAATGAGAAATTATTTCCATGAATGAAGTCATGGAGGAGGTGATGAACTTCTCAATGGTTGTACTTGGAAGGAGCATACATTTTGGGAGCATTATTTCAATGCAGAAAAATATTTGTACTTATCACGATTGCGCAATATTTTTACCTAGGACTCTTGCAAGGGCCAGGTCACTTGGGGGATTTGAAAGAACGTCCTTTTTTTGGGGGTAAGGCTACTGCAAGAATGATGCTTCTTTTATAGTCTTCTAGGTTTTATTTTCAGCTGAAACTTGGAAAGACTGCTAAAGAAGTGGAAAGATGCTGGCAAACAAATTCTAAGTGAACTGCAACATTGCAGCATACTTCATATGCTTAGATAACCTCGTCTAACTTAGCTGAGACATTGATTCAACTCCTGGGGTATGGGCTAATACAGGAACAGTATCACCATTTGTAACCAGGACCACTTTCTCATCAGGAATCTGAAACAGACTGTGGTGAAGCTGGCTGAAACAGAGGGCTAAGAGTCAGACTATGGCTGCGGGATTGATTGTGTAAGGACTTTAAATAACTCCTCTGCTGTTAACTTCCAAAACAGGTACATGACAGTTTCCCTTGGAAAGGCTCTAGCTCAGTAGCAGTGAGAGAAAATATCCCAGTCGTTTCTTGAAGTGGAGCAGCAGAGACAGACATTAGTGTAGCTCTGCAAGTAAGCTACTTTGAGGGAAGAGGGAGCAGTAGGTCTCCTGACTGATTTATGACAGAGAAATGAAGGCTATGCAGTAGTATGTAAAGCTTATGCACCATCTGAGCCAATCAGTTGCCTTACACATTCTGGTTGGCATGAAAGACATGGGCTGTTTTTTTACTTCTAGGGATAAAGGAATAGATGAGTTTTTTTCCTCTTTCAAGCTCTGTCCAACAGCATGGGTTCTAATGGTTGCACATGTTTTAATATCACAGAGAATATGAGCAATTGCAGTTCTCTCTGTGTACAGTGAATTGATTGGCCCAGCCTGCCTGGGGTTGTCATTCCATATTCACACTTTTCCCAGGGATTAGGAAAAAAAATGTGTGACCCTCTGTTCAACATAAATTGTGC
>NW_026087631.1:57222769-57234275 GCF_022539395.1 Myiozetetes cayanensis | reverse complement strand
ACTACATTACGTTACATTCTGCTACCAGATGTCTTCCTTGAGACATCTGTATCTATCTCCCCACTCTTAGAATTCTTTGTTATTTCTTTTTCCAAACTAAAATATTTCCCCAAAGTTAGGAAAATTACCCACTAACAAAGTTAATCAGCTATTTACTTTATTTCATTGCTTTACTAGCATGAACAAGAAAAAGTACTCCAGAAGTACTGGACTCTGACCTATTCTTTTTAAATATTTGTCATGTCAATTTCTTTCATAGTGTCTCTGGACAGTTTGGTTTTTGCTAAAAAAATATGTCATAAATACATATGTATCACCTTCTTACAATTTTTCAGCAAGGGATTAGAATGACATGGTTCTGGTTTAAATTGAGAAGGTAAGGATTCTGTTAGATAAAGGCAGTTTGATGATTTACTGAAAAATATAACAAAGCAGAATCTGGAATACTTTGATAAAAAATTGTTGAGATTTGAATATTATTTTCTTCATTAAAATGCAAAAACTGTGGAAACAGTTTTTGATTTTCACGCTGGAAGTGAAATTTGGTAATATTAATTTACAGGCATCAAAGGTGGATGCTTGGGGATCCTGGGTTGTGTCTACCCTTATCTCTGCTGCCAACATTGCTTCTCCAACTTCTTTGTGTCCGTGGAGATTACCTCTATCCAGGCAGCCTGTCAATAGGGATGTTGTCACTTTTGAGAACAGTTGTCTTATTAAAAACAAACACAAAAAATGAGCCAAACAACAAGTAAACAAAAAAGCCTAAAAGATAATTTATCTATAACTAAGATTTTGTTTGTTCAGTAGTCCATTGCCTAATTTGCTCTGTGTCCCATGTGAAGCCGATTCTTATCCCTCTCTCTATCTCACCAGTGATATCTTGCCACTCTCACCTCACTACAATGTTTGTAATGCTAATCCTTCAGGAATCAGTTGCTCTCTAAATTCATTCCAATCCACCTCCTCAAGCAATCATTGTTCCTTTCATCCTCTATTTCCTTAATTCCCTCTTGAACTCCTCATGCTTTTCAATCTCCTGCTGTGTTGTGGTTACAACTCTCTCTCTCAGGTACCATCAGTCTGAAATACCTACTAAATATCTTTTTTAAACCATCCTCTATAGTCTTGTTGATTCTCCCAGTTAAATCTCTTGCCTTCCTAGGAAAAGAAATACCTTTGCTTTGTTGTGCTGAATTGTGACTCCTGTCAAGGACTTACTTGGTTTCTGGATCCCCTCCCTTCCACTTCCCACCCCCAGCCCCCACTCCACCTTTTATAATTGATACTGTTACAGCTTCCATGTCTTCAATTTCCATTTAATTGAAATAATGTATGATTAAAATGTTAGATCAGATTATGCCATCCAGTTTAATCAATGATGAATTTAAAATCCAATTAAAAGATCAGTTTAAAAAATGTTTTGTTGGAATGCCAGCTACCAAAACAAGAGTTTTAACTAATGATATATGCTGATTAGATAATAGTTTGACTATTAAAATGTTCCCAAGTTTTGTATTCAACTGAAGACCATCTGTGAGCCTATACCAATTACAACAGAATCTAGTGAAAGAGGTAAGAGTCCAACAAATTTATATTCCTAAGTAAAATCATGATTAAAAAGTCACACTTTTTCATCCTTTTCAGTAGTAAAATGTTAAATAAACACTGACAGGTTCACACTTCAGCTGTGCATAATCTATTTCTTTTTTTTGTAAAAAAATCAAAAATACTCCTTTCAAAATAATTTGCAAATGCAAGCATATCTATTGACTTCAATAGAAGTGCCCACAAGACTATCAATCTGCAGGACTTTTAATTATTAAAAGCAAGTAAAAGGAAGGTAGAAAAATGACATCACAATACTTGCTCTTTCTTTTGGCAGAATTCACTACTGGAATTTTTTTTAGCTAACTGGGGAAAAACCTCAACCACTGAACATAATGGAAGATAAATTAAATTCTTACTGCATTAAGAAGTATATGGAAAACCCGTAAGAGGTGTGAACAAAAAATAAATTTGTTCTGAGCGTGTGCTAGTAATTGTAATACATCTTTCACAACCTCCTTTAAATTTTGCTAAGTAATTTTTCAACTCCATCCATGCAAACTGAGAAGCTGATTTTAGCCATCATTAAAACAAAAAAAACAACAACAACAACAAAAATCAATTATCTGCTACAGGCTAAATTTCCTTTTAAGCTTATGCTGATTTTTTGAAATTTACAAATGAAAATAATTAATTATGAATCACTCCTGGTTTTGAAGTCTGATTTCATTTGATGCCTGTACTTTGGAAGATGAGTTTCACACTAAGCAGAAATGTTTGCCTCTTTTAGTCATCAAACAAAGTCTAGAAATCACTACAACAACTGAAACTAAAGTAGATTTTTCCCTCCCCTGTTTTTGCAGCGCAAATAGCAGACTAGAAATGGTATGGGTTAAATTAGATGCAGTTCTTTTCCTCTTCAGTAAAATAAGAAAGCTGACCTAGTTTTCTTACCGAAGCTGAAATTCCTTCTGACAAAAAATTTCTAGCCTTCTAACTACTTTTAAACCAGTGGACCCCTTGGGTTTAAAATTACCAGAGTGAAAAGAAAAAACCAACCTCCGAAGTCTGTCCCATGAAGAGGCATTGTTGGACCTAAATGATGCATAGGTGAAGCATAATATATCCCAATGACTGCAGAATTTATATTCTCATATTCAAAAGAGCTAAAAATAATGAATTTTTTTATTTTTACACATTTCATAGCAATTTAACCTAGTTCAGACCTTGTACCTACTCAGTCCATTGTATAATGTGCACATGTCACCTTTTTAGGAAATAAATTTTCATATGACTTTTTAATAGTTTACGGAAAACATGGTGTGTGTAGAATATCTTAACATAGGTTTGAACTGCAGGTGAAAAAGATACATAGAAGAAGTAAATTCATTACAATCAATTCTGCTTCAGCAGAATTGCACATCTTGTATTTCATCTTAACTCAGAACAGTAAGTTTTGTTCTACTACAGGGGAACTGGGAATTTCACTCCACTGGCAAATTGTCTCTTGAAGAGTGGACCTTTGAATGTACCTAGAACTTAAATTATTAAAAAATGAATATGATTATTTTTAAAAAATAATATACATAATTACCTGTACTCTAAAGATGTGCTTTCTAGAGGCCAGAATCAAGAAACATGGACTACCTATCCATTACTATGTTGTGGAATTGATACCATGGTTTAGAAATGTAACAGAACTAATAGGACTTCCAACAGAATGTAGCGTAGAAAATTACTGTTCTTCAGTTTCTTTAAACAAAGTAAACAATAAAGTAGGAGCTTTATTAAAGGAGGAGTATTGCACAATCAGATGCATTGTCTTAAAGACGTTGATAAAATGTTCACTTAGAACTTTGGGGGGTCCAGACATAAATGACCACCAGAGACCCTTGGAGAAGCCCCTTTGAGACCTTATAAGGATATGTGTATATGCTAATTAGTGCTGGGAAATATCATGAATGTATAACAGGAATGCAGGAAATGAAAATGAATAATTGTGTCATGCAAACATATAAGCTCTAGTGAAGATACTTCTGTGTACCCTTTGAGGAAATAACTACCACTGCATCCAGTGCACCAAATGAAGAATGCCTGTCTCCTAAAACTCACAAATTCATTTTTGAGGTTTCAGTGTTCTAAATGTAACATAAACATAATTCAACTATATTCTAGCTGTCAAATCCTGTACAAAAGTAATATTAAATCTCTGTGTTCTATTTTCTGGATAGAATGGACTTGTTTCACCTTTTTTTTTTTTTTTTTCTTCTTTTAGTTAGTTGTAAAGCATTGTAAAAATAATCCTATGTCTCTTGATCACCTGTAATAATACGTGTCCATGGTGTGGAAATTCATGGCTAATCTCCTAATAGCGATTAGTCATATGGTGTGTCTCTGTTGAGGTGTGTCTCTGTTGTCTGGTAAAAATGGTCTCTTTGGATTTCAGAGATGGTCAGAAGAAATGTTACTTCCTTCTGGAAGGTTTGCATTGTCAGACATTGATAAACTCAGTACTCATTCAAACTTATTGCTGCTGATTCACTAAATGGAATGCAACTTATTAACCTCTGACTTACATACATGAGAACCTGATGGTTTTTTTTTGTGCTAGACACACAGAACTTCAGTCCCACTCATCATGACAGAAGACCAAAATATAAATCCTCAAAACCACTACTGATCTTCAAAGGAGACCTGCATATTTTTAAAGGACACAGCAGCAGAGCTTTTCAAATGGAGTCCGTTTGTTTCCAAAATGCTTCATGCATGTGCACAAGTATTTCTTTACAACACTGTATCTGCATCTGCACTGAGCATGTGAATATTTATGTTCTACCCAAAATCTCCTCAAGACTGCTAATGTAAATGTTTCCTCATCTGTTCCAACCCTAAAGCTTAAATCTACCATCTGCAGTCCAGCAATATCACCTGGGCTAAGCTCCACTGAGAATTCAGTTACTATTAGAATACCTCTACCTGATAGTCTTATAATTGATTTGTTGACTTGGAAGAAATAAGAGTTAGGTTCTGGTATACATTTTTGCTTCAGGAAAGCCACACTTAAACCCACACCTCACGTCCCACATAGTGTCATAAATTGACCTGGTTTCAATAGCACTGATGAATTTTCATGGATATAGACAAAACTACCGATGGTGTCTTCTTGCTGCTACTGCAACAACTCCTTAACTGCTAACCAAATCTTATATAAGGACTTATCAGGGGGAAAATTCTGAAGCAGCCTGGAAAAGTCTTTAGAATACATGCCATTGCAAAAGCTGTCCAGCAGTTCTAGGAGCATGTTGCATGAGACAGAAAAGACAGCATGTCTTTTGAACATACAGGCTGTGAGATTATCATCCTTTTTTGAGCAGGTACATAAACTTGATAAATTACCTTTTAGGAAATTGTATTAGCATTTCTTATTTCACTTGTACTGTCTTGTTTTCTTGCTTTACGAGGGATGACACTATGTATGAGTTTTAGTTTACACAGCTTATAGTTTAGGGGTAATTATTTAATTGTGTTAATTAAAGTCATCATCCCTTATTAAGCCTGTCACCTTCCCCAGAAAACAAATTTTCTTCATAAATCAATTCTGCATACCTTGTGGCAATGCTTATTGTCTGAAAGACAGATAATCTTATAATTAAAGATACCAGATTTTTGTAGAATAATTAATGAGATAGCAGTTCAGTAGTTCCTCTTAGTGCTTTTACGGTGCTCGGTGATTTTGAACAGAGGGTGTTTTTTTGAACTGGAAATCTGTTTTTCTGGAGAAACAATATTAAAAAAAGAATAGAAATCTGGTGTGTGTTAGCATTAACTTGGTTTACCAGCATTAGCTGTTAGATGATAGATGTTCTTTGTAAGAATGACCTTGATTTTCATCTATCACACAGTTTACTTCCTGTTAAACCAAATTACAACTCTTTTGGCATATTTTCTGTGTTTACTTAGATATTCTCTAGATATTTTATTAAAACTTTATGAAGAATCAACATAGAGTAAAGCAGTTGGAGCTTAGGAGGAATCTTAAATATGCACGGGGCTTTTGTTTGTTATACTATATTCTATAAGAATAGTAATTGATGTCTGCTGGAGTTAGAGTTGAAGTGTCAAATCCAGTTTATATATGTAAATTAAGATAGAATATAATAATAGTAAAATTTAATAGCCTTTGTCATTTAAAATAGAGAGAAATTGTCATTAAAATACTTTAATTGCACAGTGTATAATTAAGCTTAAAGTAATGCGGTAACTAACCATGCAGCTGAGTTTATATGGAGGTTAGTTAGAAAGTAGCAAAAAAAGTAAATGAAATTTTGAGGAAATCTCATCAAGCTTCAAGGAAAGTGCCATTCTTTCAAGAATTAACCTAGCTAGATTTCTTAATTGCTGAGAGGTTTTAGAAGTCACATTTTCTAGGTGTATAAATCTTGTAGGGTACCATTGTTACTCTCTTCAGAAACATTCCCTCTGCTTATTTTTATCTATCTCAAATTCATGGCTTTTTTTCTCATTTTTTTCTCTATTTATCTTTTTAATGCTTTCCCTGTGTAAGCTGAAACATTTGTGTCTTTCAAGGATCTATTAGTATTTTCCTGACTCGAGCTGTCTTAAGTACTAAAAACAATAGTTATGCATCAACCCAAAACTGAAAGTTACACGTGGATCACAGACTGGTAACAGACACCTGTTAGTCAGAATCATCATCATCATGGCTAGTGCTGTAGAGGACATCATTCCAGATTTGCTCTGTTGTCTTAGTTTGCGTGTCCTTAATGATACTGAGTGATTAGAATCTCCTCTCAACTCTGACCTACTCAAGATACTAAGCGTAAACCATAGTTGGTGTAGCCAACTATAATTTAGTCCACTCCACAGCTATAGTTAAATGATTTCTATTCTGTCACCAAAGCCATCTCTGACTAAATTTTGGGGATAGTTATGGTTTAATTATTACCATTAAATAAAAAAGCCCAAACACTGCTACCATTCAAACTTGCTTATTATTCATAATTTTCAACATCCCTGCTGTTGTTACATACAGCCATATTGTATTTTTTTCTTTTCGATCTGTTCATCATTACGTTTTGATATTTAATTTTAAAGATTGTACATCTGAATTATATTTGTTATAAAATTTAGTAGGTAGTGAGCAGAGCTCAAATCTTATTCATAATAGTCAAAGGTGAACAGATATACTACAAATACACATGTTACCATCTACATAAAAAGATATGTATACGTTTATATATAATATTTACAAATTTGTATATTAAATAATTCCTTTATATATATATTTTATATATATAAATATATATATATACTATATATATATGTACTTCATATAATTTTTATATATATATATGTATAGATAAAGTATAATTCCATACAAATTTCTAGTTTTAGCTGTTCTGGCACTGGAATCTACCAAAAGAACAGGGAAAGCCACTACTCTATTTCCAGTTCCCCTCCACATTCCAGCTATGTCCCTGCTGTTGGCAATAGCAACAACAACAAAAGAAAGCTTCAGTTAGATTGCTGCACAGAAACTAAGGGAGAAATGGTAACAAATAACTAGGGCAGAAGGCAACACAGACCAAGACCACTTCTTTCAGTAGCAATCTAGTTACAGAGGGGTGTAAACAAACTCGGGAACCACGGTACCTGGGAAGAGAACAATACCAACAGTTACTTAGTAGGAGGCACATAATTAAAATAATATTACTGTTCCTTATTTTCTTCAAAGAAAAATCTTTGCTGAATGTTATTTTCCACCAATATGGGAAAATATCGAATATAACTGCAGTTAGCAAAAAGTTTAATTTCCAAGAAATAGTTGGAAAACTAGCACATAGTTTGTAATTTAATTTCATGGGTACTTTGGACAGATTCTGTAGTCAGGAGAAAAAGGCATCATAAAGCTCTATTAAAAATTATGTTCTTCTTATGCATTACATTACTGTGCAGAAGATGTCTTATTTCTTTTTCATTTGTACATTTATTTCCATTTCACCTCTGAATTAAGCTGTTTGCACTGACTTAACTGGCTATGGTTCTTTAACTCTGGTAGACTTCACTGCCTTCTACTATTCCAGGAATCAACAAGTGTTTTATTCAGCTGTCCTCAACTGAAAGCAGAAAATGTGCATCAAATTAGAGCTAAGCGGGTTAGTTGATTTAGGCAGATAAGGCATTTCTTTCAGTGGCAGCATCAGATGAAGCAGCTCATCCTTTACTGTCTTCTTTTAATTTGGTCTAATGCTGGGACAGATAGCAGTAGTCATAGCACAAAAAGACAATAAATGCATTAATTTATTGTTAAATGTATGGTAAACAATAAATCCATGTTAAGTGTAGTAAACCCATTATACCTAAATGAATACCTAAAATAAATCATATTCTGATTTGTTTAGATATGCATTTTATTTTTAAACAGTCATAGTCAAGTATTTGATGAAAAATGTGCAACAAATATACTTTTCTACTACTACTCTGTATTCATAACTTCAAAATCTAAAGTATAGTTTAGAATAGTCAATGAAAGGATAATGAATATGAAAATCCAGATAAGGCTTCAAGGTTTTTGGAAATGTATCTGGCAGGGACTAAAAAACCCCATGTCTTTTCATCACTCTCTAATCCATTGCAGTTAAAAGAGAGTACCCTATGAGGCAGCAGTAAACAATCACTGCAATCTTGTATTTAAAATGTATCACAGCAGAAACTATGCTGAGTAATAAATTAAGCAATTTTCCTGTGTGAGTAGTGTTATAAAATAGCCCAGTCATTTCGTTAAGTGTGTACTTTGTGTGTGTAATGAACATCAGTCATATGGGTGTATTCTGTTGAATATATTATGGATGTAGATTGGTGAAGTTTAAGAGAGTTTACTCTTTGAAATTAAGTTGAAACATATCTACTTTATTGACAGCATACACTTTTATTCTTAGTATTAAAGTATTCATTGGAGTGATATTCAGTTGTAATTTGTATTATTCTTCAGCTCCTGCTTTTCCAGCATAAAAGTTTTATATGCTGCTATTTATAATTACACAAAATTCAGACAAAAATTTGTGTTTTCATCTACACAAAATGCTTAAAAGAAGCTCAGTAATCAAATGCACTGCAGGTGAAAAGCAAATACAGTTAAGTATGAGTAGGCCACATTATACTTGTACTGCCAAGACAACGGGAAGTAAATGAAAAAGCATGTAATAGTAACACTAACAAACTCTGTAATTTATGTAGAATACACCATTCTGCCATCTTTGCAAAAAACTCCACTAAAGAGTAGGTAGCAAAATAAAGCTTTCCCTATCTAATATATTCCCTGAAATAAAATCCTATTTTGATTTAAAAGTTTTTGGAACCAGAATATGATATCCTGGGGGTAGGGTGGAAGGAAATTTCTCCACCTTAGTATAATAACAAGAAAATTTTCTTTAACAATATGTTGATTTTTAGAACTCTTTTTTTTTTCCTTTTTTTTCTTTTTTTTCTCTATCACTGTATGTAGAGAAACCATGTAGTGATATGTTAGCTAGGAATAGGAAGCAATCCACCTGCTTAAAAATATGTATTCCTTTAAAAATCATGCTTGGAAGTTTTCCTAACTGGTAGTGTCTGCAGTAAGCATCCACAGTTTGCTTGATTCTTTACAAATTTCTTTCTTTTCATGTGCACAAGAGGAGCAGAATCCTCTTGGCTCTCTCTCTTGGGTATAAATCAGAGACAGAGGTTTTGGAGAAAGGGAAATTAAGGGATATCTATCTTGCCAGTGCAGCATATAACAGAAGAAAACTTTTGTCTATACCCGCTTTTTACTCTTTAGAGGAGCATATGCAGGACTGCTATGAGACAAGTCAAAATGATAGCTGACCTGTTCAGATTAGGGTGTCTCAGGATAAGACATATGCATTCAATTGCCTATCTTCAGGGAGCAGTCACTCTTCCTTCTCCCCCAGAGTAACATATTTTCATTAAAAAATGGAAGAGGTAATAGAGGTAGAAGCATTTTTTTTTTTTTCACGAGAATATTCTCATTAATTTCTATTAAGTTCATAAACTGGAATATTGATGTGGTTTGGTGGGTTAAACAAATAAACTTTTGCTTAAAGGATTAACTTGATTTTACAAAAATATCAATACCTAATTCTATTATCATTGGAGAGAAAAATAATATGGTTGTACTTGGTGTTCTTTATGAATACTCATCCACAGAAGCAGCAAACACATAGATAAATCATTGAAAATTGGAGCAAGACGAATTTATTATTGTAAATATTTAAGCTCTCCTTACGATGCATTTTTAATGAACTGTATATTTTTAATGTATCTATTCTAAGATGGCTGAGCTCCACATTTCTATTTCAGGCTATTTCTTCTTTATGTCACCTCATTTTGGGGACATAATGTAATGCAAGTTGAACTATTAAGTTTTGACATAATTCATATATGTATTTTCAGAATGATGGGTTTGAGGGAAAACATATCTGCTCACTTACTGAAGTGGGGTGTACTTACAAAATCCAGAAACATAAACTTGATGACTTTTAGGTATATTCTTTGAAGCTGGAGAGAGGATAGAGCTGACTATTAGGCTAGATACATACTGTGAAGGCCAGTGATTCTCTTAAGCCACCTATAAATAGATGTATTAAAATAAAAATAAACCAGGCTGCAAGTAAAATATGAGCTGACAGTATATTTTCACAAAATAGTGAAGGGTAGGGCAAAAGGGGAGTCATTAAGAAATTCTTTGTATTCATTCTTAGTGCATGTGGCCTACTTACAAAGAAAACCAAAAGGATTCCTAATCTGTATAACAATCAGAGTTTGAATAAAACTCAGTATTTAATTCATTAACTGCAGTAACTCCAGTACTCTACTACTAATCATAATAGATGTACTGAGGAAAGGTAACTGAAGATAATTTCCAAAAAGGCACTGCCTACCAAATTCAGAATACCTTTCACCATTTAACAAAAGCAAAAGCATTTTAAAGACCAAGGAGTCATATGGATGTAACCATTTGATCAAATAGATTGAATACCACCAGAATTCTGTTGACTTTGTCCTTGAACAGTCACTGCAGTGAAGCTTCCACAACTGCTTTCTAATAGGAAATAAATCATACCTCCCAGCGAATCACCCAACCTCTCTGTACGCGTTCCTAATTGTGTTACCTTCTTGCCTTTTGTTTTTCTTCTTAGCAGGAGGAAAGCAAGAAGTAGCTGATAGATGGCACAGTGATTCTTCAGATTGGTCTTCACTGGGAAGAAGGTTGATATTGATAGTGTATTCTGTCTAGTAAATCTTGTTTCATTATTAAATTCTTATATAGCCATAATTTCAGTAATTCAGGAGAAAGCTAAGACATATTTTACTCTTGCTGTACGTTATTGTCAGGTCTAGAAGTAAGGAGGTTTAATTTCAAAATTATGTAAAACTATGAACAACCATACATGTGAATTGTTATTCCTTTGCACCTATTCCATTGCAGATAGCTGCAAAAAGATGTTATTTTTTTTTTCTGAATTTCTTTTTTTCTCAATTTCTGGGCTTAGGGGAATTAAACAGCATAAAGAATTTATTCCTTTTAAGATCATGAGAATGATAATGTACAGAGCTTAATAAATATTTAGGTTTTTATTTAAATTTGTCATGAAACACTAAAGTAAATAAGCAAAATAAATGATGTAGCTTAAATTAGATGCTAAAAGTTCTTCCACATTCAGTCATTAAAATGACACTGATGCATCTCTATATATAGATACGCAGACATTGTTAATGCCATGTATGTTCTTGTTACTTGATTTTGATAAATTGATGTGATTCTATTCCAAAGCTCCTGCTATTTACTCAACTCAAAGCACTTACTAACAACTTGAGTAAGTGTTACTGTGTCATTTGGTGTTACATTTTTAATTAGCAAAATCTATCTATCTAA
>NW_026087631.1:53822512-54111546 GCF_022539395.1 Myiozetetes cayanensis | reverse complement strand
TGGAAAGTTATGCTAATGAAAATGAAAGGGGTAAAAGATCCTTTTTTTATCTTCCTCCCCCCTTAATACCCTACTGAAACTCTCATTAGGCAGTCATTTGCGTTTGTGGTTTGTTTTTCCTACTCTTTTCCCCAGAGTAAAGCTGAGGACTGTTTGCCTTTTCTGCCTGCAGAAGAGAAAACAAACATTAAATAATAGAGGGGAAGCTTCCTTTCAAGACAGTTCAACTGCTTGTTGGACTCAGCAGCACTCAAGCTATTCTAAACCAGGTCAAGCCATTCTTTTTGGTAGAAAGCATACAGAGAAGAAAAAAGAAAGTAAGTTAATCTTTCAGGCAAAAGAAAAAGTGTTCACTTGACCTTGGGATAAAAACACATACATTTAGTTAATTATTATGTTTATTTTTGGGAAGGTTGCAGCATCCAATTTAATTTTGGGAGAACAGGAACATGCATGTTGCTGGTGTCAATCTGAAGGCTTTTTGCATTTTGATGAAGTACCATTTAATCTCATTGTAACCTGTACTAAAGGGATGGGAACATGTTTGGGTTGTTTTTGTCAAGGGTCGCATGGTCAACTGTCTTGAAAATCTTAATTGGTAGGGTCAATAAGGCTTCCCTATGAGACTTCAGTAGCTGAAGCTTCTTACATATGTATATTTAAATGTGATGAATAATCCCATGCTAAAGGATAAATTGGTTTTCCCCCATTAATTTATGTAGCTTAGCAAAAGGAAAAAAAGATGAGGGCCCTGAACTTGAATTAATGTTTTGCATGCTGCCAACAACAGTAAAACAGCATGTAAAATTTTCAAACTAGGTAAGGTACCATGATGAGAAGAGATACCACTTTGACTAGATAGATACACTGTTGTGGAACTAAAGCTTGTTTATGAGAGGAATGATAGCAATATAATTAAGTCGGTTTAGAACCTGATGTAACTGGAACTCTTGCAGAGACACCTATACCAAAAGAACGTCATTACCATTAGGGAGTTTCAAATCTTTACAGCAACCTCACCATTACCACCTTGAAACCCATGCTGTAACAGTGATACTATTTCTCTATCTGCTACCAACTGTCTATCACAGGTTCAGCAGAAATGGCAGAAATGAGTATTTTTTAGCGTCTCAACCAATTCCTAGAAGTCCAGCTGCTTTGCTTTAGTGGCCAGTGAGAAAGGGTTTAAGCTAGAATATTCCAAGAAGATGGCTTTATGCTCATATTTCTTTATAAATAACAAAACAGAACAAAAATACTTTATTCATGTGTCCAGGGAAATCATAAAGAAGAGAGCTTGCCATCCACAAGTCCATGGGCTCTGATGGGTACACCCATGAGTGCTGAGGGAACAGGCGGACATGATTGTGAGGCCACTCTCAGATCTTTGAAAGGTCGTGGCTGTCAGGAGAGGTACCAGAATACTGGATGGAAGCAACTCTCAAAGTCACCCCACTCTTCAAACAGGGCAAGAAGGAGGACCAAGGGAGCCACAGGCCAGTCAGCCTCTCCTTGATCCCTGGAAACATGGTAAAAATCTCGTCCTGGAGGCCATCTCTACAAAACTGATAGACAAGAAGGTGATGAGCATGGATTCATGAAAGGGAAATCATACTTAATGAACCTGTGATGGGAGAACTGCCTGGGTGGATGAGGGAAGAGCAGTAGATGTTATCTACCTGGACTTAGAGCAAGGTTTTTGACACTATCTCCCATGATATCCTGATAAGCAAGCTCAGGAAGTGTGGGCTGGACAAATGAACAATGAGGTGTATTGACAGTTGGCTGAATGGCAGATCTCAGAGGGTCATAATTAGTAGCACAGAGTCTAGTTGCAGGCCTGTCACTAAGGGGATCCACTAAAAGTTAATACTTGTCCAGTATTGTTTAATTTCTTCATCAATGACTTGAATGAAGGGGCAGAGGTCTCCTCAATGACTTTGCTGATGACACAAGGCTGAAGGAGTGGCTCATACTCCAGAAGGCTGTGCAGACTTTTGGAAGGACCTCAACAGGTTGGGGAGATGGGCAGAGAAGACCCATCTGAAGTTCAACAAAGGCAAATGGAGGGTCCTACACCTGGGAAAGAATAACCTCAGGCACCCCAGTACAGACTTGGGGCTGACCAGCTGGAAGGCAGCTCTTCAGAGAAGGACCTGGGGGTCCTGGTGAGCAACAAGCTGTCCATGAGCCAGCAGTGTGTCCTTGTGGCCAAAAAGGCCAATGGTGTCCTGGTGTACATTAGGAAGAACATTGACAGCAGGTTGAGGGAGGTGATCCTGTCCCTCTACTCAGCCCTGATGGGGCCTCACCTGGAGTGCTGTGTCCAGTTCTGGGCTCCTCAGGACAAGAGACGTGGAGCTCCTGGAGGTCCAGTGGAGGGCAAGAAAGATAATGAGGGAGCTCGAGCACCCCAGTTATGAGAAAAGGCTGAGAGAGCTGGGCCTATTCAGCCTGGAGAAGAGGTGATTGAGAGGGGATCACAACAATATGTATAAATATCTGATGGTTGGATGTCAAGAGGATGGAGCCAGGCTCTTTTTGGTGATACTGACCGGTAAGATCACAGAAACACAGGAAGTTATACCTGAACATGAGGAAGAACTTCTTTACTGACTGAGCACGGGAACAGGTTGCCCAGAGAGGTTGTGGAGTCTCCTTCCCTGGAGATATTCAAAAGCAGTCTGGACAAAATCACGAATACCATGCCCCAGGGGATCCTGCTTGAGCAAGGAGGTTGGACTAGGTGACCTCCAATAGTCTCATGACCAGTCTGTTAATTGGTAACAATAGTTTTCCTGAAATAAGCGAATCCTAGAGGGAAGGTTAGTCTTTATCCATCTGTTGTTCTTCAGTATGTAATGATATGCATGCCATACACTATTGAAGAGATGTGTCTCAGCCTGTTATGATTGACAACAAAGTTAAAGCTGTTTTTAGGTTTTCCTTCTCTTATGGAAGAAATAATTACTTTTAAATTTAAAAGTAAAACCTATGTTCTAATACAACTTTGGTGAATGTGCTTGGTACTCAATGCAGTTTTCCCCTCTGCCTTTTTTCTGGATACGTATATGTTCATCTACCTGCCTTCACAGGTTTAAAAGATAGAGCCTGTAGCTTGACTTGCTCTCAAGGTGTTTTTGTGAGTGTGATATTGAAAAGATAATACTAAACTGAGATCTTCTCAAGGAGAGTTAGAGGGGAATAACAATCTCCTTGGTCAAAAGAGCCTTTCTGAATATATTCCTGAATAAAGTCTGTGTGTGAGAAAGGTGATTGGCTTGCAGTGGTAATGTGTTACTGTTCCTATTTATTTTGTAGTCTGTAAAGTTCTAGAGTTTGGTTTGATGTCATATTTTATGGGATAGGAGAAGTACACAGTGGTGGTGATCCCTTTCTCACTTTCTTTCTTTCAGGCTGGCATTGTTCTTCCCAAGCAGATACTTCCAGTTTTGTGTGTTTTTACTTAACTCTACACTTGACTTTATTGAATTTTATCTTAATGGTTTTTTAGCTTCTCTGTAGTTTCTCAACATCCTTTTCTATCCTTTTTTATAAGCTGCTCACCAAATTCCAGTAGCTTTCTGTCAGCTGCAGATTTTGTGAACATACTCATTACTGAAGAAATTTAAAAGACTGTTAAAGACACCCATGCACAGAATGGATTTCTTTGCTGCTCTGATGTGTCCTCAGTTATTAAGCATTCATTTCTGGGTGTTAACCTGTTCTGGTTCTGGCATCCTGTTATCTTCTTCTATGCCTTTGGTAAGATAATTTGTTTTCTAGTTCTGGCTATTCCTGTCCCGCTAAACTGCCTGCTGGAAGTGATCAAACAACTTTTGTTCAGTGGGGCAAACCCAGAATTCTGAAGTGAAGCCTAAAGTTCTTAGAGAATCAATTTTGCTATTCTCCCTGTGGTTAATAGTGCTTCTACTGCAAATGTGAATTTACCTATCTTTAAACAGTCTCTGAGTTTGCCTCCAAGTGCAAGGCAGAGGTAAAATCTATGGTGATTAACTTATTCTGGTGTTCCCTATTATAATCATTCTAATTGCAGGGCAGTGGTGGAATACATAAGGAAAACCGCCACTGCAGAATTTTGATCCAGTAAGTAACAAAGGTTGTGAATGTACTAGATTGGGGAAAAAAATTATTTGCTCTCTGATTATGAAGACTATGGTGATTCAATTTAGTCAAAGTGAAAAAGTGAGTATAGGTGACTGTTTTTTTTTTCTTCTAATAACAGTTAAGTCAAGCCACTACTCAAAGAAGGCCATCTATTGTATATATATAATGTATGTTCTAGTCTGTGGTGTGCTGTTGGATTAGAAAGAAAATCTGTTTAGGCAATGAATATTAGGGACCTTTGGAAAGCATGACTTTCTCTGAAAATTCTGTATAAATCAGTTACGTTCTAGGGTAATCTTATGACTCTTCTGTATATCAAGTGTGGTTGTCACAAGGACACAATTACAAAAACCTGAATACTCAGATTATTTTTTTTTATGTGGGACATTTGCCAGAATTTGCTTTTTTCTCCTCTGTGCACTTTTCTTTCCTCTAATCCAAGTTGTGTTCCTCTTTTTTTGTTCATGGTTGTTTCTCTTTGTGCTTTGCTCCTTCTTCCTTTTTATAGTTACTTAACACAAGTGAAAAAAAATTTACAGAATATTTTTTCTTTCATCAGTGTTGTTTTTGCTAGTGTTATGCGTAGTGACTACAAGGTACAGTTATAATACCTAAGAACTATTTGTTTGTATAAGCTCCTGCTCACCATTTATAAAAAGTTTGAGAAGCACTTTATCTTCTTGAATTACAGTCTTGGTTTTACCCAGATATAAGCGTATTTAAGACAATGGGACCAAAATCAAGCTGAATTTGGCATAAATTTTCTAACTGCTACTAACATCATTGGGATATTCTTTTCCTGGCAACAAGTAAAAAAATTAAATACCGCAGACAAAAAGGAAACTCTCATTCTCTGAAGAGAAAATGTAGACCTTTTTTTCTGTTTTCACAGTATTTTTCTGGGATAATGTTGCCTGTTCACTGTGTGCTTGTGTTTCAGATAACAAGATTGTGAATCCACAAGCAAAGCACAGGCTATATCAATATAATAATTTCTTAAAATTATTGAGCGGTAGAATATATTTGCAACTTTTCAGTTGTGGTATCTGTTTTCACATAATATAATAAAAACTAAATAAAATTAGAATGTCATGGTAAGTTTTGTAAGTCAAGCAAAGAAGAAACTATTTTGTATCAGGTAGCAGAGTATGTTGAGATTCTCTCCTACATGAAGGTGGAACATTGAGACAAGTCTAGGAACTCATTAGCCTACTTATCTCAAAAATGTATTTTATAAAAAATCAATGAGTAGGATGATAAGGGAAAACAAAACAGTAAAGTGGGCAGGGAAATGGTCTATTAAGAGAGAATTGTTTCAGTATTTTGTTAAATACGTTCAGTGTGCAAGGGCAGTTTTGTTGTGTGCTATAACACAGTTTTCCCAGATGAGTGACCGTTGTCTTCTCAGTTACACAATTTGATCAAAAGCACCAAAGGCAAATAACAAACCTGGGATAGGTAACTTTTTTCTAGAGGCTATCAGATGCCTGCATAAATTGGGACTATCTCTGCTGCTATGTGACTTGCAGAATAATGGCAAGATACAGCCTTCAGGTTGTTCTGTTCGTGTTGTTATAGATAAGTAGGACTCTGGAGATATTTTTATTTTCTATTTATACTTGCTCGTTACTAAATCATATGCATGAACATGAAATATGGCTGCTTGAGAAGGAAAGTATGTGATTTAAGATAGGGAGTTTTGATTTCAGCTAGAATATACTGGCCTTGTAAATATGCAGACCTCTTCTAATTTAGTGTTCAACCTCTAGTTAAGGCATAAGAATAATTTGATTTTGTTTAACCTTAGACAATTGATCTGGAAACCAAAATAAATCATTCATCATGGGAATGGTGTACAGGACAGGCCTAGATTCAGTAATGCCAATGGAAGAAGTAGATGTCAGTTCTCTGCCACTGCTGTTCACTACAGTCACTGCTTCCACTGATCTGCTGACCTAGCATTTCACATGACCGCACTTTAACAGAGGAATTCAGATAAATCAGCTTAATTTTGACTGTTGAGGTAAATTGAGGGTGCTAATGGATGAGAGGCTGAATGTGATCTTCCAGTGTGCACTTGCAGCCCAACTGCCTCCTGGTCTGCATCAAAGGCAGCGTGGCCAGCAGGCTGAGGGAGGTGATTTTGCCCCTGTACTCTGCTGCTGTGAGACCCTACCTGCAGCACTGCATCCAGTTCTAGAGTCCCCAGCACAGGAGGGACACTGACGTGTTGGAGCAAGTCCAGAGGCCACCAAGATGATTAGGGGGCTGATGCATCTTTTCTATGAGGAAAGTCTGAGAGAACTGGGATTCTTCAGCCTGGAGAAGAGAAGGCTTCAGGATGACCTAACTGCAGCCTTCCAGTACCTGAAGGGGGCCTACAACAACGATGTAGGGAGACTTTCTATGTGTGAAGTGAGAGGCAAGGGGGAATGGTTTAAAACTGAAAGAGAGTAGTTTAGATTAGATATTAGAAATTCTTTACTGTGAGGATGGTGAAGCAATGGAAGAAGAGAAGTTGTTGATACCCCATACCTTAAACTGTTTAAGGCCAGATGGGATGGGGCTCTGAGCAACCTGGTCTAGTGAAAGTTGGCCCTGCCTATGGCAGATGTTTGGAACTAAATGGTCTTTAAGGCTCCTTTCAACACAGGCCATTCTATGATTCTATGGTATGAGCCATCAGATTTTACCAAGGTAATACTGCTACAGGCTGTGTTTTTGGCATTACAGAAAGCTTCATTCCTCACAAGATATGTGGTGATGGTTGAAGGCAACATTTAATCCAACAAAACAGCTGATTCAAGAAAGGGTCATCCAGCTATAAAAAGGAAATCATACAAGGGATTAATAACACAGTGAAATAATAATAAATACATAGTCTAGCTTGCTCAGGAACATTTCTGTGTTAAAAAGATCTCCGTGCTCCTAATGAGTTGTTCAGCCTACTTGCATGTTTCCTACTGTATTACATATAAATTCTGCTACCTTAGCTAGCAAGGGTTTTGTGTTCATTGTTGCACTGACTTTGGCTGCTATCTGTCTGATAACTAGAGGCTGTTTGGCCTTTGCCATCTTATTCAGTGACCTGTGTATGTTAAACTTAAAAACACTTATGAAGTGTTATTTTAATACATGATGTTTTATCTACTGACTCGTGTACTTCAGTTAACTAAGAATCAAGTGCCTGACAACTTCGGGGTGGTGTAGTGATAATGACACTGTCCAGTTTGTCTTGTGCAAAAATGGTAAGTTAGCTAGCTGAGATAGCTAAGAGATAGTTACTCTGATAAATAAAGTTTTCAGAAGAGCCATAGCTACATACTGTCTTCATTCCTTGAAAAATCTAGGTTTTTTTAGTTTCAGAAACTTAGATATAGATGCAGAAAAAAACCTGTCAGTAGATGAAATCATGGGGCTCAGCACAGACTGTTCTCCCTAGCTTTGCTAGATGCTTCCAATGAAAAATTGCTAAGCTCTTCAAGGTTCTACTAAACTCAAATAGCACTTGTCCTATTGCAGCTGTGACACAAATTCTAGAAGATTGAAATAAAGTGTTTTAATAGAACATGCCCCCATGGGTAGGCTTCCTCTCCCATAAATCATGCTAACAACCTGTTATGTATGGCCACGACAACCTGTTCCTAGAATTGGCCTATTAGGTTCTTAAATGTTTGTGGGGATAAACTACTGGGCCTAAGTTTGACAATGCCATTCCAGTTTAAGCTTTGATATCTGAGGTGTGAACCTCTTAAGTCAAAAGCATAGAATGATGGTTTTTGCAGTGCGGCTTGGTGGATGTCTAGGGATGTGGAGATTCTGTTAATGCTCACTTCACAAAAGTCACCCTGCACTTTTCTTTAAGAGAAAATGTAGCTTGCTGAAGAGAATTTACATCACAGTGGCTGGGACAATCCCTTGTCTTGTCTGGTTGGTCAGTGTGTTAGTAATGTCTTTGCTGCAGCAGTTTGCTGTAATGCTTATGAGTCAGAGCCCTATGTCTCTTTCCATGCACTCTTTAATACTCAGGTGGAATATATGTGAGAGACCATTATCACATTCAAAACATGTTCTCCATTGAAGGAGGACTTTTTTAAGTCTTTGAGTCTGAAAGCCGCTAATCATCTCAGACATTGATATATCTAGCCTCATACTTTATTTTCACCCCTAAGACAGAGAATAATCAGAATTGTAGTTTAATGAAAATCTATTAATAGGGTTACAAACCTGATTTTTTAATGCATTTTATGGCTATAGGAGCAGAGTTGGATACTGCTTTTGAACTGTGTAAGTATAACCAGTTTCTGGTAAAAAGGTACTCAGAAGAGTTAAATCCTGTGTATCAGACCTCTGTCAGTGGTTTTCAAATACTTCTGTTATCAACTGTCAAGAAACAGAAATTATTTTCCTTCTTTCACTTTCTCTAAAGTTTATAAAACATAGGCAGTTAACCAGCCATTCTTGATTTCTGAAAATTTATCACTTACTAAAAAAACTAGGACTTATTTTATTATTATTTTATTATTAATGTAAGTTAATGAGGAGAAAGAGGCTACTGAATCTTAATATACTAATATCTGAAAGAAGGTAGATATGTTTAATACATCAGAATTCATTTGTTCAAGATAAAAGATGAAAGTATCAAGGAAAATAAATAATCAGGTGACTGGGTTTATACTGGAGAGGTGTTTGTCTAACAAGGATTTAACTCTAGTGCACTTGCTAATTTCTGTAAATATAAAGGGATGCATTTAAATGGATCATCTCCAGTTGGAAGCTTTAGAAAGCAGAGTGATTCCACTCCAGGGAAGGCCATCAGCTAGGTAAGCTTACACTCCTTAATTCTGAAGAACCTGATATTAATGTCTTGGGGGATGAAACTAGGTTGATATTTTGTCCATGATACTCATAATTTTTTCAGTTGTTACCTGTATTGTTTATTGGCCCTTTGTATCTACCTCCTATTTAGCAGGACAAATGGATTTTTCCAAGGGTGTCAGGGGTACAATCCCCTGCCTCACTATTGCCTCTATCCATTCTAATGTGTACTAAGGATAACATTAAGGACTATGGCTGTGCACCTTTTGCCCTTGACTGCTATCTGCCTTCTCACTGGGCCCAGTGCTATAAGCAAATTATCAAGCAGAGGAAGCTGTCAGCCTGGGTGCTTCTGGAAACTGCTAAGATTTTTATGAAAAGTTACAACTGGGTATAAGTGCATGTTGACATTTAGGTTCACGTGTGTTAGTATGTGAGGTGTACAGACTGGTAAGTAGCACAGATGCATAATTGTATTGAACCTTCTCATGAGCCTTTCAAAAACCACAGAGAACCTGCTTTCTGCTCATGAACTTCTGAACATCCGCTAAGACTGTATTCATTAAGAATAATTAGCAAGGAAGTAAAATTTGTGAGCAGGTCTCTCTCTTACAAGCAGTCTGAGATAGAAGAGTAATAAGACAACCATCCTCCCAATAACCAAATGAAGTCACATTTAAAAGATAACTGGAACAGCAGAACAAGGAAACAAATATAATCTGTTACAAAAAATATGATATTATAGCCCTACATGTAAGGGAGATAATGTCAAAAAATAATAAAAACGAGCTAGAACAGTTTAATTGGAGACACAGTTGTGTAAAACCTGAAACAGGTATGAAAGACATGGAAATATCTAGCAAAGCATTCATTATCCTGCACTATTGTAGTCAAACTGAGATATTTCATTTGTAATTAGAAAAGAGTGGGGCGTTAGTGTTAATAAATTGGGATTTATTACCATAACTTTCTCTTGTTTGAGGAGAAGTGATAATGGTTCTTGCAATAGGAAAATTGTGTTGAAGTAATGATTAGAGTTATGTCTTTAATCTCTCTCCCCTCTGTAGGGAGGGCTTGCAAGGGACTAAGCCTGCTACTTCTGTCATGGTGTAAGACAGCCAGGAGAAGAAAATTACTTGGTACTTTTATTGTTCCTGTTTGTTTCTGCTTCTGCCTTCTGCTACCTCTGTCTCTTTCCTCATAATCCAAGGTTATGCAAGTGGAAAGTAAAACTGACTCTTCCAGTTGTATAGGTTGCTCAAGCAAGTGATTATTGTTGTCTTATCCCAGATAAAGCAGGTGGTCTGCTGTTCTAAGTTGCTGTCTGTCTGAGCCAAAAGCCAGGTTTTTTCAAGAGGCTGAACAAGTTGCATTTTAGAACCTTGGAAAGAGCTAAATCTAAACAGATAATGCATGGCCATGTCTGTTTCTGAAGCCACTACCTGGAGGACTTTCTCTACGAGCACCTGAGAGCAAAGGTGCAGCACAAATCTTTACAGAGGGCAGATCCAAACGGTAAGGTTAACCCTAGATGCACTAGCAGCATGTTAGATTCAGAAACTAGCGCAAAATTAAATAGAAATTGCCCACTTAAAAACTGACCGGCCAGTTGGACAGACTTCTACTCTTCATGGGCAAGTTGGCATGAAAAACTTGTGCTTGTCACAACATGAAGAATTTTGGAATAGAGGAATTTGATCATATGCAATAGCAGCAAGTTGTCATTTTAGCCCAGTTATCAAAAACTTATGGACTGCTGAGGAACAACCTAAACACACTGGAGGCAGTGGGTCTTACTGCTGTATAGTCAGCACCCACAGAGAATAATGTTTACAGGGTGTGATACTGTATTACTCTGCCAAATCTAGAAATGAGGCTCCATTATCGGCATCATTAATGTAATCATTGCTATTCCTTGCTCTGTGTGCTGTCACCTGTGAAACAAGACAAATTTGGCCATTTTGAAGAATGAAGAGTCCCAATAAAGAATGTTGCTCCTTCTAAATACCCATTTTCTTTACTATTTTTTTTTTTAACTACCTTTAAATGTGCATAGGTACATGAAACCACATAGCTTACTTCAGTGTTCCTGACTGGTAGGCATGGTCTGTCTGGAAGAAAAATTACTTTTGTTTATTTGAGGGAGTAGCTGAGGAAAGGCAGTGAAGACCAGAGGAAGCACAGGAGATGGTATGAATAAGAAAAAGGCCATAATGGGAATAGGAAACAAGCCAAGTTAAAACTAACTGATGGGAAAAAATTCAGGTGAAGGAATGTGAAATGGAGGTTCCTGCAGCTAGTGGGAAGCACATTTGACTGAGCCGGTTCTTTTGCCTGCTCATGGGTGCTGCAGATTTTCCTGGCAGCTTGTATATAACTTCAAAAGTTATTTCTATGCATTGTTTCATCTGATAGGTGTTTTTGGAACATCCTGTATAGGTGATTTTACATGGAAGCATTTGATTGTGGTTGGTTAGAGGGTGATCTCAGGGATAAAGGAGACTTTATTTGTAGTAGATTGTAAACAAGTAACCTTATTAACATGGCTCACCTACACTATTATTTTCTGTTACAGTTGAAGCAGTGCTACACTAATTTAAGAAACAAGTACCTTAATACTGCTGCAATTGTGTAGAGGCTGAATTGAGGAATAAGGAGACCACCTTCAGAGATCTCAAGTTTCAGTCATTACCAAAGTGCTTTTTTCCAGGCAAGCGTTATTCAACATGTAGGTGGATTACATTGTTGTGTAATTTTATTCCAGAAACAGTGGCTATTATTAGGCACTAGTGAGTAGAAAATCTGTTGTGAAAAGGATTGTGATAGTTACCACAAGCCAGGCAACAGAGTGGTACGACCGACAAATCAGGAATGGAGGTCTGTGGCTATACTGGCCAGGCTTTGACAGAGACCCTCAGGAAAATCAAAGCACTGGTTTCAAGAATTGGCAAAGATGTTAGTGCAGATGGGAATTGAAATGGCATGGGTGGAACCTTCCCTACTTTGTTTCTGAAAGTACACATGTGTGATCTGGCTTTGTCTCTCTTTGGAAATTCTTTTATTTTTAACTTGGATAACAGCAAGTGAATTACTGCCAAAGCATTATGGAACTACACTGCACATAACTACCATATCTTTCTTTTCCTGAGAAATACTGCTTTCACTTCTTTTATACCTTGGATTAAAGAAAACAGCATTAAATTGCATTGGATGCTAGACTGAGTAAACTGTACCAATACTCCTGTACAGATCCTAACACCGGCCTTCTTATTACATATTCCTGGCATATGGAGCTGTGTTGACACATGACTGTAGAATTTCTAGCTCAGCAAGTCATGGTGGTGAATTTTCTCCCACAGTGTTTCCTTATGTCCACAATTATACTGTGGAGAATAATATTCTTGTGTTGCAAATATAATTTGGCCAAACACCTAAATTCTTGCAAGATAGATAATCCCCACTTTGAATGCAAAAAGACAGCATGCAATTTCCCTGAAAGAATGAAACTAGTGGCAGAGATATGGACAGAAAACAAAGGTCAACTCCTGTGGTCTAACAGGCAGAAATGTTGAATCTGTGTTGATATGGGAGTTTTCTTCTTGCAGTTCAATAATTGCATTAATTACTTGATGAGAGTAAAAGGGATAATTTGAAGTAATTCTGTAAAAAAACTACTATCAACAAGAATTTTGACAGGTAGGTTTAAAAACTTTGGGTTTAAATTTTGTTTCTGTTTAGTAAAAATTCTTTAGAAAACAAGCCTTCTAAGAATAGATAGTGAAAGTAAATAGCGTCTTTGTAACAATTTGCTGAGTAATTTCATGGAGTGCAAATGTTTGTAGGAGGATGTACTTTGATTTCAAATACAAGCAGGGCTTTGTAAACATACTCAGACCGTGCTCATAGCAGCTTGCTTTGTGCCTAGAACCTACTCCAGATGGGTTATATATAAATGGAGTAAAAATCTCATACTACAGTTATATTATTATGCAATTAGTGCCTTTAAAAGTTTGTTAAAATAAATCAGAGTTTTCTTTCTAATCCCATAGAAGTTATGCTATCCATCCAGCCATAGCTTTCTGCATTACAAAGTTATTTTGGTGCCATCTCCAAAAAGCACATTACGAATCAGCTGCAGTATCAGGCTATGCTGGTTAGCCATTTAGCTGAATTGCTCACTGAGCAAGTCTGCAACTCTGTTCAGTTCCAGAAGAGCCATTATTAGGGTGTGGTTTTGTTTTGTTTTGGGGTTTTTTTGTTGTTTGTTTCCCTCCCCCCGCCACACGCCCTTCCCCCATCCTCCTGCAATTGCTACAGCTCAACATGACTAGCAATCTACTGTCTTCAAGATCCACCACCCACAACTACTTCTTGGCCAAATTTAAGACTCAAAATAGGGTACAAAGAAGTACTGAGTCACTTCTGTTGTGTGCCAGTAAGTTGCTCGTTTGCTGATTAGCCACCTGCTTTTGATCTGGATTATATCCAGACCTGCTCCAGCTGGCCAGAGACTGGGAATGTGAGCTGTAGTCAAGGATACCTGCAAAGCACTGAGGGCTGCAGTGAAGCATCTTTGAAGAGCAGCGCAGGGAAAAAGGCAAACTAGAGGGAAGGCATGGAAAAAATAGAGGCAAGGAGCCAATTTCTGATCTCAGCATCACTGATGTCACCAATATGAATTTTGTCTACAGAGTGCTGAGGAAATGAGAACAGAAACAGGTCAGAGAGAAAGGTGACAGATTAGCATAGGTGACAGGGAGGGGATAATTAATCATGTCTTCACTGTAATTTTAATGACTACTCTACTTTAACACTTGTAATGCCTCTTACTTATCTAAGAGCATAAAATTAATAAAATCTTTCCAACAGATCACTTGTCTTTCACAGCAGCTCCTGCAGGGTTTTTTAGTGGTGGTGCACTCATCTGCAGATCCATTTGAAAAGCAATGTGCACAGATCTAATGACGGGGAAAAGGTTTAAGTCTCCTTATGTTTCAAGTGAAATCCTATAAAAATACACATCCTTATACTTAAGATCTTCTTTCTTATGTTTTCAAGGCTGCTAAATTTGCTGGTACTCTAAAGCTAGGTATATACCAACAAGCTTCAACTATGCTGAGGATGTCCTTGTAAAAAAAAAAAAAAAAAAGGGGGCAACAAACCCACAAAAAATGGTCTTCCTTAAATATTTTCTTTTGAAGATCTTCATGCATTGGTACTCTATTGGTAAGTCAAAATAGATGAAAATAAACATTAAGTTTGCTGCAAGGATTTTTTTTTCAGTTGTTTCACTGGGCTATCTGTTCAGAACAATCTTCTAAAATAAGGAACAAAAAGTATGCATGAAGAACCCCTCATCTGCATCCAAGTATTCTTCAAGTTTAGGAAGTTGTGTTCAATTAATTAGTTCTTTAAAATTATTCAGTTCTAAATTCTTTCATTTTTTGAACATTTGCCCCTGGAAAGTTTTTTTGGGTAGATTAACCTGCAGTCATGAAACTAAGGCAGAGCACATGGCCAGTTTCACATGTCTAGATACCACTAATGTGATATTGCAGCATACACTGCAGTTACTGCCTTTCACTAAAGAGAAATAAGGCTTTGGAATTCTTTGTTCACTTGAATAGCAATGTGATATTTGGGAGTGCTGTGTTTGAGAAGTCCCAGTGAACTGCAGGAAGGGAGGCATTGTCTCATATTTCTGTTAGCAGAGACTTGGAGGCCTGATCTAGGAATAAGATGTGCTATGTTGTCTTTCTGTCTCTTCTGATAGAAATTACAAGAGTTTCTTCCTAGACTTTTTTTGTAAGTGTGAATTTATAGGAGGTTGTCTTTGGTTTGAAACTGACAAACTTCTTCAAGTTTGAAAAATAACCTCTCACCAAACAAACAAACTCCTCAAAACCAATCAAATAAACCCCCCCAAAAAACCCACCAGAACAAAACACCAAAATACCAACCACCAAAGGAAATTCTACTTCCAATTATTGACAGTCTAAAACATAACTAAACCAGATACTGCGTATTAAAACATAGACATACCCCTGCCCCTAGAAACAGACTTGTCATCTGAGGTTAACATCTTACATTAATAAGCTACTTGGTTGCAGTTTGAGTTCTTTTGCCATAGATGACACCAATCACCCAAATTTGCAAGTGGAAGCAGTGTTACAGCCTCAGATGAGCCTATGTAGAACTGCTGGTCACACTGAACAGTCCTTGTGCTTTGATAGGGTTGCCTGCAGTATGTAACACTCATCATGTTTACAGATTTCCATATTGGAGCCCAAATGAAGGTGTGTTATTAGCAAATTAACTCATTTGGGTGAAGTTTTAAAAAATTCATTTAAATATGTAATGTATGACATACAGACCCATTTTTAATGCTGCTGGATGAGGTCATTCTCTCCTCCTAAATTAGAAGAAGCTTCAGTAGGGATAGATACTTATTAAGAAAAGTCATTAAGGGAGCCAACAGGATTGTATGATTCTCTGTAATGGAAGTCAAACCATGTTATTCAGCAAATATTTATGTATAAGATTAGGAAATATTTGTAGATTTCTACAACTCAGTTTTAAAGTTGAAGAAATTTTAGAATGTGAGATGTCATGCTGTAAGAAGTTTACAAAATACCTTTATGCTGTTATTTTGGAAAAATAAATATGTAATTGTGCTTTGCTTTTCACTACTGTACTTATATTTCTTTGTTAGAAATAAATCTTGTTTCCCTTAAGAACAGCTGGAGCTGAGTTATGCTCCATATCTTCCTGGTAACATTTGTCTAAGAACTCACACAAGTACAATAATTAAGGACAGAAATTTGCGCGAGCTGCTGGTATAAACTCCAGTATACCATAAAGGCAGACAATCAGCTTCTTACTGTGACAGCTTCTCTACTGGTCCACTGATGAAGGAGCTCCCCACAGTGATCCTCCTTGGAAGAGTGATCTGCTCTTTGTTTTATGATCACTATGAGTGAAACGAAGGATGTGATTATAAAGGTTCCCTCCCTTCAAGTTTGATTGGTGTTTCTTTATCATGTCTTAAACAAAAAATCTACTGCTTGCAAAGATAGCCTTCTCCATTTTGGTGGGAGGATGCATCACAGGATGATCACATGCAGCACACCTCCTTGCTTCCCTTTGAGCAGTTTATTCTGCCCCATCTTGCAGTCCTTACAGCTGCTGCCTTCAAGGCAAACCCCATTCTGCACTGGGTTTGCCCAAATCAGATTCCTCTTCAGCTGCTTCCAAATAAAAATAATCATCTTTTGAAGCTGAATCTCCATAAATAGTGAATAAAATGGTCTGGTTTCAAACAAGTTCTTTGAGAAATACTTTTGGACCTCTTATTAACATTCCTTTTACATGATTCTTATTTGAGAAGATTCCCCTGATGCACACATTGCAGCCAGGAATTACAAGGATATATAAGGAACTCTTGGGAAATGAGATGACACCTTTGACATGATCACGGCTGAGGTCATGGTACCACCATCCTAGTGGTGGGGTTGCTCTAATCTGTGGCAGACTGATTTATTGCACATTACAGAATACATTTATAAATTCCTTGTGTCATAGGTAGTAAAGAAACCCTGAAATCCATAACAGAAATGTTTCTCTCAATTCTATAATGGTGAATGATATCTAATGAATGTGAAATATATACACCAGAAATGCATCAAAAAAATGTTTTGCTTTGAGGCTAAAATTGTATTTACCTTCTTATAAAAAGTGGAATTTAGCACCATTTCAACATTTTTCTGCCAGCAATGCCTGATGTTCTCCAGAAAGAAAATCTAGTTACTCATAGTATTCACCTTTCATTCATCTGTTTGTACAATAATGTCTTACAATTTCTCTGTGAGTAAGAGTAAAGGTATTGGTACTTCAGACTTGTATTTCTAGCTCATAGAAATGACAGGAATGACAAAACCCTTCTCTAAGCAAGAACATTCCTTGTGTTATCTTACAAATCACAGTCGGACAGTGCATGGGAAATTGCTTTGGAAAGTTCTCATGATTTTTTGGTCAGGTTAGGGAAAAGCTGCTTTTTTCTCATTCTTTCATAAATCAGGTTAATGTAACAAGCAGTCTCTATATAGCTTGAATCAAGGCACAATATTCTTTTGAGTTACCTAGATGCTATACAGTATTAGGAACTGCACTTATGTAACATTGTAGGAAATGGTGTCACATTTGATATGATGTTAATAAGTGTAATGGCCAGTCTTCGTGAGCGAAGATCCGGGGAAGGTTTTTACACCTTCCAGCCTGCGCATTGGATTTTTTAGGTGAGACACAGTGTGCGCGGAACTGAGCCCACCCTTTAATCCTAAGGTTCATCTGCCGGGGCCAAGCGAGCTTGGACGGTGGCAGTGAGGTCCTTAGGACGTAGGTGGGTTGCCTTTAAGGGCTAAGGAGCCCCACCTGCCCGGGAGTGGCCCTGACCGGGAATCGAACCCGGGTCTCAGCAGTGATAGCGCCACGCCCTTACCACTAGACCACCAGGGGCTCCTATGATGTTAATAATATGAGCTTAAAGTAATCAATTATAAATGTTATTTATTCTTTCCTGCATGTTAAAATACTTTGACTCACTGATATTTCTTCAGTCCAGTTCCTTAGCCATTCCTGTAACTTCCTGTAGTTCAGAGATTCCTAGGTAACATTCTGCAAATAGTGGAAATAGCTGGAGGTTGAAAGAAGTGCCAAAATTGGTCTGTTTTAATCTTCACCATGGTTTGAAGTAAGAAAAATTGCAAGATATGCTTTAAATGCAAGCTGAAATTTAAAGATTACTCTGATATATAGTAAGTGCTCATATAGCTTTTTGAACTCTGGAGGAACTGGATTTATGTATTAAATATTTAAAGCTTAGCTATGAATCCTTTTGTATTTCTGGTTTCTTCACCTTATAACAGATTTGGTGGCAGGCAGAAGTTACTCCTTCAGGCTGCTTTAGAGCTTTGATGGTCCATCATATTCTGAGTGTCAGTGAAGTGGTAGAAGGTGGTATACTGATAAAATAAGGCTATTGCTGCTTTCCCACAATGACTTGCAAGTAGTTCTTTAATGTAAATAACTGCAATGCTTTATAGCTGGTAGAAGTGGCTTGCTCATAACAGGTTCTTATTTTATCCAGAAACTGTAATTCCATTTTCTTCAAAAGTTGGATTTGCACTCCCATTAAAGGATGGTTAGGTGTTGTTCTATGTGTTTCTCAAAACTTGAAGATGTTTTAGAGAAAAATATTTTTCAGGTATGACTACACCTCCAAATAAAATCAGAAGGAGATCTATTCTGTTTTTCTCTAATTTTATTTTTCCTGTAACATTTTCTTAAGAATTTTGAGAGAACTTAAGGGGAGAACTTAACACGCCTAAAATGATAGTTTTTGATCCACCATATCATTTTGCTTTTTCTTGTGCACCTGTCATTGCATAGGAAAAGGAAGTTTTTATAGCTGGGTACGATTTTCCTTTTTAAGCTTTATGATTGGAAATGTAATCTAGTATGACTACAGCAAAGAACACTAATTTGCACAAGACTGAGTATTAATGACATTGAGCACCATCTGAATACAAGTGTTCAGCAGAAATCTCTAAAAAAAAAAGACAATAAAGTAATTTTATGAGACTGAGACTATCACTCTCACAGTTTCAACTACAATATTACTCCACTGTGGGTTAGTATCTTTTCTGACAAATTCACAAAACTTGAAAATTAACAAAAAATTTCCTAAAAATTTGTAACATCTGATGGGGCATTATAAAATGAGCACTTTTGTGTCTAAGTAGTACAGTTGATAAATGATGTGCTACTGAGCCCAGACTACTATTGTTACATTTTAATTAAATAGTGGTACAACAAGTATTGAGTCAAGAATCAGTTTTTCATTTTGCCCTTCTTGAAGCATCCAGGCATTGCTTCCTTGTTTGTGGATACGAAGTATGCAACGTATTTTTTCAATGATTATGTCAACACATGTTTCCTTGGGCATTATATCTTAAGAATATCTATTAAGCTCTGTACTTAAGAAGAAACAGAGATCTTTTTTTTGTCATTTTTTCCTTCTCATTAGAAAAAGCATAGACTAGGTATTCAGTTTATAATTTCAGGTTCACAACAGTACCAAGATGCTGACAATGATCATAGAAAGGTTTGGGTTGGAAAGGACCTTAAAGGTTATCTGGTTCCAACTCCCCTGCCACGGGCAGGGATACCATTCAATAGATCAGGTTGGTCAAAGCCCCATCCAACCCAGCTTGAACACTTCCAGGGGTGTCCACAACTTCTCTGAGCAACCTGTGGCAGTGTCTCATCACCCTTACAGTAAAGAATTTCTTCCTAATGTCTAATCTAAACATGCTGTCTTTCAGTTTAAAAACATTGATGCTCGTCCTGTCACTATCTGCCCATATAAGAAGTCCCTCTGCCTCCTTTTCATAAGCCACCTTAAGGTACTAGAAGGCTACAATGAGGTCCCTCTGGAGCCTTCTCTTCTACAGGTTGAAGAAGCCCTTATGTCTCAGATGTCCTCATAGGAGAGGTGCTCAAGCCTTCTGATCACCATCATGGCTCTCCTCTGGACTCACTCCAACAGCTCCATGTCTTTCCTGAGCTGGATGCAGCACTCCAGGTGGAGTCTTATGAGGGCAGAATTGAGTGGTAAAATCACCTCCATGGACCTGCTGGCCACCCCTCTTTTGATGCAGCCCAGGATGTGACTGGCCTTCTGGGCTGCAAGTGCATGCTGTTGGCTCACATCCAGACTTCATACACAAGAATCCTCAAGTTCTTCTCTGCAGGGCTGCTCTCAATGGCTTGTTCTCCCATTCTGTATTCATGTCTGAGGTTGCCCAAACCCAGGTGCAGCACCTAACACTTTGACCTGTGGAACTTCGTGAGGTTCTTGTGGGCCCACCTCTCAAGTTTTGTCATGGTCCCTCTGAATGTCATCCCTTCTCTCTCTCTCGTCAGCAGCACTGCTCAGCTTCATGTCATCTGCAAACCTTCTGAGGGTGCACTCGGCTTCATTCACTGAATAGTCCATCCATCAAATCCATGTCTTTCCAATTTTGGAGACAATGATGTAATTTGGAACCGTAAAGGCCTCACAGAAGTCCAGATAGATGACATCTGTTGGTCTTCTCTTGTCAACCAATACTGTGAATCCATCATAGAAGGCCACCAAATTAGTCAGGCACAATTTGCCCTTAATAATGCCATGTTGGTTGCCTCAGATCACCTCCTTGTCTTTTATGTGTCTCACTATATCTACCTGGAGGATCTACTCCATAATCTTCCTAGTCACAGAGCTGAGACTCACCAGTCTGTAGCTCACTGCGTCTTCCTTTCTCCTGTTTTTAAAAATAAGATGACATTTCCCTTTTTCTAGTCACTTTGCCTGACCACCATGACTTTTCAAGTATATTGGAGAGCAGCTTGGCAACAACATAACCCATTTTCCTCAGGATCCTGGGATGCATCTCACCAGATTCCATAGACTTGTGGCTATTCAGCTTTACCAAGTGATCCTGAACCTGTTCTTTGCTTATAACGTGAAGGACTTCACTCCCCCCACACCCACTCAGAGGATCTTGAGGGAAATGGGTAATCTGACTGCTGGAGAAGACAGAGGCAAAGAACTCATTGAGTACTTCAGCCTTCAGTTGCCATCAGTTCCCCCTTCTCACTTATCTGGGGGATACAGTCTCCTTGGCCTTTCTTTTCTGACCTATATATTACAGAATCCCTTCTTCACATTATTCTTCACGTTCCCTGAAAAGTCATGTTCCAGCTTTGCCTTGGCCTTCCTGACCTCATCCCTACACATTTGAACTGTATCCCTATGGTCTGTCTAGGTCACGTGTCCCTGCTTCCACCAGCTCTGCATTTCTTCCTTGCTCCTCAGTTTGAAGAGCAGATCTTTGCTCAGCCATGCTGGTTTCCATCCTGCCTTGCTTAATTCCCTATACACTGGGATAGAGAACTCCTGTGCTCTAGGAGAAGTTACCTTAAAGAGTTGCCAACTCTGGTTAAACCCCTTGTCCTTAAAGTTATCCAGGATATCTCATTCACTAACTCCTTAAAACAGTTAGAAGTTCATGCTTGCAAATTTCAGAGTCTTGACTTTGGTTCTTGCCAGGCTGAAGCTCCTTGAGATCACAAACTCAACCAGGGTGGTTGTTAGAGCCTGGACTGCCTCGTCTCTTAAATCCTTTGATAAGCCTATCTGCATTGGTGAGGACCAGGTCCAGCAATGCCTCACCTGTCATTGCTTTATCTAATACCTGGACCGGGAATTTGTTCTCTATACACTCCAGGAGTTTCCTGGATTGCTTGGAGCCAGCTATATTGGTCTCCCAGCAGATGTCTGGGAGGTTGAAGTCCTCCATTGCAATGAGAGCTTGTGATTGTGATGCTTCCTGTATCTGAAGCAAAATGTCTCATCAGCAGGCCCCCCTTCTTCAGGCAGCCTGTAGTAGACCTCATAACCAAGTGTCTTTTGTTGGTCCTGTCCTTGGTTTTCACCTACAGCATCCTTACCTTTTCATGGGTGTTACTCACAGATAGCACTTCACAATCTCTCTCTTCCTTAACATGAGCGCAACACTTCCACCCCTCCTTCCCAACCTGTGTCTTCTGAAAACCTTCTAACTCTCAACTACAGGGCTCCAGTCATGTGAGTCATCCCTCCATGTTTCCGTGACAGCAATTATGTCATAATTTTCTAATTGCACCACAGTTTCCAACTTGTCTTGCTTGTTACCCATGCTGCATGAGAACTGGTATAGAGGCACTTCATCTGGGTGGCAACTTCTTCATCTTTTGGGATGAGCCCTCTTTGATTCCTTTGGGATGATTTACAGATATTTATTTTTCCCTGCTGTTTCCTAAAGTGCTGTTGTTTCCTGGTTCCTTACCAACACCAGTAGAACATCCCCTTTCTCCGCCAAATTGGTTTAAAGCTCTGCTAATGTGTCCTGCCAGCTTGTTCCCCAGAATAAGTGAGTACTTTGCTGCCAAGTGGCTTGCTTAAGTACAGCACAGAGATGTAGCATTATAAAATGTATTCCTAATTCTGCAGAACCCTCAAAGCCAGAGCATGAAAAACCACCTAGAAAAAAAAGAAGAAATACTGTGCTGAGTCTAATAGGGCCCATTCTTTTTTTGTGAGAAAGCTGCTGAAAGGGTGTTCATGTCTACAACAATAAACAATATCTAAATAAGTAACTAAAGCCAGCTTCTTAATAATGATAATTAAGGTCAACATTTTTAATGACTATTAGTCACAGAAATATGGGGCCTAATCTTACAGTCTTTTTCAAAGGAAGAGTTTTCTTGCCTACAGTAAGAGTACATTACCCACCAGAGTAAATAATGGAATCATAGAATGGTTTGTGTTAGAAGGGACCTTAAAGATTCCACAGTTCCAGGCTGGCTGCCATGGGCAGGGACACTTTTCACTAGACCAGGTTGCTCAGAGTTCCATTCAACCTGGCTTTGAATGCTCTGAGAGATGGGGTTTCCACAATCTCTCTGGGCAACTTGTTCCAGTGCCTTACCACCCTCACGGTAAGGCATTTCTTCTTAATAACTAAGCTAAATCTAATCTCTTTCAGTTTAAAGCCATCCCCTCTTATCCTATTACTACATACTCTTTTAAGAAGTCCCTCTCCAGCTTTCTTGTAGGCCCCCTTAGGTACTGGAAGGCTGCTATAAGGTTTCTGCAGAGCCTTCTCTTCTTGAGGCTGAACTCCAGCTCTCTCAGCCCATCCTCATAGGGGTGGTGTTCCATCCCTTTCATCATCTTTTTGGCTCTTCTCTGGACCGGCTTCAACAGGTCCATGTCCTTCTTATGTTGTAGCTACAGTTATCTATAATATTCCCATAAGTGATCTGTTCATAGATGCTGATAAATCATTCATATGTCTTATTTCACCTTCTTCAGTCACGAGGGAGATACTTGAGCTTAAAAGCACAATTTCTTTAGAAGCTCTTTGAGCATATTCAACGCTGACCAGAACTCAGATGTTCCCATTTTTGTTGATTATTTAAGGTTTCCCTCCTGCAGAGTGATTTAAATTGAACTGGCAAACTGAGTAGGTGAAAACAGGCAGACTTTCTTCCTATTTTCATTGTTTATGACAGAATGGGTGGTGCCTGGAGGAAGGTGCATGTATAAACAAGCTCTATTGGCAAGTTTGCAAGTGCTGAAAATTGAGCATGCATCATGCTGAAAGCTTCCTCAAGAGAGAAAAACAATTCTTGTAGATGTTTGTCTCAGAGATGTTACACAAGATGTCTAAGGTTTTTGAAAGAAGTGATACAGATTCCAGACTTGTTAAGGTTTCTCTAAGGATTAACTTGTACCCAGTGAAAATGAAGTTAAATATACTGACTGCCACTCTCAATAGGGAAAATATGTTCATGAGTTTGGGTTAATAGAAATGTGTTAGTTACATCTAGATTAAACTCAGCCATTTTTCCTTGCCTAGTTCTTCACTACTGCTGGGGTGATTTTTTTCCGCAGTCCTTAGATATTCATCAGGTTCTTTTTCTTGTAATGATGTAAAGTAAGAATTTTCTTCATGTACTGTTCAACTGTTTCTGTTGCAAACCTTTTCAGAAAGTATATTCAACTTACAGTATCTCTCAGATCATGGGACATAGTATAACTCTGTGTGCTACACCTTGTGTCGTATGCTAAGCAGATATTTTTTTAACTTTTGCAAATAACCAAAATTATAATTTTGTTCCACTGTAAAATTTCACTCACAGATTGAGATAAATATGATATTAACTAGCATTTTTGACCTTTCTCTGTAATTTTTAGAAAATGAGCAAGTATTGCCCTTGTTTTACAGATTGACAGTCAGGACAGAATACCTACTTCACTTAACATAGAAGAGTTTAGGCAACTAGAAACTAAATGAAAGCATTCAATCTATGAGGGCAACAGAATTATAGTCACTGAGGCTGGTGGGCACTTCTATAAGAGTCAGGTACAACAGGTTGCTCAAGGCTGTGTCCAGTTGGTTTGAATTTCTCCAGGGACAGAGACTACCATCCTCTCTGGTCAACCTGTTCTTGTGTTTGATCATCCTCACTGCAATTTTTTTTTTTCCTAATGGTTAAATGAAATATCTTATTTTGATCTGTGTCCACTGTCTCTTCCCCCTTCACTGGATATTACTGGGAATAGCCTAAAGTTTCTTTATTCTCTTCTATTACATATTTCTGCATATTTACAAGATCCTTCTGAGCCTTCTCTTCTCCAGGCAGAACAGTTCCGTATCTCTCAGCCTCTGTTTCTGTGACAGATGCTCCATTTTCTTCATGGCATTTGTGGCCTGTCATTGGACTCACTCCAGGATGTTCAGTGTAGCCTAGATCTGAACCCAGCATCTGCATGTGCATCACCAGTGCTGAGCAGAGAGAAAGAATCTCATCACTTGACCTACTGGTCATGCTCTTCCTAATGCAACCCAGGATACTACTGGGATATTTTTCACAAGGGCACACTTCTGGTGCATGGTCAACTCATAGTCTACTCAGACCTGTGGCACATTTTCTGACAAGCTTCTCTCCAGCTGTTCAGCCCCCTGTGCATAGGCCCCCTGTGCGGTGCACTCATGTATGTCCAGTTTTTACATAGACCTATTCAGGCACCTGAGTCTTCCTCATAAGGTACTCTTAGTGTGTATCCATGCCTAGGCTGCTGCTGGCTTGACAGGTCTGAGGACTTTGCTTTCCAGGTCATGCCTGAGCCTGTTCAGAGGTTCTTTGATAAGTTATGCTGTGCCTACACCTCCAAAGGGATCCAGTGCTGTGATAGTGTTTATATCATGCACCTGAATGTATACTGCTGCCAATGAATCAACCTAGAATAGAGTAGCTATGGCCATTTTCATTCTTAAACACAACTGGCAGTCCAGGTAACATTCTGCTTTCTAATTTTTTTTTTTTTTTTTTTTTTTTGCAACAGAACTCACTCAGCAAACAAGGAACTAGGCCCCTTGGTTTTTAACCATTTCAGGAAGTTCAAAATCGCAGCTTACAGAGAAGCCAAGTTCAAATTAACTCATTTTATTTTCAGGCCTGTGCATACATGCTGTTGAACAGCCCTGGCATCATAGTACTTTTAGAGCTCAGCTAGGCTGTTTGTAGGCCTGCAGCAACAAGCTGCTTTTCCAGAGGTGCTCAGATACCATGGCAACTGTCATTTTATAAACAGTCAGATAGAAAGCCAAGACCCTGAGCCATAACATTGCCCAGGGCTACTGAGGCTTTGCTGGATCCAGTAAACATTAGGGTTGCACTAGGCCTGATATGACCAACTGCAACTCCAGTGACTTCAAGGGGATTTGTCACTGTAACCGAGGTTACTATTTCAGTGAAATAATTCCCATCAAGCACACATTACTTAACTGAACAAGTTAAACCTATTTGTCATAACTATGATCACTGAACCGAAAACAGGAAATCAATCCAATTTTTCTGTTTTATTAAGACATGATAGTTGGAAATGGCTACACTACAGGTAAATCCCTATGAAGAGCTTCCATTAGAAACAGAAGATCCTGTCCAGGGAAGCAGGACAAGGCTATGTTAGAAAAATTAATTTCAAGCAATTTACATCTGTTCATTGCAAAAGCAATTTGTCTTTCAGTCACTCCATGGAGAGAGAGAAGCATTTGTCTTTGTTTTGAAAATGTAACATATGATAACAGTGGAATGCAAGAAGACTGCCAAAGGCCAGACTGAAAAGACTCGTGTGTTTGCCAGGTAGGCCAGAGTTAGGATGATCTGCCCTGGGGCAGTTACTGATCTGGAGCATTTGTACTAGGTCTGACTGGGGTGGAGGTAATTTTCACTGTAACAGCTCCCACGATGCTGATAACAGACCAGCATTTCAGCTACTGCTGAACAGTGTTTGCACAGCAACAAAGCCTTTTCTGCTCACTCTTGCCCCCAGTGAATAGATTGGAGTGTGTGAGAGGCTGGGAGGGGACACATCCAGGCAGATGACTCAAACTGACCCAAGAGATTTCCATGCAATATATTGTCATGTTCAACAATAAAACAGAGGAAAGGGTGAAGTTAGGTAGGTTACCTGTCTTTTGCTTTGGAACTGGTGGGGCACCAGTCTAGCATGGGAGGTGGTTAGTAATTGTCTTTGTATCACTTGCTTTGTTTTGTTTCTGGATTTCTTCTTTCACTTCTCCATTGTCTGTAAACCTGTTTTTTACCTTGACCCATGAGTGTTGTTGGGTTTGCTCTTCTTTTCATCTTTCCCCATAAAACTGGTTTGGTGGTGGGGAAGCGAGCAAGTGTCTGTGTGGTGTTCAGCTCTCTACTGGGGTTAACCCACAATTCTGTTTTAGAGTAACTCATTTGAATACCAGTTGTCAGGACAGCTCTTTAGGTGTACATTTAAAACCCACAAACTAAGGAAATTGAAGCTTCTGGTGGAACAAAGTTTTATGCTATAAAGTCCATGGAAGCAGGGAGCATTGAAAAGGCAGAGAAATTCCTCATTTTTCTGGAGACCACAGTGTGGACTGAGGCAGGACCACTGAATTATTCCAGTCCTTGCCTTGTCTTCTTGGTCAATGGTGGTGAGTGATGAGACAGCCTTTAAACTGCAACCACCTTAACAAGGCATCTATAAAGAAGGATGAGGACTGCTAAGAGCACTTTGCTTGCTTGTTTCAAACCATTGTGCTCCTTCCAACCTAGATGTTTTACTGCCCATTTGTGGATTTCATGTTTCGTGGAAGAAGTGCGTTCCTTTCTCCTGAAAGAAAGTTGGCAGTGGGAGCAAAACTGTAAACCCATGGTTTTGAATATCAAATACTAAAAATATTTGCCTGGTTTAGCAGGGGAAAAAATAATTCTCAGCGGAAAATGCTATTCCCATGAAAATCTGGGTAAGGAAGTAGAAAATGTTATTTATATGATGTTCACAGACCAAAGAACTAATTCTCCAGTAAGAAGCTAGTGTTCTAGCATTCTTCTCTTGCAGACAGTGTAGCTCTGCTTTGCGTGATCTGACTGCAGTCCCCATACTTCCTAAGGATCGGAAATGGGGAGCACAGATACAATGGTAAACATATTCAATGGGATTCCCTGTGATGGAGGGATGGAAATCATTTTCTTCCAGGTGGTTCTGTGTTTTGGATTTGTGACTAAAACTGTGATGACACATCAGAATTGTGGTTGTTACTGAGCACAGCTTGTACAACATTGGGGCTTTCTCTTTTCGCAACTCTCCCTCACCAAGAAGTAGGTTGGGGGAGCGTGATGTGTTGGGAGACGATATAAGCATGGCAGCAGACCCAAACTGACCAAAGGAATATCCCATGCCATAGAATGTCATGGGTGGGAAGGGCTTGGGTTTATTTGAAGGTAGACATTGCTTGGAGACTAACTGGGTATCAGTATCAGTGTGCTTTGGGAGGTAAGTGGCTTCTTTGCATCACTTGCTTTTGTTTTATTCTTGTTTTATTGTTGTATTCTTTGTGACTCGATCATTCCCTTTTAAAAATGTTTTTGTCTCAAACCCTGAATCTTCTTGCTTTTGTTCTTCCTATGCTCTCCCTATTTGACCCTGGGGGAGTGATGCAGTGATTGTGTGGGGATGACATGCTGGACAGAGTTAATGCAGAATACTTCCTGCCTAAAGTACTAGTCATTTGTGGAACCTGCCAGGCAGAGCTAACAAGCTGATTTTCACGTACATGCATAAAATTACTAATGGCAAAAGTGTTTATTGAGGAAGCCCGCAAAACAGGAAGTCTCATTGATGCCTCTGAGAGGGAAAATGGCAGAGAGGATTCCTATAATATTCAGTCAAAATAGTTTTGTGACGACTAACAAGTCATGGTTTGTGTTCTATAGAACTGCTTTTATACAGATGCTTCTGGATCCAGTTTGCATGTAGCCATTAATACTGGTTTCACCCTCTGTTCTTCCAAGAAAAGAGACTAATTTGAAAGCTTGTCTATTGAACTGTTTCTAGTGACAGCATTTTTTATCAACTGTATAGCTAAAGGACTCTTATCTTAAAAGGCACCAAGACACTTATATTGTTAAAAGCATTTAGTTTTTTCTACCCCCTGGACAGAAGAATCATGTATCAATAACAATGGACAAAACTAACTTGGCTTTAAATAAAAGATTTTTATTATAATTTAATAGAAAAATTTAATGGTGAACTTGAGCAAATACTGGAGTTTATCTGTATATTTTCAGTTGTGTAGAGAAGGCAGTAGTATCTACATTGCAATAGCGATGTAGTATAGCACCGTATAATAAGTATTTCCCAGTAAACTATAAGACCAGTGTTACGTGGCCACTAATACCTTACCTTGGGTGCATTATCATAGAAAATACAAAAATGTAAATATTTTCTACTTGGGAAAGGTGAGATACCACATAACCTTTTTGTACTTGAATTAATGTGCTGTAGCCAATATTTTGTCAAGCTGGCATTTGAATGCAGGTAACACTGGTATATATATGTTAGTAAATAAACATTTCAATAGTATCAAGAAGAAATAGAATATGAATAGTTTACCAAAGATACAGATACTAAGCATGGGAAATATTTCTTTGGAGCAGCAGACACAGATACATTAATATCAGTGATTATTTTCATATGGTAAATTAGGGTTACCTGAACACTTACCAGACAGTATTAGACATAATCTTGGGACTGTTAAATAACATGTAAATGTTATTATAGCATACACCAGAAATACAGCATGGGTTTTTGATTGAATTCAAGATTAGAATATGCAAAAGCAATCAGAGCCAAGCCGCATGTTGTTCAGCAGATCCTGCTCTGGTTTTAATCAGAGGTTCAGAATTGATCTTGGTTCCAAACTTGTAAAAAAGTTAAAGTTTTCTGTCTTGATTTATGAAGACAAAAATGATCTATGGCCTCTAACCTGAAAGATGCATCTCCTTCTGTGCCTTCCTGTGTCAGAGGAGCTCGACTTACAAACTTAGGTTCAATCTGCTCCAATTCATAAGATGTGGAGATTTTGACTGAGACTTTTCAACTGTGGCTTTATTTCCCTGTCACAGTGGCCTGTAAGTCTATAAAGTCACATCTTCCTGATGATTTGCTTTCTCTTTCTGTCCCCTCCCACATAGTTGTGACATATGATGCTTTTAGCAATCAATCTTGATAAAACAGCTTGAGCTAGAAATCAAAACTGATATAAAAACTCTTAAGAGCAGCTTCAAATCCTCTCTGTTAAAAGCAAATCTATTTTCTTCTAATGAAGGCATACCTGCTTACAGAAGTGATGGATGTGGCACTGTCAAAAGACATAAGCATGTGTTTAACTGGAAGCATGTGCTTAAATCCCCAAGTACTCTGAGACTTAAAGCATGAGCTCATTTGAGCTTATGATTCTATCACTAATTCTAACAACTGTGAAGAAAGCTGCTAAACTTATGATGCAATAGGAGCTGAGATGGCAATAACTAGAAGAGTATCATCTTAAAAAATGGGTATTTTCCCTCTTGTTGTGCTTCTAAATGCCAGAAGAGAACATGCCTTTCCAGGCTATTTATTTGTTTGTTTGTTTGTTTATCGTTAGGATTCATGAAAGAGATATGGAGAATCACAATGGAAATACTTTTGATGGTTTTTTTGTACTTTAGTAGATGTTTATGAACAAGGTTACCCTGTTGGCAGATCTGGTAAGAGTATATGGGGGTCCAGTGAAGGAATTTGAATCACCAGGAAAAGGGATCAGTGTCTGTCAGATTTCTTCAGGGCTTCCAAGCAATGTTGTGTACTTGTGTCCATTGTACCACCATGAAGAAGGTGCTTCCTCCTCCCTTCACTGGTAGCACTACTGAAAAATAAAATACACTGTTCTCATCGTTGCTTCAGGTGTAACTGATAACTTCAGGAATTGATGGTTGTGCCTGAAAAGCATGTAGTATCATGGAGCTTGAGCTAAATTACATCCATGCTATGAATTAAGCATGGACTTCATTATGCTTTTTGTGAGGTATGCTCAGCAAATGCATTTCTTTCATAAGACAGTATGAAGATGCCGTATTAGACTGACCTCCACAATACTTCAAGGGAAAAAATGTGAGCCTGCACTAAGAATTAGCTTAGGTGAGCTGTTTCCTTTACATGATCTGGAAGGACTGAACATATTTATACCACAGGCCAGACCACATAAGACTATTCAAAGCTTTAATCTTTCAGAAAATAGTGTGAGTGTTTTGGAGTCTTGAGTTTTTGCCAGACTGAAAAACAGCATTGTTCCTGGAAACGGACTGTGTGCTGTGAGTCAGCTTGCTCACGTCTGCTGTCCAGCCTGTGTGTCTCCTTCCGGTGTGGGCAAAGCCCGTTCTCTCTGTCTGCACATACTCCTAACATTCTCTGGCCTTGTGATTTTTATTTTAATTACTGCTTCTTCCTCCTTAATCATTATTGCATCAAACACTGAGAAATGTCAATAGGATTGGAAGTCACAGTATGAAAAATAAGACACTTTTTATTTTGTATTGTAATAATATAAATATTTTCTGATGGTATCCTTTCTATTACATATTACAAAGGGTGCTTTGTCATTACAGTGTACTCCTTGCATTTCAAAATGTCATTTGCTGGATCAGGCACGACTCTGAGAGTATGACAAGTGCCTTTGTCACAATTTCTTCTTTATTTACGCAGCCCACTGGGTGACATATTCCGTTGAATTAACTCTGCAACGGTAGATTTTCTATCATCACACTTATGCTTGAGAATGTATTGTGCTTCTGCTTAGAGTATTACAGTAGTTCATGAGGAACAGACTGGATTAACTTTATCATATTCACAATGAGGAAGGAAAATACATACATGCTGATTATTATTACCAATAGTTAGAGTGATGCATAATGCATTGTTTGTTTTTTCATGGGTTATCCCCAAAATACAAATTACAGTACACATAACAAATGAAAGCTTAAATTGTTCAAAGATAACAGCCTAGGTTGCTCTGCATTCACCAGCAAAAAACTGATGAAACACTAATACATATTTTAAATATTGGGATGAATCTTTTTTCCTCATTTGGGGAATCTATGATTAACTTTCTTCATATTTCCATTCTAACTTATTTTTCTGCAACGTAGATTGGCTCTGGCATCATTATATTTCAGTTTCTTTCTACTGTTGTATCCATGGCCTTACTATTCCATCATTTTATTTGGCCTGACGTTTCAGATGTCAGATATAAGCTGTGATATTTGTCTAGGCTATCACAATAAATGGCTTTGGAAGAGTCATTCAGAATGCTTTGGCAATGGCTCTGTCCACCTCTTGAAGAGCAACCTGATGGAATTACCTGCTCTCTGACGTAATTGTTCCCTTCATTCTCTCCTCCATCAAGAGTTGTTGCAGAAATTTAGAAAAGGACATGTGAAAAAAACACTCACTGAGCACTCCTCAGCTGCTGGACAAAGAACACTTTCCTCCTTTCAGATAAATTGTAATAAACCTGTGGCAACTCCTGTTAAAGAAGATGAGTTACTATACTGAAATATTCAATAGTATACATCTAAAGATTTTGTCTTAGTCATGGAGGTATCATAGAACTGATGACATTTGATTGAAATTATCCAGCCTGTATAGGACTTGGAGATGGAAATGGTAAATCCTATAGTCTGTCATTAGGCTGAGTACCGTAGAATAACAGAAAAAAGCAATTATTTTATTACTGAAATGCATATATATAAATGTCATTTTTTGCAGGTTGAACCAAGAATTATGCTTGTATTGATTGCAGGCTGTGATTCAAGACTAGAAGGCCAACGTAGAACTAGCCTGTAACTTCCCATTAAGGGGAGATTAAAATTCACTGGCCATTAATTAATTGATACAAATTTTATTATATAAAAAAATAAAGACCCAGGTAATAACTACTCCACCTTTCTGCAGAGCAAGCAGATTCTTACAAATCATTCACACACTAGTCTGAAATCAGTTGTACAATGTGATCTTTGCTGCCAAGATCTTCTATGGAGCCTGTTAATGGCTACTCTGGTCAAAGAAAAATGGCATAGGTCATTGGAGAAAAATAAAATACATGGAAATAGTGTGACAAACATATAATGATTTTACCAGACTTGGGAAAAAACATGAATAACTATACTCAATGAACGCTCTAAGCTTACCCCAAGCACTAATGGATGGACATGAGCTTACCTATGAAGACAGAAGCTGAAATAACCATTACAAATACAACCTAAACCATAAAAATGGAACTGGAGGTCTGGGGCAGACTACATGTTAAGAATAAGGTATCCTAAATGAACAGTGAAGCCATAAATAAACTAACAACATTTGGGAAATTCAGAGTAGACAGGAAAATAAAATGTACAGTGATGACATTTTAATGGTCTCACTTTTTATGGACTTCCAACACTAAAGTAGGAAATCTGGTGATCTTCTGCTCATTCAAAAGTTGTCTTGTTTATTCATTAATTCCTGACAAAGATAAGAGACTTCCTACTTTATTAGGAAGTCATTCGAGGCAGATACTCCTCTAATGAATGAAACGTGAAATTACTAGTCATTATTTCCTTACTCTTAGTCTACCATTGCCTTATACAAAGTATAGGGAGTACACAACAAAAAAATATATACTAATATTCTGCTGTAGCAAAGAGACAAAACAGAGAAGAAGAGGCTGTTTAGACAATTCCCATTAAAATTCTCATAATATGTCAGAATAAAGGAGGTATGTCTTTTAGTAATGGACAATTAGACTTACCAGCATGAGATTTTTCCTTTCTAGCTAGGCTGTATACTGTGGGATTTTAATACTGGAGATTTACTGCTTTTGTAACATTCAAGTTTTTAGAAGTAAACTCTCCAAATAAGGCAGATATGTATGTTTAAATGCTACATCAGGGAAGTTCATTTATGTATGAACAGAAGGCCAGTTTACATACCTGAAATAAACCACAAGAAATCCAGGCTGCTGCACTCAGGTAGAGGAGATGCACATCAAGGCAGAATGACAAAGCCAAGGATTAACTTGCACAGTTAATTTCCCTTATTCTCCCCGTGTATGCTCGTAATATTCTACAAATAAAATCTTAGGGAAAGAGCACAAATGCTTTTGAGAAGCAAAGAAAGAGTTTCAGAGGTCACAGATAAAGTTGTCATTGAAAGCAAAGAAATAGGCAGTTGAGGACATGACAGCATTCATGTTGGCTGAATTATAATAAACTCTTAAAAGCTTTTCCACACCTTTAAAAGAGATGCAAAAGGCAGTGTCACAGAAATTGGAGATACACATTTTTAAAAACATTAACCAGGCTGAGGTCTGGATTCCCTAAAACGTTAGACTGACACCACTCCTCAGGACTGCCTGGTCAACAGCCATGTTTGCACTTGGAGAATTCTTTTATTTATAAGGATAATAAAAATATTGAAAAGCTAAATGTGTATGAGCTAAGGATGATTTGTGTCAGAAGAATTTATTGATGGGGGGCTAATAAGATGACCTTCCTTAACTAACCATCCCATTGCTTCACCATGGACAGCTCAGGTGTGTAAAACAGTTCCTGAATTACTAGCAATTACAGTCCAATTATTTTGAGGTAAAATGATAACCTTTTGAAGTTGAACTGAACTATGGTGTTTCAGAAGCAACCTAAGCCTCTGTGTGGCAAAGGTTCAGTACACCCAATACTTTCTCTAATATGTGTCAAACAGCTTTTGGGTCACAGGTTAAAGCCTGGTAATGTCCTGACACCCAGAAACAATCTCGTTTTTTTCTGTGTTTCAGTACCACTGTTCAAGTGGAAACCCTGGAATAATTGGCATAGGTGACATTGTCGATTTTTGCAAGGTGATAGTGCAATCCCCACGAGAGCTGATGAAGGGGAGAATTCACATTCAGGTAAACCCTTGGCTCTGACAGTGTCTGGAGTTTTACAATGTTTTTCCAACACTACAGCAGGGCTACTTATGAAACTTCCTCAAATTTGCCGGCTTTGTAGGTGCTAAAATCATACAAATGCATCCATTCTGAAGTTGGTTTTATCTCCCTCTTCCCACCACTCCTAAAGTGTGACTGAATACACTAGAGAAGCTGGTGAAGTAGAAGTGAAATAAAGAGGCTTTTTGCCAGGGAAGGCTGTCTTCAGCTCCGATGGAAGTGTGTGAACAACTTGGTTGCATGTGGGGTTGATTTAGGTTTTTTCAGTATGCTCTTACCTCCTTATGATAGTGCTATTTATTTGTAGGAATAGCTGGAAGAAAGGTCTTTCAAACTTTTCTGTCAGGATGTTAGTCTGAATGGTGGATGAACAGAGTTGTTGGGAAGGGATTGGTCTGACAACAGCCAGAGGTCAGTGCTGGGGTATAAATGGCAAAATGCAATCAATCCACCACAACCTAAATCCTTCAAATATACAGGCAAAATGCCAAGACAGGTTGCCAAAAATGCCAGAGCACAGGTTGTAGTGGCCATCAGCCAAGCTAAACAGCACACTGAGGGGCTCCAGTCTTGCAGACCAAGCAGCCTACACAGTGCAAGTACCACATGTCTACTACAAAGGCAATTTGGAATTTTTATAAATTTCATGAAAGGAAAATCAGGGCAACACAAAGCTATTTTTTCCTACTTAGCAACTGGAAGTAAGGTAAATTTATTAGCTTCAGTGTGGTCCCTTCTGAACAACAGTGTCCCACAAAGAGGAAACGCAAGCAAGAAATCCAACGCAGCATGGCACACTTGCAGTTATCTCTGTCTTGTCTTGTGCACCTGGAAGAACAAACTTTTGGTACAAGGCAGATTCAGTCTCGATACTGTCTTACTCCTGGGAATTAACTGAGGAAAAACTATAAAATATGATGAATTATTTATTAATAATTGGGATTTTACGTGTGTGTCTCTGTGTGTGTGTATATGGACAGCTGCAGCTCAGTGGGACTGACAAACTAGGGCAGACTGCAGTTAGAACAAAGGTGAGTACTTCACTGTCTAAGCCACTAATTTTTTTTTCTCTTTCTCCCCCTTTTCATTCTTCCATATACTCCCTGTATGGCATTTCCACCCATGTCCATGTGCTCAAATATAAATTAAACCACCTACTCCCCCTCTGCCCATCTACAGAAGAATTTGTTCGATTGCAGTGGGAAGTTGCAATGTCTATTATACCTCTGTCTAAGATGAACCCCAAAGCAAGCATTTTATCCTCTCTCATGTAATCATCGTAAGGCAGAAAATGAAATTTCCAAAACTGAAAAGCATGCTGTAGAGAGCTTCAGGGAAGTGCATGTCAGTTTTTACTTTCATGTATGCTATGTTTAAAAAAAAAAGCTGTGAAGGAGATGGGGTAGGGAGAGGGAAAAGATGCACTGAGTGACTTCCAGGAGATTTCCTCTCTATTACTTAACTCTTTAGATAGTAGAAGGAAGGAAATAATCTCTCCTTGCTGCCTGGAGAGAGAGTGAAAGTATTCTGAAGAGACATTGTAAGAATCTCATTTAGCACCATGGGTGGTTTCACATTCCCACTTGCATCTTGATAAAGTAAACATTACCTCAAGGTTTGCAGTGAGGCTATGATGATTTTTAAAACATTGGTAGGATCAGCTGATAAATGCTTTGTTTCCTGAGATGATTTAGGAAAGTAAGAGCTTTATCTCAAACTAGTGAACTTTATCAGCTGGCACAGAAGTAAGGAAGGAGCTGGGATTTAATGTGTGTGTTTATCCAGGTCCTGAGTGTTAGTTTCTGAAATGACTACTGCTGTTTATTTCCTAGGAGAGCAGACTTTCAGTCCTAAGGGTCAAGGGCAGTTGAATGTATTAATGTCTTTCTCTTTATCCCTCTCTTCTCTGTTTAGTAGGACATTTAAGCACATGCTGTACTGTGCTCAAGAAGCAGAGCCCTGTGTTTCTCTCCTGGTGGTAATTGAATCCTCCCTACCTGCTTTCATAATTTGGTTGCATCCTCAAAATAAGAACTCCTTTTCTTTCACAGTTTTCCTAAACCAACTCTGTCTCTCCTAGCTCCTCTTTGCCACCTCCTATTTGCACTTGCAACTACAATCAGTGTCATCTGTGCCTGCCATCTGCTTCCAGATTATGAAGCTGTAATCACAGGACATTTTGAAATTTATTCATACAAATCAAAGACGTTCAGTTGCTGTCAGGGGTGGATTTAGAGCTTAGAAAGGCATAGGATTCCTGGCAGAGGCTTTCAGAAACAGAAGCTGGCAGAGAGAGGCTGCAAGAGGTTTCCCTACCCAGTTTGGCCATCCCACCTGGCTCCTGACCTCCAACATTACTGCATTCTCAGGGCTGGCTTCAGCTGAGATGAGCTAACTATGCCAGATTATTTGCAGTTTAGTGATAAATTTCAATCTCAATGAGGGTTAGACTAAGGTAATTTTTCACTTTTGACCCCATTTATGCCTAATCTGGACAAATCTGTAACCACAACAATAATTTCTGTCTTTCTCCTTTTACAAATAGTCTGTAGCTCAGTATATTTTTTTCTATTCATGTTGTTTGAGGTAGGGGCTGCATTATTAAGGCCAAGAAGTCCCCACAATAACGACCTAATGCCTATCCAGGGCCTCTAGGTGCTACTTTAATTAATGGTAGCAGTAATATTGGATGGTGAGCTATCTGTATCTTCCCACTTCGATAGTAGATGTTAAGGATTACTACTTCACTGCTCTGTTTATACTCTCAGCTTCTGGATTAACATAAGAGGTTGTGATAAGCTATGTTGCATTATAAGGTGGTGTGGACTGCTTCCACTGCTCTAAGAGAGGTCCTACAATGTGAAACAGCTGGTGCCAAGGACCCACATACACAATCACATTTCAGGATTGTGGGTTTTTTGCTTTGGACTCTGATCCCCCTACGTTGATTTGGGGCAGGAGTGCATTAGGTGAACTCTCAGTGTGCAACTTCTAATTTGGTTTCATCCAAGGGAAGACTGATCCATTCTCTGTGATGCAAACCAAAGTGAGGGTGATGAAGAACTGCACACTTCTTACAAAACTGAAAGACTCATGTTTGCAGTGTGCTCCACTGATTTAGATACTATTTCAAATCAGTTTAAAAATTTTTACTTTTTCACAGTTCAACACGTTTGGTGGATTGGTGTGCCTTTTAAACTATCTCTGTGAGATTTCCCTGTTTCCAAAAGCTCCTTCACAGTGTTCAGTGTGTTTATAGATGTCCCTAGATGAAATCATCATTATGTGGGAAAGATCACAGAAATTGAAAAACAGCTGTTGCATATTTCTGCAAAAATGAACTCATCCCTCCATGAATTCCTGTTTTACCCAAGACCTGTCGAGAGCTGAAGATCCAGCCTGAATGTAATGTGCCTGTGGCCCTAGTGAGCCAAATGCATGCTACCTGTGCTGCCCACAGCAGCAAAGCTGCTGTAGGCTCAGCTAGTAGCTGGATGCAAGACAACTCAGGGTCCTGGAGGCTGCAGACACAAGCCAGAGACTTGTGGTCAAATGCTTGGCAGCTCTTAGACCACAGAAACCAAATGAATAGAAAAGCTCCAATTGGCTCTGTTGTCACTTCTGAGTTGATGTGTGGGAATACAGAACTGTGACCTACTGATTTGCAGTGGCAGCACAGCAGCTGGAGGACTGCAAAAGCAGAATGCTTTAATCCCAGAGGTTTTGTGTTTTTTTTTTTTTTTAGTTTACAGGGAAATCTTCAAATCACACACAAAGGAGCTAAATGTGACACACAGTTGAAACCAGAACAGTGTTTTCAAGGGATAAGAATCAGGACTAATTGCTTCTCTATAACTGTCTACCTATACCCCGGCTGGTACCACAGCACTTGCTAAAATCCCCTCACAGGTGGAAAATGTGGTGAAGGCATACCTAATTTGAATTTAAATTCCTGACAAGGACATCTTGAGAGGGAAGTTTAGTCATCTGGTGCACTGGTTTCACAAGGGATGACTGGTACTATGTCTGTGGAGGCTGATAATGATAAAGGCTGACAATGATGCAGATGAAAGGGCAGACGTGAAAAGCATCAATGAAAGCAACAGTAATGAGAGGAAAATACCAGAGACAGGGGCCATGGTATATTACCAGTGTTGATGAAATCCCTGAATCTTTGTCCCATAGTAGCAGTTTTTCCTCTTTCCTTCCAGGCTGTGTAGAGTGGCAGCAAAGATCTAGAAATTGAGAAGGAAATGGTGGTTGTGAGCAAGCAGGTAGGAAGGCACTGAGTCCTTGCGTCATGTTCCCTCATGTGGGGAGGCTGTTGGGAGTGTACAGTGCTGAGGCAGGCAGTGGTACCTACCAAAAACTCATTTCAGTGCTAGTGAGTGATTTAGATCCCAGGCAAGCACAGATTTCTTTGTAATTATTTTTCAAATAATCTCACAAAGGGACTGTATCATTTAAATGAACTGCAGATTACTTCTGGTGCAGGTCAAAGACGTACAATCACTTCTGCTACATCCAAAATGCACCAAAACCACTGAAACTTATTGGGACAAGTTGAAGCAACCTTCAGCTCCTTGCTATATCCCACAGCTCCTGTATAAACATGCTGATGTGTCTGTCTTGGAATGGGATGACAAGCCCAGTTACCTATTACACTGCTTTCACCACAAGAAGCAGAAAAATCCAAATAACTCAGAAAAGAAGCCTCGTCATGTTCACCGTGGAGCTTACAAGTCCTTGTTCTGGGCCATAACAAGTAGGTGTGACAAAAGGAATTGGAGCTAAAGCCCTAGTGCTACAGCTGTACCCCTGTGCCTGCATTATCACTGCTTCGATGTGTACATGGAATCCCCCACCTGAGAGTGTATTGTGGTGGTCAGCAAGGACAGGGTTCACAGCTGGTTTAATTACAGTACAGGACACTGGAAAGGAACTGATTTTTGAGAAGCAGAAATTCAAGGTGGGGCAAAACCATTTTCTTCTTGCCTAAACTAGCCATACATAGACTTGTCTAGATTTGAATATGGGTGGGGTGTTTTTTAGAAAGTATTCAGCAACACAATTTTAAAACAGCTTGGCTCCTGGCTAGTCAGACCTTCACACCTTTAAATTGTGTTCATTGTACATGCTTAGCTAGAAACTCTGTAAGGTAAAAACCCAACAGTATATTAGTGTATTACGGTGTATTAGGCCAGTATCCTGTAAACTCTGAATCTCATCCTGTTTCACACAGCTTTGCCCCTTGTTAATCTTGTCTCATGCCTATTTTTGAAATGAAAAAGTTTGCTCATGTAATTATTGCTATGTAATAGGAAATATTGTAGAAATTATTTTTATGTGCAACCTGCAGCAGAACAGGTACAAATTTATGGATCATGCATAAGTTACAGAAAAATCTGACTTTGGTAGTAAACTGCAGTTTTAAAAAAAGTTGTTTCTTCAAATCCAGCCCAGTAGTCCTAGTGGGACCAAAAGCAGGATTGATTTCTGACTGCTCTGATTCAGTGCTCTGAGGACAATCCTTAAGAGGCATGTGTATGGGGGAACTCATCATCTAGTTTCCTAAGTTCCTAGATCTTATTTTAAGTGTACATTAGCAAAATTAAGATGGCCCAGTCTCACAAGTGCTGGTGTGAAAGCTCAGAATGAAACAGCATGTGAAGTCATAAAACAGCAAATGACAACATTAATTTGGAAGCAAATAAAAGACAACACTTTTTATTTGAATTTTCTTTGTTTAAAGTCACAGAGGGGCAAATAACATGGCTATACAAATAATGGAGTTTTTCAAGGTGCTTCTTATTAGGGGATTTTGATCGAGGCTTACTGTTTGTTCTCTATCCAAATGATAAATATTTTACCTTTTACAAAATAATTATTTTATAACCTGAAGACTTATACCTGCAGTTAAACTTGTGCTTCAGCATACTCTTCTGACATTAAGAAGCACTCATGAATCACAATCTAAACTGCAATTTCATGTCCTTTTAGAAGCCACTCTAACAGAAGCATGGCAAGTCATTGAGGTAGTTGGCAGAGAAAAGCCTGTCAGTACACTTACACTGCAGGCATGTAACCTATTTTCCCTTCCTCCATCTGCTGCATCAATTTAGGGTTGGGTAGACATTAGGCAAAACAATAGCTGCTATCATCTCATAAATACGTATAATTTCCCTTTAGCTTGCAACCTTTTCTATCTCATCATATTGTATCAAGATTTTGACATCACACAATTAAGTGCATTACTGAACCTGAGCGAAAGGGAGCTAAAACATAGCAGGAGCCATGATTTTGCCAGGAACATGGTAGACCATGAGAAGACCATAAACAGATGGTCCATTAAATGCTTGTCCTTTACGAGAATGGGGAATATCATTCACACATTAAAAACTGTGGCCTTGGGCCACCCTCACAGCTAGAATGCCTGCACAGCAGAAGAATGCTGCACAGTTTCCAAGGTCAGACATGGAGGGTTTCTCAAACGGAGCCTGCAAACAGCTTGGAGGACCCTGCAGGACTGAGCTCCCCTTCCCCTCTGTAGGTAGAGCAGAGCAGTGGAGAGGGGTGTTGAAGAGTCACTGGGGCCAGGCTTGGTTCAGTGGAGGCTGCAGGGAACAGCTTCATGGAAGCCGTGCTGCACCAGGTTAATGAAGCATTGCTCAAGTTACACCCAAGGATACTGCCTCTATGCTCTGAGTGTAAGGCACAACCACAAAATGTTTCAGTGCAAGACGTGCCTAGTGCCCCTGTCTGTTTCTTCCGGGAAATAATCCTCTGAGATCATTGTGGGTTTTGAGTGTAACAATCATACTTTTCTCCCCAGTGCCCAGGTGATGCATTCAATGTAGCTACTTGATGATAGAGAAAAGATTGATAGTCAAAGTGAAAACACTCCAATAATGGGGATGGGAGATGAGAGAGTAAGTGGCAACAGCAGAAAAGGTTTAAGGCTTTTTCTGAGCCAGAGAGCTTCCCTTTTTAGAAGTAAAATCAGGACATGGAACAAACAAGGACAAAAATGAAAGAGAAAGTATCCTCGTGTGTCTTAGTTTTGGTTTTCTCTTAGGCTCAAACCTGTACTGTAATGGAGCCAAAACTCCTATTGGAGGCATCTGTTTTGAGTCTGTAGGGCTATTTGTTTGGTGGATTTGGTTTTTTTAGTCTCATTTTTCTCCCTTTTACTTATACTTCTTTCTCCTCTCTAACTTTATTTTAGTAATATTTTCTCAGCTTTTATCTGCTGTTCCTCTTTTATCTTTTCCTCTCCTGTCTCTCCAGGCATCTTCAGCTGCACTTGTCTGCTCAGTGCACTGTCTTGCAGAGTTAGTAGGTCCTTCAGATGACCAGTACTCAAGCTTTAGAAACATCTATTCTTTCTTTTTTTTTTCTCTCTTCCCCCAACTTTCTACTATCTGCAAAACTAACTGGGCAGTGGCAGAAAGGCTCTCCTTTCTTCCAAGGACACAGTGCCACCTTACTTGGAAGTGGTTTTCCCTAACTTCTGCAGCTAATGGAATAATTTCACTTCTTAGATAAGATGAATCTCTTTCTCCTAGTGAATGAGACATCTGTGTGAGGGTTATTGGCAACCAGACACTTTATCATTCCCTCTCTCAAATAATGGCTTTAATTTTCATGTTCACTAAGGTTGTTCAACACCTAGGAAAGTGCTGCTTTTAGGACTCTCTAGTCTCCCTGGATGGTGTGAAAGGGGTTTCGGCACAAGTGAGAATAAAGACCAATGCTGTCATTACCTGCTGTTCAAAATGACTTGTTACTTACTTTTCCTTGTGATACTGGTGCTGTCAGTGATATGAGAGAAGGAAGTTCCTGCCATTAGAAACAAAGCACAGTGACTTGGAGGATTTCAAACTTACTCACATTTTTGCCTATTAGGTAGTGCATAATGCCCATTAGGTAATACAGCTTGAGCCCAGTTTTAGTCTCCAAAGCATAAAAAAAAAATCTTCCTTTTCTAAAGATGCTGGGGGATTCATCCACTTTAGGATTATTTTTATTTGTACAGCACAGATGGCCCAACCACACCATCTTCACGTGGAATTAACCCAAATACCTCAGTTGCAAGAATTGCTTTTTCATGTGTGCTCACTTTCTTCTCCTTGGATATGTTCGTTTGTAGGATGTTTATGAAAAGAACTTCTGTGTGGCCTAAGCTTTGTCTGATTCAGAGGTGGATAAAGCCCAGTTATCACTAAACACTACAGAGAAATATGATTTTGTGTGCCTAGTTTGTGTGGAGCACAATTTTGCTTTAAAAACAATAGTTACTTTGTTTTTAAATGTTTTGTTGAACAATAATTAGAGGGAAAACCTCTGTATTTCTTCTTTAATTTATAAAACATTAATCCTAATATGTGCTCAAAAATAAGTAGCTCTTTTGAGTTTCAAAAAGATGACATTTTATGATCCTTCCACTGTTCCGTTTTCAGTCAAAACTTTCCCTTTGAATGACTTGTGTGTAAGTCATTTACACAACACTGGCACCTTCTGACCTCATACTTTCATAATAACTGTTGTCATTTGCTGCAGTCATTTTCTTTTTTGGTGGGATGACATATACCTGCATTAGGTGGCCTTTTAAATCCTTTCTTTTGTGAAGGAAATAAAACCAGATGTCAAGTCTGAGTAGGTTTTCTCTATTTTAAAGTCTCCCTGCAAAAGTATCTGATGCATAACCCTGCAGGCCACAAGGAGCATGAGTCTGCGGATACGTGACTTGTCAAGGTCACAGTTTTCAGTGATCAGGGCACTACATTGCACAATTACAAAAATTACCAACCTTTGTTCTGGTAAGCAACCAGGTCTCAAATGTGTTCCACTTACAACCAGTTCTGCCTTCATAGAGGGTCTTCTGGAGTTTGCAATGCACTGTAGCAGATATAGAAATGCTTTAGTAGTTTAATTATGCACTCAGTAAATCTCATAACAATGGGGTATTATGTTTAATTTTATATTGTCTTTATTTTTAGTAAGATGAAGACTATTAAGTTCAGATGTCAGAATTCAGGTAGTACATACCTTTCTATTTTTTCTTCAGACTGTCAGCAAATTTTGAAAGACACTGTGTACTGTTCACCTTTCCATTTTCACCTCAGAAACCATGAGCACTGGAGACATTGTTAGTAAGGACAAGATAGACTTTGAATTAATTCCACAGAAGTTTCTGCAGGGTTTCTGCAGTGGGAGTGAATTTCCAGGTATTTGTTACATACACACACACACTCACTCTCTCTCTCTTGCTTGCGCTCTCTCTCTCTCTCTCCCCATCTGTATATATATATATGTATATATTCATATATATAGAATCATAGGAAAGGAAGGGACCTCTGAGATCATGAAATCCAACCCTTGGTTCACTGCCATCATAGTTACTAGACCGTGGCACTAAGTACCACATCCAGTCTCATCCTAAACACCTCCAGAGACGGACAATCCACCACCACCCTGAGCAGCCCATTCCAATGCCTGATTAGCCTCTCTGTAAAGAATTTCTTCCTAATATCCAACCTAAACCTCCCCTGGCAGAGCCCTCTTGTCTTACGGATAGTTGTCTGGGAGAAGAGACCAACCTTCACCTGGCTACAACCTCCTCTCAGGGAGTTGTAGAGAGTGATGAGGTCTCCCCTGAGCCTCCTCTTCTCCAGGCTAAACAACCCCAGCTCCCTCAGCCTCTCCTCACAGGACTTGTGTTCAAGTCCCTTCACCAGCCTGGTTGCTCTTCTCTGGACCTGCTCCAGCACCTCAATGTCTTTCCTGAACTGAGGGGCCCAGAACTGGACACAGCACTCCAGGTGTGGCCTCACCAGTGCTGAGTAGAGGGGAAGAATCACTTCCCTGCTCCTGCTGGACACACCATTCCTGATTCAGGCCAGGATGCCATTGGCCTTCTTGGCCACCTGGGTACACTGCTGGCTCATGTTCAGCTTCCTGTTAATCCAAACTCCCAGGTCCCTTTCCACCTGGCTGCTCTCCCGCCACTCTGTCCCCAGCCTGTAGCACTGCAGGGGGTTGTTGTGGCCAAAGTGCAGGACCTGGCACTTGGCCTTGTTGAACTTCATCCCGTTGGAATCAGCCCAACTCTCCAGTCTGTCCAGGTCCCTCTGCAGAACCCTCCTGCCTTCCAGCAGGTCGACACTCTCCCCCAGCTTGGTGTCATCTGCAAGTTTACTAATGGTGGACTCAATCCCCTCATCTAAATCACCAATAACGATGTTAAACAGGACTGGACCCAGCACTGATCCCTGGGGACACCTCCAGTGACCGCCTGCTAACTGGATGCAGCCCCGTTCACCAGCACCCTCTGGGCCCGGCCCTCCAACCAGTTCCTAACCCAGCACAGAGTGCCCCTGTCCAACCCATGGGCTGCAGCTTTTCCATGAGTATGCTGTAGGAAATAATGTTAAAGGCTTTGGTGAAGTCCAGATAGACACACCCACAGCCCTCCCCTCATCCACCAGGTGTGTCACCTGATTGTAAAAGGAGATCAGGTTGGTCAAACAGGATCTGCTCCTCCTAAACCCGTGCTGGCTGGGTCTCATCCCTTGTCCCTCCTGTAGGTGCCGTGTGATTGCACTCAGGATGATCTGCTCCATAACCTTGCCAGGCACTGAGGTCAGGCTGACAGGCCTGTAGTTTCCCAGGCCCTCCTTCTGGCCTTTTTTGTGGATTGGTATGACATTTGCCAACTTCCCATCATCTGGAACCTCCGCAGTGAGCCAGGACTGTTGGTAAATGATGGAGAGCGGCTTGGCAAGCTCTTCTGCCAGCTCCCTCATCACCTTTGGGTGGATCCCATCTGGTCCCATAGACTTGTGAGGATCCAAGTGGCTCAGCAGGTCTCTAACTGTCTCCTCCTTGACTACAGGGGGGCTATTCAGCTTTTTATCTCTGTCTACAACCTCCAGAAGCCAGCTGTCCTCAGAACAACTTGTCTTACTTTTGAAGACTGAGGTAAAGAAGGAGTTAAATACCTCAGACTTATCCTCATCTTTGATAACTATGTTCCCACCCATGTCCAATAAAGAATGGAAGTTTTCCTTGTCCCTCCTTTTGCCACTGATGTACCTATAGAAAGACTTGTTGTTCTCCCTAACAGAAGTGGCAAGATCAAGTTCAAGTTTTACCTTCGTCTCTCTGATTTTCTTTCAGCAAGACCTAACTATATTCCTAAACTCTTCCTGAGTAGCCAGCCCTTTTTTCCATCATTGGTAGGCTCTTTTTTACCCTAATTTCCTTTAAAATCTCCCTGTTCAGCCAGACCAGTTGTTTTCCCCGTCAGCTTGCCTTTCAGCACACTGGGACAGCCTACTCCTGTGCAGTCAGGACTTCCTTCTTGAGGCATGTCTATCCCTCCTGTACCCCTTGTTTTCAAGGGCTTTTTCCCAGGGTATGCTCTGGACCAGTCTTCTGAACAGGCCAAAATCTGCCCTCCGGAAGTCCAGTGTGGAGGTTTTATTGGTGGCCTTCCTTGCATCCCTGAGTATTGCAAACTCTATTATTTCATGGTCACTGTGGCCCAGATGGTCTCTGACCACCACATCTCCCACCAGCCCCTCTCTGTTTGTAAACAACAGGTCTAGTGGGGCCCCACCCCTGGTGGGTTCATTTACCAGCTGGAGCAGGAGATTATCCTCTATACACTCTAGGAATCTCTTAGACTGCCTCTTCTCTGCTGTGTTGAGCTCCCAGCAGACATCTGGCAGGTTGAAGTCGCCCACAAGAATAAGGGCTGGCGATTTTGAGGCATGTGCCAGCTGCCTGTAGAATAATTCATCACCCTCATCATCCTGGTTGGGTGGTCTGTAACAGACTCCCATTAGGATATCAGCCTTGTTGTCCTGATCTGATCCACAGGCACTCAACCTTATCATTGGTGACCTCAAAGTTCTACAGAGTCAAGAGACAATCTAACTTACAGAGCCACCCCTCCACCTCTCCTACCCTGCCTATCCTTTCTGAAGAGCTTGTATCCATCCATGGCAGCACTCCAGTCATGCGAGTCATCCCACCACATTTCCATGATGGCAACTATGTCACAGCTCTCCTGCTGCAGGATGGCTTCCAGCTCCTCCTATTTGTTACCACACTGCGTGCATTGGTGTGCATGCACTTCAGCTGGGCTGCTGGTTTAACTCTTGACCCAGGCTTTCCACCCTTAGGCTCATCTCTGGAGAGCCCAGTTTCAATCCCTTCCCCCTTCAAACCTAGTTTAAAACCTTCTGATCAGCCCCAACAACTTGTAGGCTATAGTCCTTTTGCCCTTGATAGATAGATTAAGCCCATCTGGTTTGGGGAGACTAGGTACCATGGAATTTGCCCCATGGTCAAAAAACCCAAAATTCTACCGGTGGCACCAATCCTTTAGCCACCTATTGATGAGATGGGTTTTCCTACTCCTCTCATCATTCATCCCTGCTACTGCAGGAATAGGGGAGAACACCACTTGTGTTCCTGTCCCATTAACTAATCTACCCAGCACCTTGAAATCCTTTTTAATCACCCTGGTACCTCTTCCATTAATGTCATCACTGCCAGCCTGAACTACCAACAGTGTGTAATAATCTGAGGGCTGAATTAGCTCAGGGAGTCTCCTACTAATATCCCTCACCCGGGCCCCGGGAAGGCAGCAGACCTCCTTGTAGGATGGGTCCAGTTGACATGTAGGGCCCTCAGTTCCCCTCAGAAGGGAGTTACCCACCACAACTACCCTTCTGTTGTTCCTTATAGTTGTGGTTGTAATCCATCTGGTAGACAGAGTGGAACCAGCAGACCTTCCAGACAGATCGTCCTGCTGATTGTCCTCTACCTGACTCTCTGGGTCCAGGGCCTCAAAGCTGCTCTTTAAGGGCACCCGGGGAGGCAATGGGGGTCGGGAGGGGATTCTTTTACCTCTCTGATCAGGGACCTGTTTTCATTCCCCACCATCTACTTGGTTTACCCCATTTGCCTGATGGCAGGACAGGCAGTCCTTCACTGTCTCCTGCTGGACTTCCTTTAGGATTGAAAGGGTGTGACTCCACCAATCAATTCTGCTTTCACTTTCTGTAATGCTTCTTAGCCTCTCTACCTCTTCCTTGAGCTCTGCCACCAGGCACAGCAAATTGTTCACCTGCTTGCATCACACACAGACACCACTCACGCTGTCCTCAGGTACTGATGCCAGGCTCAAACACTCTGTGCAGCCAGTGACCTGGACAGCTGCATCCATTTTGGTGTCCTTCTTGATAACAGCAGCAACAACTTTCACTTTTTTGGAAACCGTTGCTTCGAAAAACAAGAGGAAAAAAACCCCCAAACAAACAAACCAAAAAACAAGCAACCAAGCCTTACCCAAGAGAACTGGGAGGTGGCTGTGCCCCTCCTGCTTATATATATATATATATATGAATGTGCTGTAAGAGGTCCCTGATTCATTTAAAAGTATGATATGATGTAATGCTTCCACTCTTTGTCCCTTTATTGTGATGTCTTAGAGTTTAAGCATCCATTGAAACATTAATACACATTTTGAACTAGGTGATAAAAGTAATACTTTACCCCCTTCAACTCTGTCTTTTAATTTTTTTTTCTAATTCTTTCTACACTGTCATCCCTTTGGCTTCTACTTTCAAGTTCAATATGTGTAATGAAATTCAAATTACCAGCTGTTTTCCATTTGCCAGTGTGGCTACCACATTATTCTTCTCCTTTTCTTTCTCCCATGATCATTCCTCTCTTTTTCTATCCTACCACTGTCTGTGTAAAAGTAAAGGTCCCTCCTTTGCTGCTCCAAAACTTTCAGGGAGCAAGAGTTTTACCTGCTATCTCACCTTTGGCTACTGGTGAAAGCTACTTGGCTAATGGTGGAAGCTCTTCTGTTGATTCTAACAATAAAAAAAGTAATACATTTAGTATGCAACTCAATTTAAGTGCAGAAGAAAGGTGTTGGGAGAAGACAGAGGACAGAGGATGACTGTCTTCCTGCACTTCTTTGTCATAAATTTTCATGTGTATACAAACCAATTGCAATTTATAGCTTGCATGTGAAAACAAAAATTAAGAACATAATAAAACTTGAAAATAGATTCCTTTTGATATTAAATTACTTTTGTCATTTTAATGTTTTCTGACTAGAACTTCATACATTTGTTCTCACTAACACCATACACTGGCTGCGGGGAAAGCTTTTGCTTTTTTATGGCTTCTCACATGCAGGTAAGAAGTCTACTTCATCCATGGTTTTGTAAAAGTGGAATTAATGTGGTAAGTGTTGAAGTGGGTTCCTGCGTTTCACTCTTCCCCCAGCTCGCCAGAAAAAGTATAAGCTATAAAGGACATAGTGTGTTCTGTCTAGAAAGATATACTAGTTCTCCCTTTCTAACTGCAGCTTTTGGCACTTCACACAAACTGAGTCTTTTTCCTGAAAGTACCAAAGTTTGGCTGTGTCCACTGCATTTCTCCACTTACTAGGCAACTAAAGTTTTCACTTAGAAGTGGCATTAGTATCATAAAGCTGATTACATTTGGAACAAAACTTTTGTATTGATACCATAGTGACTGACGTAAAGGCCATTTTCTGTCATGTAATTAATTAATTCATGAACTGACAGCTTTTAGCACAGGTGGCCATTAGCTGCCAAGAAATAACTGACCCAAAGCTTATTGTTCATTAGCTGTAAGCTGTAAGGTAAATCTTACTAAGATGAAGACAACCAGACAGCAGTTACATCAAGTATGAAATAATGTAATTCCCTTTTCTGTACGTTGAAAAGTTAGAAGCTGAGCTGACCATTGCCATGGATACAACAGCCTGCTTGCAGACTGCGTGGGGAACATCCTGAGGCACTGGCCAGGAGGTGAATGGTCCCATCACCCCCTGCCAGCTGTATCTCACTTTTTTGGGAGGCAGTGAGTACTGAAAATGTAGGAGGCTTTTCCCTCCTCCTTTCAATGTTTTTGCTCCTCCAGACGCAAATGGTCCTTTTAAAGGACCAGAAAGAAAGTCCTCACAGTTTTCCTGACCCTGAGCAAAATGGTCCTCATTTGAAACACATTTGGGGTATAAGTTTAAAAAAAATCCCAAACACCTTCCACAACAAGAAATGTCACCATTAAATTCAGGCAGAATCTAGATCTCATGGGGAACAAAAGGGGGTCCTTGAAATCAGCTGTTGTTATACCAGGTTTTTTTATGTTTCCTGCTTTTAAAGCAGGCTATTTGGTTCTTTGAGATAACTTTCAAGACTTCAGGATACATTCCCCTTGAAACTGTACAGTTAAGTTGATCTTTGTCCTGATTCATATGATTCCTGGATAAGAGAACACACTGTTTCAATATTTTTACCTAGACAAGAGGGCTCTTTAGAAAGGAGAGGCTGAAGAAAAAGGAATATAAGGAAGTTGGAGAGGGACTTTTTTCAAGGGCGTGTAGTGGTAGGACAAAAGAAATGGTTTTAAAATGGAAGAGGATAGATGTAGATTAGATATTAGGGGGAAATTCTTTGTTGTGAGGGTGGTGAGGAACTGGAACAGGTTGCCCAGAGATGTTGTGGATGTCCCATCCCTGGAAGTGTTCAAGGCCACATTGGATGGGGCCCTGAGCAATCTGGTCTGGTGGAAGGTGCCCGTGGCAGTGGGATTGGAACTGTATGACCTTTAAGATTCTTTCCAACCAAAACCATTCTATGATTTTATGAAATGAGGCTGCCAGCCCTGGGATATGTGCAGGGCTTGTCTGGTACACAGTGCTGACAGCTGGGATGTAGGTAGAGGCCCAGAATTGCACACAGGTGAGGCTGAAATGTTTCATACATTTTCTGCACATAACAGCTAAGTAGAAAGTAAGAGCTTATTTAAGGAGTTCAAGCAACCTACAACTGAAGCTTGCCATAAAATCAAACACTACTGCATCACCAATGTGTTCCCATTACACAGAGTCAGGGTTTTCATTAACAGCCCTATCAGCAAAGCCTCAATGATAAATATTTGAAAAATGGATCACGTTCAAATCTGGAGAATTTTATGGTTATATAGACTTATGATTCGATAAGTTATATTAAATTTCTCTGATTTTTTTTTCTGAGAAATAACACAGATATTAGAATTTTAGTTAAGCATAGCTAAAGCAAAAAAAAAACAAAAAAAAAACAAAGAAACTTTCATTTCTCCTTAAGGCTTATAAAATTTCTGACATTCTCACCACATCAGAGACACTGCATGCAAATACGTGTTCTGTCATTCAGTCAGTGAGGCAAAATGAAATCAATCTCTTCCCTGAAATAATTGTTCAGCAAACAAGGATGCCTGTAATCCATTTTTATTATTAATATGTCAGTTAAGACTCAGGTGCTGTACTTTACTTCTTATAATGAGCACAGTTTTACAATGGATGTGTGGTGTTTGCAGTAAATAACACCACTGACAGCTGCAGAATTCCTGTCATGTGCACCGGAGTTGGATTAAATATAAGTCCATTTCTCTGGGCAGTAACAGCGTATAGAGAGAGAAATTTGCAACGTATGCCTACTTTACTGTATATGCACAAACCTTATTTTCCCTGCTAAGTCGGGGCATGGACATATTTGTTACCGTTTTATTTATCCACAAAGATATTTTATTGCTGTTGTATTACACCTCAGTTAGGTAAAGAAAGATTGTTATCTGTGAGGTCTACTGTGGAAACTGCTCTTGTGTGTCTCTAGTACCAATAATTTTGCAATATAATTTCTACTATCCTCATGTGATTTGGGATGAAGATCCTAGATTATGCGCTTCATCCCCTCATTCTTTTACACTACAGGGATGGGAGATTTTAATTTCCATAGGAGGACTGACTTGGTTGATTCCTGGATGCATGACTTTCTTTGGTGCTAGCTATATCCTGAGAAGATCAAACAAGAACAGAGAAATCATTAAGATAAATCTCTCCACCAACTGACTAGTTTACATTCTAGTTTTGATGCATTGGTGGAAAATATTTTTCTGTTTCATAAAAAGATTAATTCCTAATCACCACAGTCCTCGTGAGGATGTTTTAGCAGCTGATTAAGAACAGTCTTAACAATTTTTAAATGAAACTTTTAAGTTGAAGACCTGCCATCACCCATGAGTCATCCTCCTCACTGTATGTGGGATAATGCAGGGTCTTTTTTGATCCCGGCTGTATAGCACTGGTGCCTGTTTATCTTGGATGAAACAGCAGCAATATGATTGCGTATGGGGACAGCCCAGGGAGGGAAGCGCACAGGTTGCTTCTGGGACTTCTGAAGGACAGACTTTCTCCTCACACTTTGATTGCTGCTCAAGTGGTGTTCAACAGCTTCCTCTACTAGCAGGTTGCAGACTGAGGTGGCATGCAGGCTCTGCCACCTTTCTTGTCCAAGGTGCAGTCCTCTGAGAGCAGAAGGCACTGTATGTAGTGTAGTGGTGTATGTGTACACTTCAGCTGCAGTGCTGAATATGGATTGGTGTAAAGAGCTGTGCCTCTGAGGGTTTTCAGGTGGAAATTTTTTTACATTCTACAAAATTGAAGGTGGAAAAGCCAAATGAGGGGGACAAGCAAAATTTCATTGTCAGCCACCCAAAAAGTGGGAGTGGTAAATCTTACTAAGATGAAGAGAATAATTTTTTTATTCTTTCATATCTAATGGCTGCTAAATACAGGAAGGCATGAAGATGAAGCGTCAGGCCAGTGTTTGTGTCTGAGAGATTTCCTCTCCAAACTTTGATGCTGGATTTCATGTCACATTGCTATGTTTCTCCGTAGCATCTCTATATCTCCATCATCGTAAGTGTACCTCTTGCTGTAACAGTAAGCTGCACAAAAACCAGATGCATGTTTTGAACTTTATGGATCTGAGCTTAAGATATGTGAAACTCCATTATTGTGAAAATGTTAAGGACAAAAATGCCCAAAAACCAAACAACCACTGAATGATCACAAGATATTGTTTTCTCGCTGTAGGGAAATCTGTTTAATCTCCCATAGCAGTCTATTCACTAACTAAACACACTGGTCCAGTCACTATGAGGCAGACTGTGCATAGCCAGAAATAACAGTGGGAAAGAATGCACATCAGGGAGCACATTCCACTCCCTACCCTGGAGATACTGAAGAAACAGGAGGGGAAATCTCCTTCAAACTGGAACCAAACCACTCACAGCAAAACTTTCATCAGAAAGGGGCTATTACCAATGCCCAGTATTAGAGCCCAGCTTCTAATCTACACCAGACTTTTGTTAGGATTCACTCACAAAAGAGATATTTAGCAGGACTACACCAAGGATTAATTGAAGAAATAGTAAATTTAGCATCTCCTACAGAATGGGCTCAATTTTTTGAGTATTAGGCTTGGCTCCTGACAGTGGACACAGTGCAGATCCCAAAAAGCCACTCAGAAACCATCTGCCCTGTGGAGGGTGCATCCTGTCTTTGCTATCACTCAGAGAGGGGAGAAGGAAGAGAGACACCTTCTCCTGCATTCGAAGTTTTAGTCACAGGGACATCATCTAAGGCAGTATTGTTATCAATGGGGAAAGAGGAGTGCATAATTCATTATGAAGTTTATCCAACAAAGGCTCTTTTGCCTAGCAGAAATCAGTGCTGATCCTTCCTCTCTCATTTGTGTCTCAATTTCCTCCCCTAAGGCAGAACCGCTACCCCTTGCCCCCCTCTGCGCTGAAACCTATGCAGGATTCAGACAGCAGAAGAAAAACGATATGGGATTTCCCTCGCTTAGCCACCCTGCCCCCCCAATCCTACTGGAATGATTTTATCACGTAATAGTCAATATAAACAGTGTTCAGTGCAGTGCAAATCATACTTTGCATGCAAATGGGCAGACAGTGTTACCACAGGAATGAAGTCTGTTGAGGTACAGGGTGAGGAGTAGCTGGCTGCTCTCTTCTGAACAGACCCTAGTGGCACAGAAGTAGTTTCACAGAGTTATGGAGGGCAGAAGGAGTCTCTCTCCTGTTTTTGTAAAAACTTAGCTTTGACTTTACTGCCCAGAAGCAGATATTTTCAGATGCAGGAAGCCAACAGGAACTTAGCAACAGGGAGATTTATCCTCTACCCAGCCAGTCAAGTGGTTCAAACCAGCTTTATAGCTTTTATATGAAAGCAGAATTATCTACATACTCTCCAGCTAGCATTGGGTCCCTATTTACAACCATTCCTCAGCTTCACTGAAACAATAAATGACTCCTTGCCCACACAAAGACCAAGGTTTTATGGGCAGACAGATTTAGATTGCTGCCTGCTGCATTGCCTTGGCCTTTTGGATTCAGACTGTAGAAAACACTCAAGAGCTTATTTCCATGGATTTTATACTGTGCCCTAAAGTCACATCATAATCCTGTAGCTAGCACTACTGGTGCCTTCATGTTCCCGTGCTGCAGGCATGAGCACCCAAATGCAATAATGTACTACACAGCACCGATCACCTTATCCCAGCAGTGTGCAGCTGATATGGGTGTTGGAGATACTCTGTCCGGACACCTCTCCTATCACAGCATTCTGCCAAAACAGCTTATTTTTAACTGGCAGCTTCCTCTGCTAAATAACTAGGTGCAGCCTTATAAAAGACTTTTATCATATGATCCTCTGCCTATGTTTGAAACCCCCTATCTCATTTTTATCACTAACTGCTAATAACCCTTCACTGATTCTTGAAGTTGATGGTATGCACCAAACACGCTTGTCCAGCTGTGTTTGTGAAACGCAGGGATAGCAATTTGATAAAATATTTTCCCTTTCCTGACTATTCATGCTTTATGCACCCTTATCTAAGTGGCTTCAACACTTCATCCCTTCTGTTTCCCCTGCTGCTCCATGTCAATATTGTCTGTTTATTCTGCAGGGAACATATTTGCACAACAGGAGTACAACAAGGCCCCACATTTGGTTGAGGTTTTTGGTGGTCAGAGTACCTCCTGCAGATGAGGCTTGAATTTTAGTGTTATTCTGGACTCAGTCTGAAAGATGCATACATTCATTCAGACTAGGATTCAAAAGCAACAAATAGCAAAGTGATAGATAGCTACTTCTGCCTTTTGGCATGTAAGCAAAGGAATTATCAGGCTGTAATCACAGAGGCATACAGAGCCTGGAACAGACTGGCAGGCACTGGCATTTATGTCAGCTGAAAGAGAAAGCAACAACAAAAAAATGTAGAACACAGAACAGTAGTACTTCAGAAAGTTTCCCAGTGAAAACAAAGAAATCTCATTTACTTGTAGAACATAACATTTGCTGAGATTTCCAAAGAACAGAAGGACTAGTTTTAAAGTCCCATGGAGACAGCTAAACAAGATCCAGATTTTTAAAATCACTCAGTATCCAGCTGTTTCCACTGCAAAAATTCTGCCCCAGTTTTCAAACAGAGCTCAGCACCACCCAATGCTGTGTCATTTCAAAAGCTTGCCCTAAGTGACTTCACACCTGGGTTCATTGTTTTATTGGCTACCTGTCAGAGAGTCAGGTCGCCTCCCTTTCCGTCTTCTTCCACCCTTTCTGAAGCCTGATGAGGTCTGAATAATCTGAACTATCAAACAACTGTTCTGGTTATTGTATAGACAAGGAATATCAAGAAATGCACCACACAGACTGTGTCACTATGAACTTTACATTTCTACCAATTTACCATGTGCTTTTGAGCTGCAAGAGCCAGCACTATGCTTTGACCTGCCAATCATGCTGACTCATGTCAAATTATGTCATCTTCCAAATGTCTGAGTTTGAGGGTCTCAACCTGTTTTCACATGCATATGAAGCTGAGAATTTCTTTCTCTTGAAGCCTGCAGAAAAGCTGAAAAGACAGCAGATGCCAGATGCCATGATTCAGGGAAGACTGTGTCACAGGTGATGTAAAACATTATCTAGTTATCAACGCTTGTAGAAACTGCAGTCTTCCTTCATCTGCATGTCAGTGTGAAGCTTTCTAAGGGCAGGAGTAACCCTTTGTTAAGAGAAGCCAGCCTCGGGGGTCATGAACCACACGTAGCTCCTATACTCTCTCTCAAACTTTCTGAGAGATTGTAGGAAGTCCAACAGTGGGGAAGGGTAACATTTTCTGCCCTAGTGCCTACTGTCTTGCATGGTTCTTGTGTAAGCAGGGGGTGCAATTCAGCATATGGAATGAATCACAGAAATTCTCAAAGTAAGTGGTATACCAGAAGAACAAGGGTTTCCTTTTATTTTGGTTATTCTTGTTAGGCTCTTTGTTTGTTCGTGTCCTTTTTTAGGGGAGTTACTCTTCCTTTAAGTGAAGATCCAGGAGAAAAAAAAGGAAGGGCAGAAAATGGAGTTGGTTAAAAAAGCAGCCCACCCCACAAACTACCTCAGACTGTACACTCTTTGGCATGGTTAGCTGAAGACATTTTTCGTCTTTCAGAGATTAAAATGTCTCTTGCTCAAACCAAACTCCCTCAAACAAGAAAAGGCCTGAAAAACAAGTGAATTTCAATCTTTTGTAAAAAAAATTCTGTTGTTCATTTCCCTATTGGAGAGAGATGTAACTCCCCACTTGAAGCTTTTTCCTCTGTCATTCCTCTCATTTTCTTGATCCCCCTTGCTGTGTGACCATGTGACATACAGCCATTTGGTGAGAATCAAGAGAGATATTGGCAGTTTGGGAGCTCTTGTTCCTGCTTATGTATGCAAAGAACATAATTGCTAAGTGCATCATCTGTTGTAGTTTATACATCCACACACAACATAGATCAGGGCAGTCTTCACAAAAGGATGCAGTGCCTTTTTTTCTTCTTTGCTTTTCTGGGGAGGAAAATATTAGGTCTTGGGGATCTTCTTGTACCACAGGCTGAACAAATGCCCTAAAAATTGATCTCTGCCCCAAATAGCTTACACTCACAGTACAGCTGCAGAGAACCAGGACATGAAACAGTATTTCTGTAAATCTGCTTCTTCACATACAAGTTTGAAATTACTTGACAAATAATTTAGGGAGGTTTGCAACAGGTGTGGAAGTTAGCAAAGCCATACCCAGGGTTACAAAAGCACTCCACAGTCACAGACCCACCAAGCAGGAGCTGTGTTGCTCCCAAACATTATATAACCAAGAGGCAACAATGAATCAGTCTGTAAATGCTGGTCTACGTGTCAAAAATAACAGCTATGTAATACTAAAAGGTCAAAAATATTAAAAAGAAAAAAAGAAATCTAGAGAGACTATCAGAGGGATGTCCAGCTGTTCTCCCCATCAATTGTGCTGACTCTCACTGTCGCAGCAATCGGACTTCTCATGATCCTCTGCAGCAGAAGCCAAACCAATATGATCTTTAAAAACTTCAGATGTAGGTTAGACAGAGCCCTCAGGTGAAAGTGGAGACTGCACAGGCATATTGTAGGTCTCGGAAACCAGCCTTGTGCTCCACGATGACAGCAAAGGAGGGGGTTGTTGCTCCCTTTCGACTCCCCTAAGTAAATCTGCAGTTATAGTGTGCCTTGAATTCCTTCACTGAGTTGCATTTCTTGCACAAGATTCCCTAGTTATGCTTTAGGACCTTCAGCCATAGAATCTTACTGTTCAAAGACTTTTTAGTGTGTGGCAAACCCCACAGACATTTATAGTAGGATCCTTTACTCATTGGATTCTGATTGTGTTGTTTCAGTGGATGACAGGGAGCCTCATCTCCTCTGTTGCCTAGAGTGCTATGTCTCCATTTAAGCAAAGATTTAGATGAGAAAATTTCCCCTAGACAGTGGTCTTTAAAACAGCAGTGTATCTTTTGCAAACACAAGGAGGACCTACTGAACCTCCATCAGTGCTGGAATACCAGTTTCCTCTCAAACTAGATCTTCTGGACTTCAGCAGAGCCTTTGACACTGTCTCCCACAGCATACTCCTGAAAAATCTGGCAGCCAATGGGTTGGACAGGGGCACTCTCTGCTGAGTTAGGAACTGGCTGGAGGGCCAGGCCCAGAGAGTGCTGGTGAACGGGGCTGCATCCAGCTGGCGGCCGGTCACCAGTGGTGTCCCCCAGGGATCAGTGCTGGGCCCAGTCCTGTTTAACATCGTTATTGGTGATTTAGATGAGGGGATTGAGTCCACCATTAGTAAACTTGCAGATGACACCAAGCTGGGGGAGAGTGTTGATCTCTTGGAAGGCAGGAGGGTTCTGCAGAGGGACCTGGACAGACTGGAGAGTTGGGCTGATTCCAACGGGATGAAGTTCAACAAGGCCAAGTGCCGGGTCCTGCACTTTGGCCACAACAACCCCCTGCAGTGCTACAGGCTGGGGACAGAGTGGTTGGAAAGCAACCAGGCAGAAAGGGACCTGGGAGTTTGGATTGACAGGAAGCTGAACATGAGCCAGCGGTGTACCCAGGTGGCCAAGAAGGCCAATGGCATCCTGGCCTGAATCAGGAATGGTGTGTCCAGCAGGAGCAGGGAAGTGATTCTTCCCCTCTACTCAGCACTGGTGAGACCACACCTGGAGTGCTGTGTCCAGTTCTGGGCCCCTCAGTTCAGGAAAGACATTGAGTTGCTGGAGCAGGTCCAGAGAAGAGCAACCAGGCTGGTGAAGGGACTTGAACACAAGTCCTGTGAGGAGAGGCTGAGGGAGCTGGGGTTGTTTAGCCTGGAGAAGAGGAGGCTCAGGGGAGACCTCATCACTCTCTACAACTCCCTGAGAGGAGGTTGTAGCCAGGTGAAGGTTGGTCTCTTCTCCCAGACAACTATCCGTAAGACAAGAGGGCATGGTCTTAAGCTCTGCCAGGGGAGGTTTAGGTTGGATATTAGGAAGAAATTCTTTACAGAGAGGCTAATCAGGCATTGGAATGGGCTGCCCAGGGAAGTGGTGGATTCTCTGTCCATGGAGTTGTTTAAGAAGAGACTGAATGTAGCACTTAGTACCATGGTCTAGTAACCATGGTGGTGGTGGATCAAGAGTTGGATTTGATGATCTCAGAGGTCCCTTCCAACCCGGCTGATTCTATGATTCTATGATGTTATGTTTCTATGATTCTATGATGTTATGATTCTATGATTCTGCTTAGCGGAGCAGAAAACTATACTGTTGGATGCTACCTTGTGTGCAGCAGCACCAGAAGTGGGGATACTGGGCTCTGGGCATTTTCCACACATGTGCTTTCAAGTGATGCTTTATATGTGCACACAAGGTGCTGCTTTTTTTCCATCTGGACCATGGGGACGTGGTCCCAGGCAGAGCCACAGCCACTAGAGGGCATTTGAAGGACATTGGATCAATGGTAGCAGGTGTCTGGCCACCTGATGAGGCAGCCCTGTCGATGTGTCCAACTGTGCCAAGCTATGGCGTGCAGCAAGAAGTCTTATCTCAGTGCCTTTCTCATTCTCTCTTTCTGCAGTTGCCCTGGGTGCTCTGGGATAGTGGCTTGCAGAAAATATGGCATAGGTTGTTCCTACACTGTATCTGGATCTACTGCTTCAGATAGGCAGTAGCTGAGGTAGAACAATGCTTCTGAATGGACCACTGAATCACTACACTTTGTTTGGTTGCACCCTTCAAAATAGCTATGCATGTAGATATCAGAGATAATTTTGTTCATCAGTTTTAATCATTTACCAGTGACCCACTCATGTAGTTTTTCTTAATACTGAGTTAGACATCCATGTTTTTCCTATCTTTTCCATCTACTATCTCTTAATGGAGAGAGCCGGTCTCAAAGGCTGATCTTTAGAAAAACATACACCTACACTCTATACCAGGCTCTTTTCAGTAGATGGAGGAGCTGAATGCAGCCTCCTGTATTCCAAAAGAAGGTCATGGCTTTCAAAACAAAATATTTGCAGCAACTTCATCACCATGTAACTGTCTGCCATCCAAAGGGAATGCCTGACACAGATCATATGAGTTGTCTCAGTCAAGCTTAAACGACTACCCTGACGATCGTCTTTTTTTTTTTTTTTTTTTTTTTTTTTTTTTAAAGGAGTCAAACAGTACAGAAGCAGCAATGGGAGTGCATGCACTTGCACAATGACTTTATGGGGAGATGAGTCCCCATGGGAGAAGCTTGCATTAAGCAATTCCAGACTTGTATGTCTGGCAGTTGCTTGAGACGTGTTGGAGAAAAAGGATAGGCAGGACAAGCTTCCAATTGCTGTAGACCAAGAAATATCAGAAGAAGAGTGCCACAGTTGGTACCTGTCTATTGTCAAGCTTTTTTTTGTAGTCTGAGAATGACCAAGTGCCACCTAAGTTATCTCCACATCAAATTGCTTGGCAAAACTTCAGATTCTTAGGAGTGTCCTTCTGAAGAAGTGCAGGAGTCTTGCAGAATTGATGCAGGAAACTTAATGCTTTCCGTAGACTTGACAGACAGGACAGCAAGCCAGCATCAAGTAAGACAGGTCAGACCCTACAAAACCAAAAAGGGAAATCGCATATCTGTCCCTCAGACATCCTCAGGTTGGGTCGCATGGACTTGTGATGGAGATTGGAAGCCCTTTAGGTACAGACCCAGAGACTCAATCCCTATGCCTGGCACAGCAGCACAACACTATTACTCATCATTATGTGCCAGAATGCAGCTGGTGTGGGTTGGGAGTGGTAGGCTGGATTTAGCTCAGGACACACACATTTGTGGTCATGTGAGCATCTGTCTACTCTTGGAAGCAATCCTGCTGGACATGTGGTGTAGCATTACTGCTCTTGTGCTTCTCACTGGTTGCCACACTACCCTTCATCTTTCAGGAGCTTGGTTTGACCACATCAGTCAAGAGAGGCGCTTCTATACAAAGTACCCCTTAAGTCTCAATAATACTTCAGGAGGTAGTACAGGGATTATTTTTATGTCAGAGGTAGTGACATGAGATATTTCCTAGGACAAAGTAGCAGACCTGTGGGTAGAGCTCAAGAACCTTGATAACATGATTTTGAGTCCAACATCCAGCTTTTTACATAACAAGCCAGCTTTTACAGGCGTTGAGCTGCCTATCTCCACTCATGGATTAAAACCTGGCAAATCACAAACAGAGCTAATTGGTATATTTTTCCCTTAAAAAGGGATTTTGGAAACACACCAGTACTGGGAATTGTGCATGATATGTTCTGCCTGGAGGAAAACAAATTATCACTCCAGCAGGAAAACTCACATTCCCAGGGTCCTGAAAGCAACTCATGTTGACTCTTCCTAATTTTAGTCTGCAGGGGATTTTAGAGGGCTAATTTGACGCAGAAGCAATGGGGGAAATTGTCTCCTTGTACTCTCTTTTACCTGACTGTCACACAACAGACTTCCTCAAAGTCATTAAGGTAAATGCAGACTACATATCATACACAACAGATAGTTGCTGCAAATCTGGACTGGTACATTCTTTAATACTAGTTTCAAGGAGGCCATGATGCCATCACTGATCAATAAATTATAGCTTTTATTTTTTTCCTCCTACAGCGTGGAGTACTGCTCGGAAGGAGAACAGAATTAAATAAAGTATTTCTTTCACAGAGTGAACAAAAGGCACTTGAGTTACATAGCTGGAACTTCCTACTGCTGCTGGTTTCAGAATAGCTTTGTCAGTTTAGGCTAGTCTGGTGACACAAGTGGGAGAAGGGTAGTGTGGTAGCGTAATCCTGCCTATCACAAGAACTTGGTATTTCCCTTTGACTACTGTGCGCATTCGGAGCCCCTGGTGGTCTAGTGGTAAGGGCGCGGCGCTGTCACCCCCTCCGAGACCTGGGTTCGATTCCCGGTCAGGGCCACTCCCGGGCAGGTGGAGCTCGTTAGCCCTTAAAGGCAACCCACCTACGTCCTGAGGACCTCGCTGCCACCGTCCAAGCTCTCTTGGCCCCGGCAGATGAACCTTAGGATTAAAGGGTGGGCTCAGTTCCACGCACACTGTGTCTCACCTAAAAAATCCAATGCGCAGGCTGGAAGGTGTAAAGACCTTCCCCAGATCTTCACTCGTGAAGACTGGCCATTAACTGTGCGCATTCAGGAATCCACTCTTGAAAGTCATCTGATCCAGACCCTGCAGGACTATTGCAAAGATACTCCAGTCTGGAAGAACAAGTTGGCTAAGGTGACTATTCACACACATCAGGTCTCAGCCAAAAAGAAAGAACATGAGCTTCACAAATAATCAGTTCACAGTTTCATCAGTGACTTTACCTCTCATAAAGTCTGCACAAATACTGGATTTTAAAGTGAGTTCAAATTAGGTGTGGAACCCTTAAATACCGTATTTGTGTAATCTTGTCTTCTGGCATGTAAGTCTTACCTTGGTGATGTGATGGGGACAGGACTGCCCTGTGCTGGTGAAGTCAGTGTGAAGAGGTTAATTTTGCAACATCAGAGAAGAAAGGGACAAAGATAGAAACAGACCTTCAGTGATAGGTGCAAAAAAATCCTATACTTGAAAGGTATATTTGTTCTCCTATATTAGTACAAGTACGGGAAGAGCTGGGATGCAGAACCTTCAAACAAAAACAGTGGAAGTTTAGGTTCTTCTGGAATAGGTCTTATACATCAAATTTTAGTGTTCTGAATAAAGTAAATAATTTATCATTATTGCAAAGCAGTTATGGCAAGTGAAGCTACTGTATGTATAGAAATAGTAATCCTTAGGGTTATATCAGGTTTACATGAGGAGTAAGAAAGGCTGAAGGTGAACATTGATCAGACAGTAAATACAAAATCAGATTACTGTACAGTGTCTTCTGAATAAATAAATACAATGTTGAGTAATTTATTAAGATACCCAAAGCATCTTGCTGATCTCTGCAGAGAGGGTTATTCTCCTTACTGTATAAAATGAGGTTCAATTTTGGTCCCATAACGCAGTATTTGTCAGTATTCTTGTGAGTATTTGTTCTAATACATTTAGTAAAACTAGTTGAGATGCCTCTATGTAGGTACATCACAATTTTAAAAATTAAGCAATAATGAACATTCTTTCAATTTTATTCTTTTTCCTTGGGTGGTAACATCTGCTGTCATAAGATGATAAGGTGTATTGCTACAAAGGCTTTGAGAATCCAAAACTAACATGTAACCCTGAACTTTGTCATCTTCCTGGTAGAAAACTGGGGAAATATTTGGAGGTGCTTATGTTTACTGGCGAAATATCTAGTTTCCTACAGTTAGATGTATTAGCTACTTGTAGATTTTAAAACATTTTCTAAGCAGCTGTGTCTGCTTTATGTAGGGCTAATGTTTCATCAAAATTCTTAGCCTTATCCCCAGCCCCCTTACTCAGCCTGTGGTGTCAGAAAGGGCAGTGCTTTGCTTCTTGTGTAGGCAAGGGTCTCTCTGGAGACACGTCTTGGTGGGTGAGAAGTGTGCCCCAAGAAGGCACACAAGCATGAAGTGTAGAGCAGCTACTGATTTTGGTGGACTTCCTCTCATTACTATTCTAATCCCATCTCTTATACTAGTATTTGGAATGAGTAAGCAACTTAATGTGGGGATTTTTATGCCTCTCAAAATAAGAGTTAATTATACAATTATTTGTATAATTAGGGTTGTGATATAATAATATTATATATTATATGTATTATATATAATATCGTATTAATATAATATAATATAATATATATAATAATGTATTGTTATAATATAACATTTTTGGCTGGGCAGTGGGATGAGGTCTCAGTTGCATTTTGGCCTCTATAGCTTATCATATTGTAATCTCAAAGATTTTTCAGTGAAGGGTAAATTACAGATGAAATATCTTACTGAGAAGAGCACTGTTTTTCTGTAGATAGCTCATAGAAACAAAAAATAGCTAATAACATTAATTGAGCAGAATTCTAGTGTAGCTTGCCAAGAAAAGTGTTTGTCTTCTGCTGAACACCCTTTGTTGCACTCTACAAACACAAGCTGCTAGAATGACCTCAGCACCTCTTTAGCTTTTATTCAAAGTCACCAACATGTTTATGATTCAGTTTCCTCCCCATCTCAGCAATAAATACCTACATAGCAAAGGCTTGTAAATCTGCCATTCAAGCAGCAAAAACAACATGCCAATCCAATAAATGATTCCCTCACAGTGTTTTTGTTATCCAAAGAGCGGTTTTTTTGTGTGTTCTATCCAAAAACACCATCCTGCAAAGTTTACTTTGTAATAAACAAGTGAGGTCCAGCAGAGATCAGCAGCAGACCAGAGGAAAGATAATACTACTAAAGGAGGGGGAAGAAAGAAAAGAAGGGATAATTATTGTTGAGCATGCTCTTAAATCTTGAGTTACCCAATGATTTTGCCACATTCACTTTCCTACAGAGATTATATTTTTTGAAAGTGGCCTTTCATAGCTGTATTCATTGATACTTGGATATTTAGCAGTGCTGTGCATGGTTTGCTACTCTTTCCTGCTTTCTGAGTAAAAAAATAAGTTATCTTCCTGTACTTTTTGCTGCTGACCCACAGGTAAAGGATATTCAACCAACAGATAGTTGAAGCAAATCCTTGCAGGCAATCATGAGTTTATATATGTTTCAAAATTTTATGAGCAAAGTAATCTGTCAGAATGTAAGCTAGTGCCTTCATTATTTGCAAACTGAAGAAAAGACTGCTTTCACTGGGTAGTTTGCTAATTACAATTGGTTCAGCATCAAAGGATGTCATAAAGTAGAGAGGAAAACAGTCTTGTAATGCTTTTCTCTCAATGCTTGAACAGTATTATTGCTCTGATTTATACATGCAGCAGAAAGATGGGGTTTAAAATAATTTTGTTTCACAATTACTACTTTGATTTGGAGAGTTAGAGTAGATGTGATCTATGTTTCCTTAAAAAGGTAGATTTTCAACATTTCTTTATCACTTAGGAATTAGGACAAAACACCTGAAAAAAAACCAACAAACAAAAAACCCCACCAAAACAGAAGAAAAAAACCCAGCAAACCAACCAAACAAAAGGCCTATAAATCAAAAGCTACAAAGGTTTTATGTCCTAAAAGACTTGAGATTGATTGTCTTCCATATCTATGGGCTCAGTTAGTTGCACAGGAGTCCACACATTTTTCTTCTTCAAAATAAATGCCCCTTTCAATTGTGGCACAAACTTTTATAAATAGTTCTTTTACCTGCTTCAGGAAAAATAAGAGGAGGAAGAAGAGGAAACAACCAGGATGATTTTAATTGTTTGTCAGATTTCTCTGCATAGATGGCTAGATTTTAAAAAACTGAGGCACTTGCTTCAGTAGGTATATTTTAAACCTGATGCCAGGAAGGGAATAAAGTAGTGTGACAGAGGAATGAAGAGGAGGCCAGTGCCACTCCTCTTCAATGGAAGGCTGCTGAAAGACAATAAAGGGTAAGATGAACAGAGAAGGGAGATATGATTCAGAACAAGAGGAAATGTCAGGAGTCTTGAAAACAAGATAAATACAACTCAACCTTTTCTGCATAGAAAAAAATAGTGTTAAAAGAAACAATCAGCTGAAGAAGCTGAAACCTAGAGATCCCAAAGTAGGATTCAGTGTTGGAAGTGTAAGAAGAGGGAGAAAAGAGGAAGGAAAAAGTCCCCAAAACATGAAAAGCTGAAGCACTGCAGGAAGACAGAAGGAAGGGGTCAACTCTGCCTCTGTTCTTCTGCATGGCAGTAGCAAGGGCTCAACACACATGTGCGTCTGCACAAGAAGGGTGTAGCAGTCTGATGTGTGACTGCACTGCAGCTCACTAAGAAGAGCAGTTTCCACAAGAAAAAGAGAACCATATCAGAGTGGTTTATCACCAGCTATACCTATTATTTTTTTTAATGGGTTTTTTTGTTGTGCTGTACAAACAAACTTAATTTTGAACAGGATATTGTCCTTTCACTGCTTTTCCCTTTAACTGAAGTTCTGTTGGTATCTCCTGCCCTAAAATACAGACCACATTGTAATGATGCTGCAGTGCACTGTTTCAGGGACAGCAGGAAGAACATCACTTTGATAACTGTGAGGCCCCTACAAAAATAAGAGCCCTTCAAAAAGAGATGGTTTGGCTGCTTGTTATTAAAGTTTTTAGTATATTTTGTCAAGAAGCAGTGCAAAATCACAAAGTAACCTGTTGGGCAAAGCACAAGGTCCAAGGAACAATGGGAAGCCAGGAGTGACTGCTCTTTTTCCAGCCTCAAACTACCTCGTTGATTGCAGCATTATAATGATAGTGCTTTGCAGACAGCTGTGCTCTTTCATAATTCACTGTGTGGGAACAAGTTAAAATTAAGGGACACAGAGCTGCACCCAGCTTTCTGTCTAGCAGGACCTGGCCCTAGAGAGAGGCAATGCTGCCCAAGGCAGAAATAAAGACCATCTCCTTTTTCCTTATTGCAGACTGAAAGATCAGTTCTAAAGAAAACATAAAAATGGCAGCTTGTAAAACGTCTGCATCCCAGCTGTTTGAAAATATCCTAAAAAAGACAAGGTAACAGCTTGATCCTGTTTATTTAATCTCTACCTATTATAAACTCCAGTACCCCGCTATGATACAGGGCTTGGAAAACTATTTCTGCAGGCCTGATTTAAGAGCTATCTCTAGGAAGATTATCTAAGACGTCTGTCTCAGGTACCTGGAAAACCTTAAGACATCTTTATGGGAGAGAGCTGTAATTATCTGACACACCAGGAATACAATTCAGTTACACATCTATTGTAGAAGCAGAGCCAAAACCCCACAACAAATTGTGCAAATTACTGCAGAAGACTGGGGAATCCAGTAACCAAGGTGTTAGCCATCAGGGACTGTATTCAGGTTGCTATGTGTCTGTTCCCCAAAGCCTTGCACTACAAAAGATGTCAGGACAGGGATTCCTTCAGGCGCAGTGGTGGAGTTGTGTCCATCAAGGACAATACTGAAGATGTGACTTGAAGCAAGATTAAAATGCAGTATCTTTGGAGCAGTGTTTTTTCATAGAAACACTGCCTTGCTTAACTACCCTCGCTGAATAGCCAACCCACCATAAAATATGAGAAGAGGGGTAGGGCTGGCACAGAACAGGCATAGATCTGCCCTCTGAGGCTACCCCAGCCAGTTAGGCTCTAGGAGCAGAGCACAGCAGGCAGAGGAGGTGACAACAGCCTCATCCAAGTGGGTAGCCTGAGTCATGTCAGATGAATTTTGTGGAGACACCAGCGCTTTTTATGGAACCTTTACTCAGCAGCTCAGGAATGCACTTTTTCAGGAAACAAGAAAAGCTGTGTGTACGCGTTCCCTGAGGACCTTGGAAAGAGGCCATGAATTCTGGTGCCAGTGCCATTCACTTAGCTGCCTGTCCCAGACCAAAGTGGGTAAGAATTTCTTCAGATAGTTATGGTCATCCTCAACATTGCCATATTAAAACTTGGGTAAAATCCTGCTGTTCTATTCGCCTTTTTACTTAGCCTTTCCTCAGGCAGATTCCAAAACACTGAACAAAATGGTCTTCAGGATCTAACTTAGGGAATTTTTTTCTCCCATAACAAGAGGAGAGAATAAGTTTCATTCTACTCTAAGAATCTGAAAAAGATTTGTAAAGTACATCCACAGAAGTAGTTTCCTCTGTAACCCTCATTTCCTGGCCACATTAGGCCTGTCACATTTCCACTGATCCATTGATCTGCTTCAGGAAACAAACCAGATCTCAGTCTCTCTCCTGAAGTTTGTTCTGTTTGTACCATAATCTATCATATAATCCTAACTGCAGTGTCTTGGATATTCACTGCATCCTTGTTAAACAGGGATGAATGCTTGATGCATAAATCTTTCTTTGCTTGTCATATTCTGTTGCATGTCATAGTGTTTTTACAGTATTTAGAAATGATGGACTTAGCCAGCATTTATGCCCAATGCTGTGGCAGATTCAGTCTCAGTGACTTGCTTGTTCAAGATACGACACCGAGTTTCCATTGTGAGCAGTACCCACAGTGACTGTGTGAAAACTGAAAACCTTAAGGCATAAACTTTCTCACCAAGCAACATTCACCATTTTGCAGAGAGCAGGCCTGTACATCAAGTTCTGCTCAAATCCCTGCACTGACCACAAGCTCTGTGAACAAACTCCAACCCTCCAGCCCACAAAGCTGAGGAGTATGACAGTCACTCACTCACTTGCTCTGCAGTCACACAGTCTGCTGTTTCCAAGTGTGTCTTTACCTCTACCTTGACCTCACTTGGTATTTTCAGGCTCCCAAAATAGTGCACCAGGAGAGGGAATCTTTATCAAACCTGCCTATAACAGTGGGTTGTGCCTCGAATACCTACCAGTGCATTTCAGTATATCAAACTGGAGTCAGCTGCACCAGGCATGAACAGACTGGTGAATTTTAGATTGGCTGCAAGACTGTAGGCAGTCCTGCCCAGTGAGAAAGTACAGCCTTCCCCTCGGGCCAGGAGAGGAAACCTTCACTTTACCTTGGCTAACCTTGACAGATGCTCACAATCACATATCCTCATATAAATTCCTGCTGGAGACAGGCAGTAGACTTCAATTCCTGAAACAAAGTGATTCAGATAGAGCCACACTTGAAAGCAAGTTTAAAAAATCTTGTTCTGTTTTCCACAAGGAGCAAAAACTCCTGCATAAGCTGAAGGATATCACAGTAAACAAACAAAAGGCAGTAGCCCCATGATTCCCTTAGCATCTGTGTTACATGCTGTACTATGAAACAATCCACTTAGATTTTACCCCTTTGTATAGAGTATTGTATTGTATAGAGGACAATTTCCTTCATCAACTGGTAAATGAACCTGCCAGGGGTAAAGCCCCTCTAGACCTGCTGTTTACAAACAGAGAGGGGCTGGTGGGAGATGTAGTGGTTGAAGGCCACCTGGGAAATAGTGACCATGAAATAATAGAATTTTCAATACTCAGAGATTCAAGGACAGCCAACAATAAAACCTCTACGCTGGACTTCTGGAGGGCAGATTTTGACCTATTCAGAAGTCTAGTCCAGAGCATACCCTGGGAAACGACCCTTGAAAACAAGGGAGTCCAGGAGGGATGGATGTGCTTCAAACAGGAAGTTTTGAGTGCACAGGAACAGGCTGTACCAGTGTGCCAAAAGGCAAACTGGTGGGGAAGACAACCAGCCTGGTTAAACAGGGAGATTCTGAAGGAAATCAGGGATAAAAAGAAAGTTTACCGACTATGGAAGAAAGGGCTGGCTACTTACGAAGAATTTAGGAAGACAGCTAGATCATGCAGAAGGAAAATCAGGGATACAAAAGTGCAATTTGAAGTTAATTTGGCCACTTCTGTTAGGGATAACAAAAAGTCCTTCTATAAATACATTAATAACAAAAGGAGGGGCAAAGAAAACCTCCATTCTTTGATGGACTTGGAGGGAAACATAGTTAATAGAGATGAGGAGAAGGCTGAGGTACGTAACACCTACTTTGCCTCAGTTTTTACCAGTAAGACAGGTGGCCCTCAAGGCAACTGGCCTCTGGAGCTGGTAGACAGAGATAGGAATCCAAATAGCCTCCTTGTATTCCAGGAGGAAATAGTTAGTGACTTACTGAGTCACCTGGATCCTCACAAGTCTATGGGACCAGATGGGATCCAACCTAGGGTAATGAGGGAGCTGGCAGAAAAGCTTGCCAGGCCACTCTCCATCATCTTCCAACAGTCCTGGCTCACTGGGGAGGTCCCACATGATTGGAAGTTGGCAAATGTCACACCAATCCATAAAAAAGGCTGTAAGGCTGACCCTGGTAACTCCAGGCCTGTCAACCTGACCTCAGTGCCTGGCAGAGTTATGGAGCAGATCATCCTGTGTGCAATCACACAGCACCTACAGGATGGACAAGGGATCAGAGCCAGCCAGCACAGGTTTAGGAGGGGCAGGTCCTATTTGACCAACTTGATCTCCTTTTACGATCAGGTGACCCGCCTGGTAGATGAGGGAAAGGCTGTGGATGTGTCTATCTGGATTTCAGGAAAGCCTTTGATGCTGTCTCCCATAGTGTACTCCTGGAAAAGCTGCAACCCCATGGAGAGGGACACTCTGTGCTGGGTTAGGAACTGGCTGGAGGGTCGGGCCCAGAGAGTGCTGGTGAACGGGGCTGCATCCAGCTGGTGGCCGATCACTGGTGGTGTCCCCCAGGGATCAGTGCTGGGCCCAGTCCTGTTTAACATCGTTATCGATGATCTAGATGAGGGGATTGAGTCCACCATTAGCAAATTTGCAGATGACACCAAGGTGGGAGGGAGTGTCGACCTGCTGGAAGGCAGGAGGGCTCTGCAGAGGGACCTGGACAGGCTGGAGAGTTGGGCTGACTCCAGTGGAATGAAGTTCAGCAAGGCCAAGTGCCGGGTCCTGCACTTTGGCCACAACAACCCCCTGCAGCGCTACAGGCTGGGGACAGAGTGGCTGGAGAGCAGCCAGGCAGAAAGGGACCTGGGGGTGCTGATTGACAGGAAGCTGAACATGAGCCAGCAGTGTGCCCAGGTGGCCAAGAAGGCCAATGGCATCCTGGCCTGCATCAAGAACAGTGTGGCCAGCAGGAGCAGGGAAGTGATCCTTCCCCTGTACTCTGCGTTGGTGAGGCCACACCTTGAGTATTGTGTTCAGCTCTGGGCCCCTCAGTTCAGGAAGGATATTGAGGTGCTGGAGCGGGTCCAGAGAAGAGCAACCAGGCTGGTGAAGGGACTTGAGCACAAGTCCTGTGAGGAGAGGCTGAGGGAGCTGGGGTTGTTTAGTCTAGAGAAGAGAAGGCTTAGAGGTGACCTCATCACTCTCTTCAACTACCTGAAGGGAAGTTATAGCCAGGTGGGTACGGTCTCTTCTCCCAGGCAACCAACAATAGGACAAGGAGACATGGGCTCAAGCTCTGCCAGGGGAGGTTTAGGTTAGATATTAGGAAGAAATTCTTTACAGAGAGGCTAATCAGGCATTGGAATGGGCTGCCCAGAGAGGTGGTGGATTCACCATTCCTGGAGGTTTTTAAGCAGAGATTGGACATGGCCCTTAGTGCCATGATATAGTAATTAGAGTTGGATCAGGGGTTGGACTTGATGATCTTGGAGGTCTTTTCCAACCCAATCTATTCTATGATTCTATGATTCTATGATTCCTCTTTTGTTACTATTTAAAGTGCTTTTAATAAGTTAATAAACCATTCATTCAAGATTTGATGTTTAAAAATACCCCCACACATGCTCAAGACAAAACAGAATAAAACAATCTCTTTAGAGAAGAGAAATTTTTACCAGCATAGAGGTTCCATGTGTAAACAAAATTCTCCTCGCAAGAAAACACAATGACCATCATGACAGATTTACTTTCTCAAATGGACAGTGAGGTTTGGACAGGATGTGTGAGTTTAAGGGGAAAGGAGTGAGGCAGATGCTTCAGAGCTCTGCTGTTTACTTCAAACCATGAAATTCTACTCTTCTTCTCATCTTCCTCTTCTTCCCAGACCAAGCTCACAACTCCAGGTTTAGCAGCAACTGAAACTTTTCACCTGTGAAGAACTCCGGGAAAAGTATCATGCTTGAAAATGGCCATTTCATTACTTGTGAACTGAAGCAGCTGGGGAATGCTTTGAGAAAGGACATCCCAAGGTTAAAAAGAAGGAAACGGTCCTTCCCTAGATCTCTTCACCTGCTGTTGAGCCTCATATCTCTCCCGTGTTTAAACTTGTGCACACAGCAATATCTGGTGTCCCTGCCCCTCTGTGCAATTGTGTTGGGGTCATTACGCTAAAATCTACAGCTGTCCTCAATCTTTCCCTTGCATATTCATTTGTCATACTGACAGCTTTCCACCTGATGGGTGTGTTGGCAGTAGGAGAGTCTCTGTGAGAGTAAGTATTCAAACACCTACCATAAAAAAGCCATTTCTGAATCTAGCTGGGGAAAAGCTACTAACTAACAATTCCTCCCCTCTACTAATCAGTGATGGAGACTTACAATGCCCCAGAACACATTTCTCAAAATAGTGGTTTGCATCTAACATGATGAGCATCTAAATCCAGCTTCTGGTCTGAGCAGTCCTTGAGAAAAAACCCTGTCATAGGAGACTACTCTGAAGACTGAGGTGAACAAGTTTCCACATCACAGCTAATCCCATGGTTATCACCCTCTGCCTCAGCCTACTCTGAGAGAGCCAATCCATGACCACAAATGTTACAGAAGTGTCCGTCAAGGGGAAGGACATCCCTGAGATCCAGTCTGGTACACAATCTCTGTGGAACAGTTGAGAGACCTTGTGTTTTTATGAAATTATAGAATCATTTAGACTGGGAAAAAACCCTAGTCTGAGGCAGGGGTATCATCTAGTCCAGCCATTAATGTTGTCTTCAGTTTAATGTGAGTTAAGTGTAACGCCCATCATAAATTCTTTTATATGTCTTACTAGTAGGAGATTTTGACATTTCCTTTCTTCTTTCTCACCATGAGAGAGAGGGATTGTTAAAGGTTGTACCTCTGAGAAATAGTGTCACAGCACCAAACTCACATACCAGCTGGGTTCCTCGCTGTGCAACAAGCTGTTGCGAGCAGGAAGGAAAAGTAGGGAGGAAAAGCATGGCTCAGGCAGCTGGAATATGTCTATCACGCTCTTATGCTTCTCTGCAACCACAGGTACACTCCACCAGTAGTGGAGCTCTTGGGCTTCTGCTGGAGCATTTCCATATGCAGACTGATAGCACTGAAGTCCAGCTTTTATTTATAAGCTTTCCATGAAATGTGGCTGAGGTGGGTTGACCCTGGCTGGATGCCACGTGGCCTCTAAGATGCTCTGTCACTCCCCTCCTCTGCAGGATGACAGAGGGACAAAATAAGATGGAAAACAGCTCATCGGTCAAGGTAAAACAGTTTACTAAAGCAAAAGTGAAAGGATGCTCACTCAAGCAAAGAAAATGTACTTCATAGATTTTATTCTCTATTTCCCATCAGCAGCAGGCTATTTCCCAGGAAGCAAGGTTTCAGCTTACATAGGAGTTGCTCTGGAAGGCAAACATTGTAAATAACCAATGGCCCCTTCCTCTTCCTTTACTTAGCTTTTTATATCTGTGCTGACCTCATGTGGTGTGGAATATCCCTTTGATCACTTTGGGTCAGTGATCCTGGTCATGTCCCAAGATTTTGCCCACCTCCAGCCTGCTGGTGGGAAGGCAGAATGATAACAGCACTGGTTCTGTACCAGCACTGCTCAGCAGTAGCCAAAACACTGGTGTGTTATCAACACCCTTCTAGCTACCAATGCAAAGCACAGCTCTGTGAGGGCTGCCATGGGGAAAATGAACTCCATCTCAGCCAGACCCAGTACAGTGCCATAGACAATAACGTTTGTTTTAAAGCCCTTTTGGGCACATATCCTTGTGATGTGTCCTTTCCCAACTGAGGAAATGCGCATGAGGAAACAACCCATCATCAAAATCAGTGGCTAAAGTGCATAGTAGGGTCTTAGAGGTTTCTGAAACTGAAAAAATAACAAAACACAGTAAAAATTTACAAAGCAAACTCAAGTGAAAATATACTTTCCTTCATCTTTTAGAAGCAATTGGATTTTCAAGTCTTCTACGTTTAAAACTACCTAGTTTCTGTAAAGCTATGGGGCTGAAAATTCAGGTAATTTCAATCAAGAGAATATTAACTACTTTGTTTGTCACATTGGAATTAATGACCGAGACATTTTCATTCTCGGAGAAATGCTCAGTATGGAAATGTGCCTTCTGGGGACACAAATAGCCCACAAAATTTATTTGGCAATGATAAACAAATGAATATTTGGACAGGTGTAATTAAGCAAGAAGATACAAACCTCTGTGAAGAACTAATTCACAGGCAAATTCACCTGCCTTGATAACCGAGATTAAATTGCACATTGCTGGATTATCAGACTGGTGTTTCAGTACCTTGTATTACCAGGGTTGCAGAATGGTGTAAGTTAGCTGCTAATTTTGGAATTTTAAGGTGGAATTGGTTTAAACTTTAACAGTGTCAATGTGGGGAGCAGGAGAGTGTGTGGGGAGTAGTGCCTTATTGCAAAAACTGGAGTTCTTCACTCCTCCTTTACATCAGTCAGCCAAATCTGAATTCAACAACTTTCAGGGAACAGAAGGCTATGACAGACTTCAAATGTTACTTGAGAAATTTTCTGTCTTCCTTATAATTTATACCTACTCAAAAAGTGTAACAACCAGCAGATGTCTCTGTAGCCACTGAACAGCAACACACATAGGAGGAAAAACAGGGAGGAAGAGTTTAATGGGTAGCCATTTCTCTTTAAGATTTACTTCCAGGAATGTCAAACCTACACAGAAAATTCCAGAATAGCAGAGACTGACAGCATTATCACAGCACTCCCTAGCAAGGAACGAGCCTCTTACTTGGTTTTACAAATAGCAACATGAATGCCTAAGAGCTCTCTGTTTTCAGAGCGATTAGTCAAAAATAGTAAGTTTCTAAATTTGGTGCCTTTGCCTGTATTTTTCAAGTAATTTTTATTCTCAAAAGGGGCAAGCTTGTGTGTGCTGTCCCTAAGTTGACCTGTACCTGTGCTCCTTGTCCTCGCACAGGTGGGAATGACTATCAAAAGCGTACCCTGCTCTGCTCCAACACAAGGCATGCAGCTTCAGGCTTTCCTTTGCTAATGTATACACAGCAACATGTGAAAAAAAGTAATATTTGCCCTACCAAAACAAGACACTTTGTTGTACATCAGATTCCCTCCATGGGGAGAGGAAGCACTGGAAAATGAGACATGACAGTTATGAGTCACACAATCTAATGAGCTGATCATAACTTCAATGTTATGGTTGTGAGACCAATATATGACTGTGAGAGCAATAGAAGAAGCTATCTGGTAACAAAGCACATATTTTCTACTATTGTGAATGATTTGTAAGCCCGATGAGTTGCTGACCTGTAGCCTAAGGTCTCCTGGTAGTGTCATTTTTATTGAACACTGATAATACTAAATCTACCTGGCAGGTAGATTTGTGTAGTGTCTGTGTCTTGTACAAAGACAGTCACTCTTAGCACAAGGTTATGGCTGGATGGTTGGTTTTTGGCTTGGGACAAGTGGGGAAAACACTTCCTCAGGGAGCCCAGCAGGAAGAAAGAAATTCTCTGAAGCCTTTTTTGCTCTTCCTGAACTCTGGGTGGCTGGAGAACAAGTGTACTGACTTCAATGGAACCTGCTTACTTACTATAAAATGAGCACCTTTTACCTCCTTTCACAGGTAACATGAAACAAATCAACATTTGATTTGTTTACATCAACACTGATGTACAGAGGCTGTTGGTTGTGGATGTAGTTGATGCATCTCTCTTGTGCTGTATTGCTGCTGAGGATGGTAGGGAGCACCGGCTTAGGCTGCATGCTGAGAAAAGAGCCCTTACTCTGCCTGCTGTATCTCCTGACCTGTTAGAGCATGTGCAAGGTAAAGCTTTTAGCCGCAACCTCTTGCGGTTACACCTACATGCACTCACATGCCACTTCATGGGAGGAAAATATAACAAGTAAATCACTTCCTTTGATTCAGTTCTCAGATGACAATATCTGTGTAAGGCCACAGTTTATCTTTTCACAATCTTCTAATTACTAAAATTTAAGAATCCCATTTCATTCAGATAATGCGGGAGGAAAATCCTTACTGGCCTTCTGATTCTTGGTGAAAGACACATAACAAATGTGATCCTTCTCCTCTCCCTTCCAAGCAAGGTGGTGAGTCATTCAATTTACAGGGGAAAAAGATCAGATGGTGGCAGACATCTTTATTGTATTATGTATATTTATATGAAAGAGTTTTATTTTTCCTTTTCTTTAATTTGCATGAATTACATTTTATTCTTCTGCTTTGTTTTAATAAGTAGAGTAGCAAGATTTGTGTATCTGTTTTACCACTATTTTATGAAAAGTCTGCAATTTGTACCTGTGATACATGTGATACATGATGCTGCCACAGGAAAAGTAGCTAGTGTTGTTACAGACCTTCATCTTAATTATGAAAATTTTTAGTTTAAATATAGGGCTGAGCATACAAAATACAGTACCAGGCCATCTGTTAGTTTTCCATCTGGGCTCATTTGCAAAATACTCTCTGTTTCCCTCTTAAACACTATTTATAATCTTCCTTGGGAAAAAAAAAAAAAAAAAGATGACTAATCTATGGCACACAAAGGATAGCTATTTGCATGCAGCTTTTAATAGAAGTGGCTATATGGTTCAAAGTAGTAACAAAACATATTTATTTGTTTTGTGTGCAGGTGTAAAAGCTCACATGATTTCTAAACACACACCAAAAAAATTTACCTATCACACTGCTTTTAACTAGCAAAAAGTGAAAATCCTCAAGATTTCTGATTTCATGGTAAACTTACAAATGAGGATGAACAGTTAGCATTTTGAATCTCTGATCTGGATTTTTGCAGTCGTTCTGAACTGGCTTGTGTTTCTTGTCTCATTCGGTCTGAAATGTTCGCAGTCTGAAATGTTTCTGAAGACGCTCTCAGTTCATTATAAAATATCTTGAGCTGAATATCCCAAAATTAGTGCAGTAACTAGTCATTTGGTCCAAAACCATATTCTCCAGACCAGAAGAAGTGAAGATAATGGGTTTGGCCTACCTCGAAGCACCAGTTGTGAGAAGCCCCCTGGAAGCTCCTGGGAGATGCATGCATGGGATTGATTTCCTGCTGCCCTCCAAGAGCACCTGTAGGTCACTGACAGCATAATCTAGGGCACGGACAATGGGCTGCTGTGAGTTATGTCTTATTTTCTCTCTCCGTTCAGCACCAGAGAGCAGTGAAGGCCTCATTCTCTGGTGGCTATTCCCTAATCACTCTTTAACACCTTTGAGTCAGGTGTCATGATGTACCCCCTATGGTCCTCCTTGCTGGCCCTAATGCATCATTTTGGCCAAACTCTACTGGGCAATTTCCTGAATGGGAAGAAAGAAGGGGCTTATTTTAAGAGTTTCATGATTCGATGGGCAACTCTTTAATAATATCTTACTCTCCTCTTCACCTTCTCTTCATTTATCACTGAGCAGGAATGCCCCTGCTTGTTTTAATTCTCCATAAAAAGGCAAAGACTGATTTCTACTGACTAACTTGCATGAATAGTTCTGAAGAAGTTCTTTGCAGCATCATGTAAAAAAAAGGCCTGGGATAAGTCACCAGGTTCCCTGACATAGTTTCTTCAGGCTGTCTCATCATATGTCATTGCTCTTGGCTGTCTGTCTTCCTGCCATCCCTGTGGCAGGATGCTTTAAGTTCTCTGCAAAAAATGCTATCTTTTTTTTCCTCTCTCACTTTTCAGTAGTATGCATAAATACATAAATTGTTGCAAGATGAAATACTATGAAATGGCTAAGATGAATGTGGAAGCCATCCAGGTGCCATCACAAAGCAGCCCTTCTTTTCTCCTCAAATCTGAAAAAAATGTGGTCCCTAACTACTGATTGTGAAGTGGACCACACCTGACAAGTTGCAGCAGCTCCTATTCAGAATCCTTACCGCAGTTTCAGCAAGACTTGAAAACTCTATACTAGTAAGAACAAAATGATGCCCCAAAATGCTGACTATCTTTTGAATGTTCTCCTGTCAAAGCTGCCTTATCTCAGAGTGCTGTATACATTTACAGTGAAATAGAAAATCAGAGGAAATAGAAAGTAGATGCAGGAGGTACAAAAGATCAATAACATACTGAGTTTAAACTAATGGAATGCAAGCGTTAGTAGCTATTTACTGTCCATTTAATTAACCTCACCCCTACCCATGCCAGCTCCATTTCAATTCTTTCAATAATGCATGACAACCATGGAGTGCATTTTGAAAGCCTTCTCCCCTCACAAACATTTGCATATTTATGGCTAGATGTGACTGTGGAGCTGAAAACACTCTGTGGCACATAGTAGGCACATGTGGCTCCACAGGTGAGTCTCAGCAATGTGACACCAAAATGGACCTTGGACAAACTTTTAGACTTAGTGCTGGTTAATCTCATAGAAGTGGTTGCTCCTTCTAACAGAATTTTTTGGAACCTATTCAGGAAATTTCTTCATATTTAAAGTCAGACTCTTAAATGTACTTAAAATGCTTTAGAAAATTGCACTTCAAATAAAAAGTCAAATGGCAGATTCATGGGATTATTTTTTCCTTTTTTTCTTGACAGGTTAAAGGAAAATCTTCCATGGCAACATAGAAGAAATCACCCATCCATTAATAAAAAGCCTTGATTCATTTTTTTTGTTGTAGCGGCCATAATTTCATTTCTCTTATCAGTATGTCTATTTTACATTCAACAATCTTTTATTTTCAGTCATTTGTGTAGCTTATAAATATACATTTGTCAATGCTAAGTGAATTAGCAGCCCGTTATTAACTTTGTACAGCCTGAAATGCCAGTCTCTTGCTTTCTGGGATGTGTGCATATTCAGCAATCCCTACCTAGAGAATTTAAAAACCAGGGTGTTTTTTTTGTATGGTTTTCAAGTATTGCTAAATAAAAGTGCTTTGTAAATGGGAAGAGACACTTCTTCAAGAACATTATGCAAGTAGAGACCTTTCAATGCTTCTCCGTTTCGAATTTAATCTTGAAATTTTTTGAATAGTGGTTTAAATAATGACTCTCTGAACCTATTACAGGTGATCTAGTGATATCCAAGCTCAGTGGTAAAGAACACATGCACTTCATGTGATTTTCCTTTGAAATCAAGGACAGCAAAATTTGACAGGGACTTTTTTAGGAACACTACAGTGGTATGTGTGTCTGAAATTTTTCACAGGTACAGTGACCAGCAATGTTCAATCCTGCACATATGGGTAAGAACCTGCAGGTTTGCATATATAGGTTGTAAGTCTTCCTGTCAAAATCAAGACCCAGATTGTAAGAGGCTTTCTTGCATTCTCCTCTAGGACTTGTCCACATTCATCTTAGCTATTTCATAGTATTTCAATATACAAAACAAATGGTAGGTTTGAGCCCACACATAGATCTGGCAGATGTTTCAGTTGTAGATCTGGCATTAGGGTTATGTGTTGCTGGGGAGCAAAGAAAAACAATTTTTATCCTTCATATAACAAGGAAAAATTGTGATGGTTGTCTAAATCCACTGTTCATATCCTTAATAATTAAAAAGTATCCTATGATTGTTATTACTACTGAACAGTATTACTTCATCATCATGAGGTATATCAAAGAAAACACTACATGGCACAATCTGGGCACCATCTAGGATTGCTCTGTGTGTTTTCCTTTTTAGAAATCATGAAAGCTATCATCAATTACTTGATTTTTCTTGGAAAGGGTAGATAAAATTAGGCGGCAGAATCCTCTTCACTCCAATACCTTTGGGCAAGGTCCCTGCCATTTTGATCAGTAACGTGTGTAATGGGTTGTGGGACAAAGTGGGGCATTTAATCTCTCAAAGAGCCTCATCAAAGATAACTGTCTTCAGACTGTGCCTGCATAGACATATCACAGATATGTGATATGCCCCTGGGAGTGAAATCTTCTGAAGACCTTGGTTAACATTTTCTCTCCAGAAGAATTTAGCCACAGATTGACACCTGTTTTGTTGAGACATTTCGTTTAAAAAGTCCCCTTCATGTGTTGCCTATCAAGAACAGTCAAAATACCGCAGCTGTTGGAAAGCCTCACTTTCAAGAGAGGATAGTGAACCCAGAGCAATCACCAAAATGAAATGCTACTACTGGACTTCAGTGTAACAGTGAGCACATAGTGGGTCATGACCATCAAGGAAACAAAGCTTGCCATGGTCAGCTACTGTCATGTCACCTCAGAGGGGGTGATAAGGCTGTGTTTTTCGAACTCAAGCTTTTGCAATTATAAGGCACAAAATACCCATAATTCCTACCAGCAAAAGAAAATCATGTTAATAACGTGGGTTAGAAAACCAAAACATTCGTTGCCGTCCTGCAGTGACACCTACAAAGCTCCATTCAATGCTAAGAATTTGCTGTTTAGTGCCAATGGAGTTGATGCAGTGGTCAGTCAATCCTCATGTGTTTGATGGCACACATAAACAAACACAAATTTATACATTAGTATAGTTTAGACATTAGTACATATAGACGTATAGACATTAGTACAGTTTAAAGAGATGCTATGGCCTTGAAAGTTCATTTTGCAGGAGGGAGAGAACCAGCACTATAAAGCCTGGGCTTGATTTTTTATAAAAGCATGAATTATTTGTATGTTCTGGAAAGGAAGGAGTGCGTTTTGTACAGGCTGTTCCCAAGAGGGACAAATACGCTCAGCTCTCCCTCCTGTTAAATCCAACGCAGATGTAAGGTATTCCTTGAAGGGAAATCCTCACAAGCAATGCACAAGTGTACCTCTCCATGAATGGCCACAGCACTCCTGCCTTCATCCCCAAAAGCTGTGCTTTTCCAAGAACCATCTGATTAGGCACACCAAGTCAGGAAAGTCAGACTTTGCACTTGTTTATTTATTCAGGTTGCTGCTCAGTACAGGCAGGTCTGAGCTTCGAAGCCTCTGGTAGGTTTTTTTTTACTAGTGGCCAGAGTAAATCCAATCATCCTGTTGAAGCTACCTGGAGGTATGTCAGCATGAGGGAACAAGAGAAAGACCACACCTGTCCTAGTGAACTGGCCTAGTGAACCTGGCCAGTTTGAGGAAGAAAGAATGCGTTTCATACAGCTGAGTGCATGGATAGTGAGTATGTCTCAGACAACTGTTTTAATTGTCACAAAAAGTTACCTTGCTCCATAATATAAGTACATTAATTTTTTTTTTACTATACCTGCCTTCTCCTTATCATCGTTACAGGACAGAACTGTGCACCCAAAGCCCAAGAGGACTCTAATAGGACTTGTAGAGGTGAATCTGTTGACTGACAGCATTTCTGAGAACAGAAAAAGGTCTTAGGAATGGAAATCTGCATTGGTGGGAAGTCATTTTTCCCGTATGCAACCAAATTAAAGCGGGGAGTGACAGTAAATCACCTCCCAAGCTGCCATTCCTGAACCCACCTGTCATTCCTAGTCCTCACAGTCCCATAGCTGAGACAGAAGGAGAAAAAAGTGCATCTATTAATGTGGGAGAAAATATTATTTCAGTCAATAATGCTGCTTTCAGCTTTGCAAACTTCTTTACCAAGACTTTTCTCTGCCTTGAAGAGATCATTTCTCCCCATCCTGACATCAGAGGCCAGAGAGACAGTTGCACCCACAGGCATCGTGACTGGTGTTGGCTGCAAACCAGCAGCAGAGAAGACAGAGCTGTCACTGAGACGCAGTGTCTGCTTAAAGGGCTCAGGGTCAAGTCTTTGCTCACTCAGTGAGGCAAGTAGCCACAAACTCTTACAAGAAGAAACGGGGAAGGGATTTAACTCAGAGATCTGCAGTTTAGTAATTGGGTTTTTTTAAAAATTGAGTTTGCCCTCACCTGGCCTCTGGTGTGAAACTGTGAGTGAGAACCAGAGGCAGTATGCTTCCTGGCTTTTGGGGGCACAAAACAGGGCTCTACATGGCTACAGAGTAAGAGAGGATAGGGTGGACCTTACAGAGCCTTATTTCCCTCTGCATAAGAGGCAGGATTGAAGCATCCTCCAACCCTCCCCTGATGCAGTAGCACTCAGCCCTCCACTCTGGACAAGACACTGGGGTGAAAACTCTGACCAGCAGCATGTTTCTCCACCCCTTCACCTCTCTGGGCATTTTAGTTCCAACTGAAAGGGTCTGCCCTTTCTTTTCCCTTTACTCCTAGTTTAGCTAGAAGACTTTTTTCCTCTTTAATCTCTCACAGTTTCCCTTGGCTTTAGTTCTGAAAATTACTCTTCTCCCAGTCAGAACCTGAGCCTATGTTTAAGACTGCTTTGCATTAACCATTTTGTATTAAAATATTCTCTGTTGCAACATTCTGGTTTATCTACTAGTATGTATTTTTTGAAATTATTGCTTTTTACAGCTTTCTAATTTGTTTTTACTGTCAAAGCATTTTTAATTTTAATTACTGTGTATCATGTTTTTGGATTTAAAACTGTCAGATAAATCTGCATATCTGCATAAACGTGGGGAACTGCACATGTTATCACTCAACAATTGCTGGTGGGCAGTTAGCAAACTCTTGTCTGGGATTCATGTTCAGCTGCTGCAGACTAGCACTGATAAGATGAACTACTGATTAGTCGTCAGACTGTGTGCAGTTACGTCCTTGATTCTGAACAACACAGCAGACTATTCAGACTGTACAATCCTTCAGCAAAATACTACGCACAGCCAACTTTACTTCAGTCAGTCACATGTGAAATGCTCATTTGGCAGTCACATATAAAATGCTTACCTCAGACAATAGATTTGTTCTGGTTTCTAAGAGAAAAAGTGATGTCATTTACTGTGTGGGGTGGCCAGCAGACAGGTGACTCCTTGTCAATCCCTAAGAGCTGAAACTGTGTTTGCTTTTGGCCTTTTAAACAAGGATAAGCCTACTTCTACATACAAGGACTGGAGTACTGCTTCTCCTGCAGGGGGGAGGAGAACACTGGGGAAGGAGAACACTGTAGTGCCTGTGGCTCCGTGCTGCTGACCCCACATCATAACAAGGCGCCACGAGCAGTCAGTTATGCCTGTGCAAAACAGCCTTTTCTTCCTGGCTGAGGGTCTGGGCCAAGTCAGGCAAAAGAATCCCCAGCACTGGGGTGCAGTAGCCCAGATTCTGAGTTCCAGGAGGAGTCAGGGTCCCTGACGTGGCAGTGGCGCTGGTGCCAGAGGGGATGCAGCTGCCCTGTGAGTGTAATCACAGTGATTCACTGATATACAGCATCAGATAACATGTCCTGCCAGCACCCCTCCAGTGCTCCTGGAGCCCATCTAAACAGTGGTCTTTCAGGTCTGCAAGAGCAGTGGTTCCTATGAGGATATAAGGACAACCTCAGTCCCTGCCAATATCCTGATATGCTTGTTCAGATGCACTGTGCAAATATGTGAGAAGTTACATCCACACTGGACAAAGAAGAGTAATTATGTTTTTCCTCGCTGTTTTCTGTCTCTGAAGTTGCCCCTCTATCAGCTGGTCAAGCAGACTTGGGTAATGGATCTCCACAAGAGACAGGATTTCCAGACCTCCCTGGATCTATGGACCTAGGGTTGGTTAAAACCTATAAAAAGTTGTTATTTTCTTCTGGTCTTTTCCCAGTACCACACAATAACTTTCTGTTCATATCAGTTAGCAGTACTTGGCGCTCCTGCAAGCAGTTCACTGCTTCAGACACAGGGAGACCGTCCCTGTGTTTTTCACACACTACCTGCTGACCTTGTTTGTCTTTGATGTCCCTATTTCTATTGTCTCCTCTGGTGTTTGTAGTTGAAGCTCCACAGAAGTGGGACTACACATGTCTGTGTACACAGCACCTGGTGCAGTGGAAGAAGCCAGCTTTGTGCTCCTGCAGTATAGATAAAACATGCTTCCAAACTACAATCATAGATAGGGAAAAATATAAGGAGCAAAAAGACAGCAGATGTATGGATATTGGTGGCCTCTATCAGCAAAGCCAAAGATCTGCTGCAATGCTCCCATGACTGCTCTTTCAATTAATCTTGCTGCAAGTTAGACACAAAGTAGCTCTTTTGTCATAATTCTCTTGCATTTATTCCTTACTTGGCTCATGTCATACTTGTGACTACCTTGTTATTTTTACTATTAAGAATGTATTGTTTAACTTTTTAATGAACAGCCTCTCTGAGGTAAAGAGAGAATTACAGTGATCTCTTGATACATCCATCTCTGATTTTTCATTTTGTGCCTGAGGTGCTCAAACTGAATGAACTTTACTGCCATCTGGAGATGTAGTATTTTCATTTCTGTTTGCCATTTTACAGTGTCGTTACAGAGCCTCATTCCTCAGGTTTAAAGAATAAAAATATTTTAGTATTTTACTTACTGTAATGCTGTACTTTATAGTGATCAGGTGTAGAAATGAAAGTCATCTCTGGCATCTCATGAGAGTGTTTAAGATGAACCAAGCAAGTAAATCCACCTAAGGGTAGGCCCCTTCCTCCTGCATATGTGCTGTTTTCAGTGTCAGGGGAGGATGATGGTAGTGCACTGAAGTCCTGCTCATGGTTAGTCCTAGACAAAGGGAAATGAATGGATAAGCCATACTCTACATCTGTAGTATATACCTATCAGTATATACCTATCAGTATATGGAACTGGTGGAGTGCTAGCAAGTGTCATAGGTAGAACTCTGTAGTTGGTCTTACTTTCTGCTACCCTGCTGTAAGCTTTTGTACCAGGCATAGCAGTGCACTGCATGTGTAAGCGGCCACCAGGTAGGACATTATGTCATGGGTGTGAAAGTCTGCATAGGAGGGATACATGATCTTGTACAAGATCCAGGAAATTTCATGTCAGACCCTTGCAAAATACTTTACTAGACTGCGGTGGATTGACTTTGTTTGAATGTCAGGTGCCCATAAAGCTACTCTATCGCTGCCTCTTCTCAGCAGGACAGGGAAAAGAAAATAAGATGGAAAACTACTCATAGGTTGAGAGAACACAGTTTATTAAAAGACAAGGAAAAAGAGAAAAAATATTATTCTCTACTTCCCATCAGCAAGCAACATCTGCCTGCTTTCAGCACATATAGTGGTTATTCCAGAAGGCCAACATTCCTCCTTGTCCCCCACCCTTCTTTTTCCTTTTCTTCGTTTTTGTATCTGAGCTGATGTCATGTTCTGAACTATCCCTTTGGCCAGTTTGGATCAGTTGTCCTAGTTGTGGGATCTTGCTTACTCCCAGCTACTGATGAGGATTGGAATTTTTGAGAAACAGCGCTGGTGCCATACCAGGATTGCTCAGCAGTAGCCAAAACACTAGTATGTTATCACGAGCATTGAGGCCATGCTGCTGAGAACACAGCTGCGCTGGGCAGGGCACGTCTCCAGGATGCAGGACTGCCGCCTCCCTAAGATTGTGCTCTATGGGGAACTTGCCACTGGCTACTGCAAGAGAGGAGCCCCGAAGAGGAGATACAAGGACTCCCTGAAACAATCCCTCAGCCTTGGCCATATTGATCACCACCATTGGTCTACCCTGGCCTCCAATCGGGAGGCCTGGAGACACACCATCTATAACACTGCTGCTGCTTTTGAGAACACACGCAGGATCACTCTCGAGGAGAAAAGACAACGCAGAAAGAATCGCGTCTTGTCTGTATCACCTGGAGAGTCTTTCTGCTGTGCTTTCTGTAACCAGACTTGTCTATCTCGCATTGGCCTTTTTAGCCATCAGCGCACTTGTAGCAAGCGTGGGTAGAGCCCTTTCAAATCTTCGTTTGCGAAGCCTAGCCATGATGATGATGATGATGATGAGTATGTTATCAACACTTTTGTAGCTACCAATGCAAAGCACAGTGCTATGAGGGCTCTTATGGGGAAAATCTCAGCTAGACCCATTACACAGACTTGGAACTAAGGACGACATTATTTCAGTACAGAAACCACAGACCATCAAAGGAATCAAGTTTAAAACAAATGAAATATATTTTTTGCTCAGTAAGCAGTTGATGTGTGAAGTTACTTCCAAAGGAAACTGTGGCTACAAAACATTTGCATTTCATCAGAGGAAGATGGGATTAATGTTTAGAAGACAGAAGGTTGCTCAGCAAATCACATCTGGCTAAGGAAATTGCCTGTGCGGAAAATAAATAAAGAATGGGAGAGTCTTGGGGACATGGCAAAGGGATATGCTTGTATATCTTATGCTTTACTGGAAAACTAGAGATGTGCTGTTGGGCTTGATTCACTCTCCTTTTGAGATAGCAGAACCCTTTTTATGTTGTCCTTTTATCATGAAAAAGTTATGTGGAAGGTAAAAGGATTGATGAAAAAGAGGTGGAGTATTGAAATGATGGATTATTTAAAATTACTATTGTTTTTCTTTTTAAATGTTAATTCATTAATGAAAGCTCCTGCCTAAATAAAGTAGTAAACTTAGAATAGCAGTTCGGATAAAATTCCATACGAACTTTTTTCCCACTTGACATAATGAAGAGCACATTTCATCGAAGCACAGTAACCTTAACTGAGACACTTGCTTAATACTGCTTTTCACCTACAGTCATTCTTCCTATCAGTCTTACAATATTTGTGTTATTAGTTGGAACATCTGCGAAATTATGTGTCTTTTTTTTTTCAGAGTGCCACACTTTGATAAGAGAACAACTTAAATACAAGGCAGAGTGAGTATTGTTAGAAAAATGTTTTGCTTTGCTCTAGTCATATAAACAATAAATCTACTTATACTCTTGGTTGCTTTTAAGGGCTTGAATCCACAGGGGGAAAAAAAGACAACAAGAACACAATTTCTGCTCTTGGAATACTGTCACAGCCAGGACTTTGATTAAATTGACAAGAGCTGTTTTTTGTCTAAGTTGTGCTTGCAGAGAGGAAAGCAGCACAGGGACAAAGATGACAGGATCTCTAAAACCCATTCCTCCTTCCCCCACCAACCTTGTCTGCTATTTCATGCCCCAGCCAGTACCTGTAATTACAGCACCTGTGGTGTTTCACTGAGGTGACACAGTGCACTGAGCCACAACAAATTTTTAAGGCACTGTCTACACAGGAGATGTTTTTTCAGTCGATTCTTACTGATTCAGCTTCAGTAGCACGTGACTGGTTCAGCTTCAGTAGCACGTGACTGGTTCAGCTTCAGTAACACGTGACTTCAGTATAGTGGAATAATCACTGAAAGATGGGTGAATATACTGTATGGACATACTGTCAGATTATAGCTCACAACAACATTTTCAAGGGCCTGATTTGAGGACAAGATGCAGTTCTGAGTTTTCTTGCATCTCAAATGAGCACCAGCATCACCATTTCTATTCTTGAAGTCATCTCCTTAAAAATTATGAAAACCATTGGTATTTAATTCTGACATAAACAAGAACATGTATTTGTGTAGCTTTGGTAAAAATCACTGAATCTGAATGTCAGCTTCCACTTGGCACTCTTTAGACACAGTTTGAGGTTAGCTTCAAAACTCAAAACCAAGCCTCCTTCAAATCCAAATCCATGTGCTAGACTACCTAACTCAGCCTGGGCAAGATGAAGCTGAAAGATAAATCTTACAAGCATGAGTAAAAGCAGTTGGATATTTCATTACAAGAGTAATATCAAACTTGCAAAAGTGAAGAACATCTAGATCTGTGCAGCTCTTTGCTGCCAGGTTCCCCAGCCAGGAGTATTAAGTGTTAGCCACAGTTCTGATGCCCAAGCAAAGTAGCCCACTTACACAAACTTGTCTGTGTGTTGGAAATGGTCAAACCATTTTAAAGTTCTGGAAAATTAGCATAAAAGAATGCTAGATTGTTCAAATCTTGCACAGAAATCTTGGCACTAACAGAGCTAGTCCCTTCAAAAGAAAGAAGCAGAGCATTTGAAATTTTTGGAGAAACAGTAGCTTAAACCTCCAACCTTCCCTCCTCAATTAAAAATTTGCCAGACCATTCAGATTTTTTCATAGTCTATTTAGGCTGCCGCACTCCCCAGAGAGCAAGGGCAATCAGCAGTGACTAGGGGCTACAGGTGGATCCTTTCTCCAAAGATCTTGGAGACTGGATCATTAGCTCCCAGTCCTCTGAGGAAAGAGAACACTGTTGCCACAAGAGATATTGTGCCTTTGATCAGCTATATCAAGGTTATATATGCCCTTGAGCTGGATAAGTGTAATGAAATATCTTTTTTTTTTTCTCAAAGACATATGACCAGCTTTCAGTAACATTTTGTTTTCCCTAAAATTGTATCTTCTACTCTGAGAAAGGTTAGCACTTGGCAGTATAATATCACAAAATGGTAACGCAACTCCTGCTCACACCTAACAATGTGAGAAAAACCTGTGCTAGTAAAGTCTAAAAGCTACTTACATTCCACATTATACGTGCCTTACAACTGGAGCATCATCTAATGAAGTGTTATTTTGCTTCTGATACCTATTATTTTGCATTTAAAAGAAGTTCAATAGAACAAGGAAGTAAGCTTGATTTTGTATGGGCTTATGTGCTATATCTCTGCAAAACAAATACAATAATTAACTTTCTTTCCCTTTACCCTTTACACAGCCCAACCTTCAGATTCTTTATGTATTTCTGGAATACCTCCTTTACTCCTGGTACTATTGAAATGAGACTACATGGTTTGAGCTTACCTACATGATAACAGCTGATGGCCAGACAGAGAAAAAGGTAGTCTTTGAAGTTCACTTCTCTGCTGTTAGTGGAGAAACCAGTTGAAATATTCCTATAACCAACTTTCAATTTCCCATAAGATTTTTTATACACTCAGTTATTTTTGAGAAATCTGTCCCTATCAAATTTTCTTGAGTCCATTCTCAAACTATCAGAGTGAAAGTGGTGGGAAAAGTAATCATTTAAGCTTATCCTCCTTCAGAAGCCAGGGCTAAGAGTTTTCATTATATGTTTTTTGTTGAGTAAAAAAGTATGCCATTAGTGATTCTGCAACTGCAGCAAAATGGTCCTGGTAATTAATGGTATTTTGGTGAAATTCCAACATCATGGTATTAAGCTTTTCACTTCCAGCCTTTTAAATAAATAATCTACTGAGGCTGGTTGCTTATGCTATTAGCTCGTTAGGTTCTCTGCCAGAGGAAAGGTAAACCTAAATGTTTGAGCCTGGGGGTGAGTGCAGGTTCTGTATTTGGGTGTCTGTGCCCAAGGATTTAGATTTTTATTTCTGACAAGAGGCTTTCGTGATCTGCTGTTTTCCAAAAAGGGACGCTTCCAAATTGTTTTAGTTATCATAATGTAAATAAAATACAACTGCGCTGAACATACCTTTCATTATTGATCTTGCCTTCTACTTGCTAATTCTTTCATTTATATCTCATTTGAGCAGGACAAGAAATACTCAGATGAGGTACTGACCTTGTTCCCATTGTTCTCAGCAGGTTTTTCTCTCGCTTTTATCTCAAGAAGCATGCAGTTGAACTTAACTCTTCATATATTTCTAGAGGCCACTCTCAGCTTCCCTGAGTGTGACAGAGCTCTGTGTGGACATAGGTAACAACACAGCAAATTGACATTAGGGTAACTAGAACTCTACGTAACAATAACACATCTACCTACCTTAAAAGGGCTAAGAAAATAGGACTGAAAGGTCATATCTCAGTTTCCCTTCATGAAATTCTGTTCTGTCTAACATCCCCACAGTGTTTTGACTGCAATTTTTCCTGTAAGCTCATCAACTTGACAATGATGGAATCATAGAATGATTTTGATTGGGAGGTACCTTATATCTAATTTCAATCCCTCTGCCATAGGCAGGGACCCTTTTCTCTAGAGCTGGTTGTTCAAAGCCCTACCCAAACTGGCGTGGAACACTTCCAGAGATGGGGCAGGCACAACTTCTTAGGGCACCCTGTTCCAGTGCCTCAGTGCTTTCATAGTAAAGAATTTCTTCCTAATATCTATTCTGAACCTACCCACTCAGTTTAAAGCCATTCCTCCTTGTCCTTTCACTACATGTCCTTGTAAGTCCCTCTTTAGCTCTCTTGTAACTCCCTTCAGTTATTGTAAAGTACAATAAGGTCTCCCCATAGCCTGTTCTTGTTGTGGTGGAACACTACACTTCCAGCCTGTCTTCGTAGGAGAGGGGTTTGAACCCTCTGATCGTCTTTGTGATCTTCTTCTGGACTCACCCCAGTTGGTCTGAATCCTTCCTATGTTGGGGAGCAGGACCTCAGCCTCTCTGGGGTGTTGTTCATGAAGTCACACCACATTTTCTATGCATGTCTAAGATTATAAAACCTGTGAATCTGAAAAATCTTTGCAAAGATAGAAGTTAGATGTATTAGGCACAAAAAGATTGCTTTCTGTTTAACTCTCAAATTCTCCTTAACTTTGAGAATTTAATTCTAAAAACTTAAACTTTGTTAATAAACAGACAGAAACCAGCTATGTTGATCAGGATTCATCCCTGTAAATACTGCAACCTTAGGGCTACCGCTGAATTGCTCCACCTGGATCTTTACCGTATTTTCTTTTTTCAGGTTTCCCCTCAAGATAAGCACACTTACATTACGTTCCAACAAGTGGTAGTACAAAAAATAAAAGGAGGAGACAAACTATCTCCTTGCCCCAAACATGAGCATTTTATTTGCGGACTAGAATGCTTACATAGGTTTCACCAAGAAAAAACATAACCTAATTCTATTGCTCATTCTAGGGGAGTCCAATTGAACTCACGAGACAACTGGCATCAGCACAAAGACAGCAAGCAACTTTTTGTATTCTTGTTGAAGTGAATCCTTTCCATTGCTTCTGATCCAGCTTGGAAAAAAAACCCAAAAACCCCCCCAAAAACAAAACAAAAAAACCCAACCAAACAACAACAATAACAACAACAAAACAAAAGAAAAAACACAAAACAAAAACAAAACAAAACAAAACAAAAAACCAACCAACCAAACAAACAAACAAAAACAACCAAAAAACACCAAAAAAAACCCCAACCCAACATTGAAATAGATTAATAGATTATACCACAGTCTCTAGCCTGTCTGAGAAAGAACAATCATTGTTCAGGACTGCTTCACAGCCCTCATTACCTACACATTAATTCCTTCACATTTCCTTCTCTACGTGTTCCTCTTTTCTCAGAAAAACAATTACCTGCAATAATAATTAAAAAGAAAAGGCAGAAGAGACCAAATACAGGCACTGTGGGTTTTTTCTGTACTGTTGATGTAACCCAGTTTTTCAAGTACTCACGATACACTTGTAGTCACAGCCAAAAGGTGGTATTACACAGTCTCCATCAACAACAATCTTTATATTCAAATGAGCCTTGATCATTCTCATTATGCACACATTTTCTGTTTGCTGTGATCTACAAGCAAACATCAAAAGGGCCAGTAGCATACCCCTAACGGATTTCAGTGAAGCTTCAAAGAGCAGAACAGCAGAACACATCTTTCATTTGTCTTGAAGTGCAAACTACCAGAGCCTTCTGTCTTTTTCTTTCTCTGTTCCTTTCTCTTAAGGTAACTTCATCTGCTTAGTAATTACTTGCTCTGTGAAATTTCCACAAACTTCACCTTAGCAGCAAAGCAGCAGAGAATCATAGAATGGTTTGGTTGGAAGGGACTCCTTGCCAATAGATTGCTAATAGTAAGCAAAAAGATACAGACAGCAGCTAATAAGAATTACTTGATGAGACATCTAAGAGTGTTAAGTATATCAGCACTCCATTATGGGCCAATCTTATTTATAACAGAAAGTAATTTTGGTAATAATATAACATTGGATCTGATACACACTATTATGTTCTGATGTACACTATTATGTTATCTTTTATTAAGGAAACAGTAACATTTTAGTTTAAGAGATCTGCTGCCATTGTTGTGGTTATTTTTCCAGTGAAGAAAAGACATTAACAAATCATCAGCAGGGATTTTACTTTAGGACTTTTCACATTAATGGCCTAATCATCATGATATTTTATTATATGAGCATTAATCGGGGGAACACGTTTGCCATGAGTAGAGAATGTCATAACACTTCTGCAGCATTTTCACTGTCATTCAGCCTTCATTACCTGGAACATTACGATAAAGTGCATTTTCAGACACCATAGTGCCATTAACAGAAATACTTCAGCCCTTTCCAAAGAAGATACTTTCAGAAGATAGGTTAGGAATGGAGAGACTTGGCAGATGGTGAACTGTGTATTTATGCTTATGTCATCCAAGGCACACAGTTGCAGTTAGAGCACCAAACTCAGTTGTGAAAACAAGTGCCTTCACCTATTTATGGTATTTCTAGTTGGTACAGGAATACATTAAAAATAAAATGTCTACAAAACACTTAAGAAAAAGTTCCAGAATACATTGGAAAAGTCAACAATTTCCTATAGAATTTACTTTAATTAAAAACTTCTGTATACACTCACACAATCTTGCAGTAACAGCAAAAGTCTTTTTCTTCTTAAACCCTGGACAGTACTCTTCATGAGTACCTTGGCCACTGGAAAGACAAATCAAGTAAAATTTTTTTTTTACCAAAAAAAGCACTATCATATGCTCCCCAGGGAAATGATTTTTTTTCTGTATACTTAAATGCCTATCCCTAAAGTGGCAACAGTCCAGCAAGAAGAGATTTTTATTGATCTTTCTGCTTAATTATGACTCTGTGAGAATTATCATGGACTCTAATTAGGCACCTTTTCTCTCTCAACTCCCCAGGAAAGACGTTTTAATTAGAGTTAAAAGAACCCAAATTATTTACCCACTATATTTTGCAACTTTTTTTGCCCTAGATAATCAGGGAAAAAATGTCTGAGTGTTCAGACATTCATCAAGGACTCCAATCATTTTTATGTAATAAAATAACAAGGCTAAATTCTGTTCTCAGTTAAATTATGTAAATGCAGAGCTGTACTAAGTCCATTAACAGATCTGATGGTCACCAGTTGCAGTCTTTGTAATCTCTTTTTGGTCCTTTTACACTCATAGGTCTGTTGTAGTTATGCTATTCCTTCCTTCCTTCCCCAAAATACCTTAATAGGACTTTGCAAGTAGAAAAAGACACGTTTCAGGAAGAGGTTTTTCTAAACTGCACTAAATGTTTCAAGTGGTCTAGGTGTAGAATTACCAAGTAATGACCTGCTGCTGCTGTGCACAAGGCAACATGCTTTCCCTGTTTCATCAGCATTTATTCCTCACCAATAGAATTCATAGATGTAAATTGTTATTGGGTTGAATAATTCCAGTGATGCATAGAAAGGTTTGTGATGCTGGGTCCACAAAGGTTTTGTATGGGTAAATATCAGAACCCTGCAGGCTGGATTCTGCATGTGCTGGCTGAGGGCAGACTCCCTTGCAAGGAAAGGAAAAAAAAAATTTAAAACTGGAGTTACAGGCTAAATTTTTGGCATTTATCTTATGTTTATGGGTGCATATTTTTGGATGACCTAAATAAGGCTTGGGAAAGCAGGCAGGTGGGCCGTATTCCATTTTTTCAAGTATGTGATCCTGGCAAACACAGATACCTGAGTTGTCTGGAGCCACACACGTCTGTTCCCCAACAAGCACAGCAGTGCCTCCCTGATGCCAGGCAAGGCCAGCCCGACAACCCAAACATCTACTGAACCACCACCTCTCCTGCTTGGCCCCTCACTTGCCAGTGTACAGCTGGGCGATCTGCCCCTCCTCTCCTCCTCCCTCCTTCTGTGACTGATGCATGTGTTATGAAAAAGGTGCTCCCAAGCTCTCCTGCTCAGACACATCATCTGCACCAAGATTTGGTCTTGGGGCAGGTAAATGAACCCAAAGGGTTATTCCTTGGCACCTTTTCTTGGCAGCAGGGTAGGCCTGACAGCCCCAGAAGGACAGCCTCTGTTACCTCTGCTTTGCCAGCAGGCACACTTCCAGCTCTTGGCACAGCCTAAAGTTTCATTCCATTCCCTATGATCTGCTGCTGCTGACATGCCGTGTTACCCACTGGAGGGGAGAGGAGCAAAGCAAGGGAAGAAAATAATCCCTAAAACCTTGGTGAGCTGCAAAGCATGACTAGATGGAGTTTGCTTATTATTTTCCGTCTCTCCTGGTTCCTTCCACTGTCTCTGAGCTGGGGCAAACCTGGGCACATTGTTGAAATAGTTTTTGTCAGAATGTAACACTAGCTTTCTAACACCTGTTTGCATTTTCATAGAGACTAACATAGGAAGGAAATATTATTCTAAATCAGCACACACATGTTCCTATCTCAGGTTGCATCCTTCCTGGGGCTAGGGAAGCATTCTAATATTTTTCATCCACATTATTTTGCACAGCATGGGCTACCCTACCTTTCCCATCCATTACTGTCACCATTCCTTTTGGGACAGTAAAGGAAAGGCTGTCCTAAGGACTTCATAACTAATATTTCCATGTCTGAAGATGGAAGATATTATTATTGATATTAGAACTACCACAGCAGTCCTTTAAATAGGACTGGTGTTTTATTGTCTGTGACCACATCCAGTACTACTGTAAGAGCCTTATTCTACTGTGAGGAACTTGTACTCTTACACAGACCTGAACAGAATATGCTTTGCGAAGCAGAGGCACAAAGCAGCACTTTCATGTGTCCCTAGTCCTAAAGAAAAAAAAACAGAGGAGTAAAAGCCAGGAGTAAAATAGATACTTTTAGGACTTTGGGCTAAAGGAGCTGCTGCAGTAAGACTAATAGAGGTAAAAATGCGTGTAAACATGTTCTTGAACCAGCGTGAAGTTTTGGTCAATGTGAAGTTCTAGAACAGGTCTAAAATTAGCCCTGGACTGTAGACAGACAATGGTGTGTACAGATATAAGGCTGGAAGTGCATTACGTTTCACCCCTCTCTGAGGCTAGAGTGGTTCCCCCCCTGGCCCCTGAGGTGGGTGGCATCTGGAGTGGTGTGCTGCTGCTTCTGTGAGTGCAGGAGCACTTCCCTCACAATTCTTACTGGGCTGTGTAGGATGCAGGTTGCTCCCTCCTGGACAAGGTCTACCAGCTGAGATGAATACAGGAGGCTGAATCTACAGCAGCCAGCGGGCAAAGGGGTTGTTGAGTTTCTCTCAGAGTAAGATAACACTCAATACTGCTGTACAACAGAATCCTGATACACACAGAACAAGCACTGACATCTATTGAAAAAAGCCGTAAGTCTCATCAGTCAGAAACACCTGGGTTTCTCTCTGCCCTGGCATACGTTCTCATTGAGGAAGGCAATCATCTTTCTCCAAAGAAAAACTCTACCTATTCTTACGCAGGCTAGAGGTGAAGACAAGCTGAAGTACTTTGGGTGTAATGGGCTCTGACCTGAACCTCTACCGTAAATGGATATAGTCCTACTCTTCAAGTGTTTGTGGGTTTTTTCCAGTGTTGTGTGTGTGTGCATTCTTCGGATTATGTCTGGAAAGATGCACAAAAGACCTCATTCATATGAGATCTCAGAGCATGTTGCCGGATCTAAGTATGTTTGAATATATTTCCATAAGCAAGCCAGGTTGCCTTATCACTGAGCGGCGATTTGGTATTTAACTGAGAGGATTATAAAATCATTAACTGGTGGGGCAAAATTAAAAACAAAAGAATTAATTTGTGATGCTAAATATGGATCTGATGGAAAATTTTTTAATTGTTTTATCCACTGGTAATGTACAAAAGATCTTTCATAAAACACTTACATGGAGGGAAGTAATAACAGAGGATTCACTTGAATTACACCCCAGTTCATGTAGCCATCTGAAAAATCACTTAAAACATGGCTTTGTATTACATTATATTCTTTCTATTTTAAATCAGTAAAGACTAAACAAGTTTGATCTAGATGTAGAGATCCACCCTGCTTCATTAAGTAAAGTAGTACAGGAAATAATAAATCACAAAGAAAACTTATTCTTTCATTACACTGACATATTATCTAGAGCACTAGAAAAGGTTGGGGAGGTCATCTGATCATACATATGAAGCTGAACACACTTCTCAAAAAGTAAACAAGGACTTTTTTTAGCCTCAGAGAGTAGAGGGTCCAATACAGTGTCAGATAATATCTTAACATCAAAACAGAGCCCTATTAAAATGAGAAGTTGATGATCATCTAAAGTAAAAAAGCCCAGCATAAAACTAGAAATAGTTTGATGTAACAATAGCTTGGCATCAAGACAGGAGAATTTTAACAGATGAGAGTATGAAGCATTTTTATTTGACTTAGAAATTAATCAAATTCAAAGTTAGTGTTATGTTTGCTTATAAATTAAAGATGATCCATGCATTATATTTAGTTACGATAACTGAAACAACACAAAGTGGTCTATTTTTTTTTTTTTTTTACTCTTACTGCAAAGTATCCAGATTGATGATCAAAAAGACCCAAAACTGAGGTCCAGACAAAGTAATTTGTCTTTGCTGGTGAATCTGTAGGGTCATCAGTGAGAGAAGAACAGGAGACAGAGGCACAGCTAGCTGGAGATAGAGAACCTGAGGATATGGACTACTGCTGGAGCAGGGGAGTGTGTATCAGGTTGTTGGGATCATCTTTGATGTGTGCCTGAGAGAGATCTCTTGGTAGCACCATTTGTGGGGATGCAAAGACCTAAGCCTGTTGCATTGGCTCATAGTGAACCACATGGTCCTCCAGAGACTTTAGATTCATCGTTTTGCAAGGAGATGATAGCCCATCCTCTGCAGAAGCAGTCTCAGGGGACTGCATTTATTGCAGAAGACTGTTAAATTTCAGATAGCATCAGCCTTTGCCTTTCTGTCTGTGGACATCCTCTGTATTTTCCTGCAAACTTTGGGTTACTGAAAGTTTCCAAGGACTGTACTTTGCTTCTCCTTCTCCTTAGAAACTTTCTGGAGTATTGCATGAAATGAGGTTATCTTGAGACCATGCAGTCCCATTCTATTTTTCCATCCTCTCCTTCTGTGAAGGAGCTATTAGTAGTACTAGCTCCAACCACAGTTAAGTAATGACTTCTTCTTCCCACAAAGGTCCTTTACCACTTTTTCAATCACAACATTCATGATTTGAGAATCTTGGTGGTAACATTCAGCTAGCAGAATGAGCTATCCATTCCCTGTTAATAACTTTCTAGGCACATATAATTGCAAAAGAAATCAATAAATAGGAAGGGGTCCAAACTCACACTACTTTTTTCTCAAGCTACCCAGTCCCTGGACCTTGGAAGGTTTCACGGGAGTGATTCCAAAGGAAAAAGTCTTAGGTGAGATTACCCACATCACAGGTGGTCCAAAACCACAAAATACAGAACAACCCTCTCCAGTATATCCAGAGTCTGAGGTCTGAAGATGAGAAATTTGCTTCATGAGGTAACAGGTACAAAACAGACAAAAGAAGTAATTACTATAACAAGCTACCACAATTGGTCTTAATGTCTTGTGGATAGAAAAAGGCATTTGCCAAACAGTTTATCACTGCCAGGGGATGACAAAGCATCACTACTGGGTTTTGCTCAGTATGCATTAATGATTTTTTGTCCTTTGACAGTCCTTGCTCATATGGGCCAAACAGTCCTGTCAGGGACTTCTGCCAACAGGTGTCTTCTGTGAGTTTGCAGCTGTAATGCATTCCTCCTAGGGGCTTCAAAAATAGCATTCTGATATTTGAGTTAATGGAGAATAAGGAGGAATCTATAGAAATTAGAAACAAATGGGTAAAATGACCAGTCACCTTAACTCTTGATAATGTAATAATGTAGTCCCAGGCAAATCAAAAAGGATTGTGAGTAAGGCAAATGCAGCTCAGGACACACAGCAAATACTGAACTACTGTGCTTGCAGAGACTGCTAAGCAATAGCTCCCGAATTTTTAAGATACTGTTCTCAGTTTCAGTCCAGAGATCCAGCTGAGCTCAAAGGCTAGACATATTTTGATGCTCCTTTGAAAGACTGAATAGCAATAATTAACCACAGCATTTACACATTTCTTCTCTCTTTTACCCTGATTAATGTTTTACAGACATTAATCAATCAATTCTTGTGTCCTTCCAGGGAAGAAAGAATTAAAATATCCCTTTTAGGGATGAGAAAATTGAGAAAGAAAAACTAAACACCTTCACATGGGTAACAGAGATTTGGTCACAGCAGAGGCTATTGGACTCAGGTTTCATCACCCACAACTGTACCCAGACCACTAGCCCACGCCTTCCCTTCTTGGTGTGACTGCAATACAAATGCTTCCCTCTCCATTTGTGCTTGCCAAGGCCTGAGGGAGCAGCATCATATTCTCAAGTATGCCAGTGGATGTGGTCATTCCACTGCCAAAGTAATTTATAATAGGTACAAAAGCTTCTTCTTAGAGTGTTGGTAAGATATATGGACAGAGTAAAGTCTTATTAAAGCCTAAGCCACACTACATAAAATGCAAAGCTTGTCATCTAGAGTGGAAAATCCTTTGATTTAAAGGCAGTGGCCAAATATTGGATCATTTATATATTGTTAATAAATCAGAAAAAGCAAGGCACAGAATATCTGGTATAAAAGTTAAAACCCTTATCAAAGCTGCCCAGGAAGGGACTCTGGGCTTTCTGTACCAGGTAAACCCCAATGACTGTGTTAAAATGTCCTCCATGTAAACTGGTGGCTTCACAAACAGCCTGCCAGTGCTGAAATGGCTTGGGGGTGATGTTTTCTGGAGAAGGTCCTGTCACTCACTGCTGTCACCCTTCTTTCAGGCCCATTTGTTCAGGTGTCTGTAGTCAGGTGCAAAGAGGCTTTGCAAAGAGGATATGTACAACTTCACAAGTACACTACGGGTATTTACTGACCAGCACATATCATATATAGCTATGATTTGATGAGCTATGAGACTGAGCGATGTTCACCATTCTTTTAACAAATCCAAGGAGCCTTTATTGGCCCAGTAAGCCACATCTGGGGAAGAGTACCCACTGCTGTGATTCCCTAGAGCAAACCCTTGACGATATCACCCAACATCTTTTCTACCAGCTCCATCAATACCAAGGACACCCAATAACCTGGCAACCAGCTCCCAGCTCCTTTCCATTAGAGGCTTATTCCTATTCATGTCACTATCCTTCCTCTTGTGTACTTGAGATTCCTTGATCCCCAGCCTATAATTTTACCTTGGTTAAACCTATATTTTATTTTCTACAGACATTTACACAGCCCTTTGTCACAGGCCAGCACCTTCTACAGCAGCCTTAGCTAAGGTTATACAGCCAGAGAAGAGTAGAGTTGAGCCTTGAATCCCTGGAGCATGAACAGCCAAGCCCTGGAGGTGGGGAAGGAAAGTAACACTTACCAAGTTATTTCATAACTTGTTGCAAAATGTTTAGCCTCTCACATTAGACACTCTTAAACACTTATGTTAGACTGTGCGCAGATTTACCCCCCAGCATCACAACTGAGGTCTGAGGTTATTAGACAGGTAAGAAGCTGAAAATTTAATAGAAGCTTATAGCACCTGAGCAACTGAACAAAATATTTCTTTACAGGCTCTAGTCCTCTACAGACTCAATGAAGAAGGAAACAAAAAGGGGATTTGTGTCTTAAGAACACAGGACATTTCTCAGAATATGTATCCATACTTACCAACACCTTCTCTGTGTAGTACTGCTAAATGTAGTGTGACTATTCATGTGAGCAGGTCACGGCTTATGTGACTGCAGCCTTTGGTATTTCACCCATCACAGTCTGTTTCCTGAAGCACTGACATTTAATCCATGCTCGCGAATCTCATCACCTTCTACTGATCAGCATAAAAAGCTCTTTATGCAGAAACCCTGCCATTCCCATCTCCAGCTAGATGTTTCCTCTAGCCTTTGGAGAGCTAGGATATGCTGGTGACTATGACAATGGTGTCCAACTGGGATTTCTAAGGCATCCATTCACCAGGGGAATAGCATGCCTTGTGTCTGATCTTTTAACCCTAACAGTATTTAAGCTTTGTAAATGAGTGAACACTTAAAAGCCACAGCTTCACAATAATGGAAGAAATTTACTGAAAGATCAAATAGCAAACACATTGTTAAGACTGCATTTAATGATGAAAATTTTCCTTGGCTACTGCAGTGCTGCCAGATGCCCAGGATTCTGTCTAATCAGTACCTGTAATGTCCTTTAAGGCTGATATGTCCTGGAGAGTTTTAGATCTGTGTCTTTTCTGTTTTATGGCTAATGATAACTACAGGAGCCACCTCTGACAATTACTTTAGGCAATCTTTTTTCCCTCAGTGTATACAGGTATACCTTCTCCTTGTCCTTCACTATCTTGGGTTTAACAGCTCCTTACCTCTAAGACCAGCTGTAGCGATATTATGTGTTAAGAAGGAACTTGGGTCATTTTTTTTATCCTCTTTCCATTGAGGTCTTTTAATTAATATTTCTATTGCATACTTGAATTAGAGGACTGCTAGCTCCAAGCTTAAACAGAATTTTCAACTTAACACGTCTTTTAAGGCACAGTGTTACAGCTTTAAAAATTGTATATTCAAAAGTTACTAACCAGGTAATAAATGTATGTTTTACTGAAAATCAGTTCAGTCACAGCACCACATTATTGTCTAACAACAAACCCTCAGCATCATAGAAATTCTCATCATGTTACCTTGATTTAAATGAATGACAAAACTGGAAAGTGTGTTAGTTTGTTTGGTTAATGCTTCTTTACCCCCACTGCAGCTTCATATCCCCACACAAGTGTAGTCACACCAATACTGCCAGTATTCAATAATGTAAATGCTATACTATTAGTTTTCATCATTTCCAACTAAAGTGTAGCTGCCTGCATGACCTGAGATGTTTCCCCAAAACAGCATTTCAACAGCCTTTACAGAAGCTGGTGCATCCCCTGGAGTTTCCATTTAATGGCCTCAAATCACAGGCTAAGCTGTTTTGTAGTTTAAGTTTTATTTTACTCAGTTACAAAACTCTCAGATGCCCTCCAGCAGCCGTCAATAAATCTCAGAATATGCTTGTTTCCTTCCAACCAAATTAAGCTGGAGAGGTTACAGAGTAACACAATCACAGCACACAGACTGCAAGTAACCAAGCAACTGTTAAAAGACACAGTGCAGGAATCATTAGTTATTTCACATCCATGAAAATTCTCACCAGGTTCATTAATTTTTTTTTTTTTTTGCATATGTTATGTTAGTTGTGTACAAAGTTTATTTGTTTATGTGAGAGAGAAAGCAAAACAAGCTGAGCTAAAGAACCAGGAAGGGGTTTAGCTATTGGAGTATGGCAAGGTTCTAACTGCAACCCTGCAAACTATGGGGAGTACGGTATATGAGTGCTGAGTGTTAGTATGAACTCTCTTGTGACGCTCCTTTGTCTCCTAGCATCAGAAAGTGCTTCACCAAAGTAAGCATAATTGTTTCCATTCCCATCAGAGTACCTTCTGAGAAAGATGGTGCTTTGCCTTTGGTAAAGGGGGGTAACACATATACCTGCCTCTCTTGACAAGCTGTTGTGTCATCAATCTGAAAGTAAAAAATAAATAAATAAATAAATAAATAAATAAATAAATAAATAAATGTTTTCCTGTCTAAGCTACTTTTCTCCCAAAGAACACGCCTCATTTCAGAAAGAGGCATTTCAAAAAATCTCATCTTAGGTGCTTTCACACAGTGTAAGGCTCTGTCCCCTCTAGTGGCTGGACTATGTATAGAGGTGTGTATATTGGTCTGAGCCAATGGAGCTTAGATCTGCAGGTACGAGATCCCATTCCAGCTAGCAAAAGGTAGGGAGTGAGTAGTTAAAATGAAAGGCTTAGTAGATTTTTGCCACCTCTAGAAGTTGAAGACAAAATCTTCATGCTGGATGCAAGGACTGGAAAATGAGTGAGTAAATAAGGCAGAGCAGTAGAGTGTCAAGGAGATGACTTTCACATTGCTGCTGTGTTGAACAGCAGGGAATTAAACATTTATAATATGCTCAGTTACATGCTTTTAGAACTGTAGCCTCGACAAATGATGGAGGATGTACAAGAGCCTCAGTGTGAGTGCCACTTCTGCTAAGCTTTTTGACTTTAAAAGAGCTAAGTCTGCAAGTTTGAAAAATTCCAAGTTACAGCACAGTAAAATTCCATTTTTACTAAAAATATGGACTTTCTCACCTCCTGCCACTTCATCTATCTGCTCTCTGTTATGACAGTCCATCTCCTCCAGTAGATCCTTAACTCCTATGGAGATCTGCCTCTGACAGATGATCAGGCTGTAGGTCTAGCAGAGATCTGTAGGCACAGCAGCTTGTAACAGTTGTGGATGACAAAAATTGACAAGGTGGCAAATAACTATGGGACTCTTTGGTATGGTAATGCACATATATATAATATATAGCAGATAATATGTATAAAATATGTAAATTTATAACATATGTAAATAATATAAATTACATTTATGCACACACACACACAAATATGTATGCATGTTCATTTATGCAACCTGGATTGTTTGGAAAATTTGAACTATTAATACAAAATATGCTTTGATGTGGCCTTTTAATACGAGGTCATGGTCATAAAAAGAAGGCCTGCAAGTCATGACAAGGGAATGGGCTGCAATGTGGATGGCAGTGTGAGGAGTCTCAGCTCCACAGAAATCCATCTGTCAGTGCACAGAAAAAGTATGCTGTTGTAGTCCTTGAATGGATAAAGAAAAGTGGGTAGCAGCTGAAAGTATTATTTTCCCTCTGAGTATGATATTGATGAGCTAAATACTGGGTGTCTGGACTGTTTTGAAGTTCACACGCTCAACACTCAGGCATGCACTCAAACTTCAGACATGGAAAGGGTACAGAAAAGAGCCATAAAATGATCTGATGGAGTGGAAGAAGCACTTACAGCAGATTTAGAGATCTCCTCTTAAAGTCATTAATGATTTTAAGTTACAGAGGAAAAGAAAGATTGAGATAAAGCTAATTATAGTCTATCAGTACCTCCCTGGAAATAAACCACTGGGTTTTCAAAAGCCCTTTACTTCAGCAGAGAAAGACACAACAAGAACCAGTGTCTGCTTAAAGGATAAAGGCAGCAATGTTAAAATCATAAAGAAAACTCATTTTTTGATGATTTTTAGCTGCTGGAGAAAACTATCAAAGCAAGCAGTAGGTTCTTCACACACAGGACACCTTCCTAGAAGATACCCTATAGTCAAATGACACTGTTTTATACTTGTCTGAGTGTATGGAATCAAAGAACAGAACAGTTTTAGTTTGAAAAGACCTATGGAGTGGAGGTGTTCAGATGAAATAAACTTCTCTGATCTTAGAGTTTTTGTTGATAAAGAAATTAAGGAAAGCCTTAATTCCCCAGCTTTAATCTATAAAGCAAAGATTACTGATAGTTTTCTGATTTGGATTTTTGGTGCTGGTGGTTTTCTCTTGGTTTGGGTTTGTTTTATCTTACACTAGCCAGCATGTTTATGATTTAGTCAGGTAAGTTATAGTTTATTTGGCCGTCTGCCACATTTTTCCCAGTTACTAACTGGCTACTTTACTAACTCAGAGGCCCTGCTTGTTCCTGCAGCAACATATTGGGTTAACAAGTGGCTTAAGGTCGTCAAAAGCAAAATTTGGGATCTTGCAGATAGCTTTCCCAAACAGTATATAGAACATTGCTAGCCATACTTGGGATTAAAATTTGTCTTTTTTTTTTTCTTTTTCCCAACTATTGTGGTACTGTCTGATGACTCCAGACAGCAATAGTCAAAGTTGACAAAGATGTCAAAGATATCACTACCCCTGACTAGTAAAATCAAGAGTAACATAGCATGTGTGTCTGAAGAGAATATTATGCAATGCTTTAAAAGTCAGTCTTTCCATGGTCCTACTTTGGGACACACTGTTTTCTGGAGTATTATTTTCAGTTGTATCGAAGATGGTAATTCTATATAGACATAAAGTTATCTACAGGGACATTATCTCCACATTGCCTAGGAATTTAATAAAATACCAGACTGGTTCTCTGCAGACATGAACATATAGGATTCCTGTCTTACATACCATGCTACATGTATCTTGAAGATACACAGAGGCAAACTGTGGTTCCAGTGCCTTAGGGCAGCTTCCATGGGTCTGGTTGTGATGGAGTTCACTTCCTGCACAACAGCTGGGAAGGTGATGTGTTTTGGACTTGTGACTAGAATAATGATAGTAACACCATGATGGTTTAGGTACTGCTGAGCAGTGCTTGAACAGGATGAAGAATTTCTCTGTTTCTTTCTCCATCCCTGCAGTGAATCACCTAGAAGTGAACAAGGGGTTGGTACGTAACACAGCCAGGACAACTGACCCAAATTGATCAAAGAGGTATTTCATGTCATAAAACATGATTGTCAGCAATAAAACTGGGCAGGGAGTTTTTCCAAGTATCAATTGCTTGGAAGTTGTCTGGACATCAGTGTGTTGATAGGAGGTGGCGAATGATTACCTCTGCATTTGTTAGCATTACTTTGGGTTTTTCAATCCACCATAATTTTTTCTCACTTTTGTCCTTACAAGTCTCTTCTCTCATGCATTGGAGAGAACTGAGGAAGCAACAAGATGAGAGCAACCATCTCACACTGCCACAGAAGCTGATAGAATAGGACAACAGGAAACTGTTTTGCCTCAGGTATGTTGACCATCTGACTCGTTGGAAAGACATTCGCAGAATCATAGAATCATCAGAAGACCTCTCAGATCAAGTTTGATTGTTAGCCTAGCACTGCCAAGTATACGTCTCAACCTTATCCCTAAGTGCCATATCTCCTCATCTTTTAAATATCTCCATGGATGGTGACTTAAGCCTGGGCATCCTGTTCCAATGCATGGGAAAAATCTAGTCACGAGGTGCTAAAACCAGCATTGCAACTCAGTCAAAGTCAGGACTTCAGCTCCAGGTCAGGTCCATCCTGTAGCAGACAAGCGAGCTGGGAGGAAGTCCCTGTCATCTTCTATCCCTAAACAAGGTATCCATTTCCTTTCCAGGTAAAAACACAGAACTCGCAAATGTCAACTATATTCTTACCGTCCCCTTGGAACAACAAATTAATAGCAGTGGCTAATCATGATTCTGAAATGTGGATAGAACTGTTAAAAAGTTTGGATAACTTTTCTTGAAACCATAGAGTGAACAGATACACCTTTTTTTTTAAATTATGTTTGCTGGTATTCAAGCCTAAGCAAGTTATCTTCTTGAAGGACAGTCCTCACTTGCATGGAGGCTGGTGGGGTTATACTCATTTCTCCCCAGCCAGTCCCACCAAGGACACTCAATGATAACAAACAAGAGGAGGGCAGACTCTTTCCAGCAGTGCCCACTGACAGGAGAAGAGGCAACGGATACAAAGTGAAACACAAGAGGAACAGCAGGAAATATTTTTTTTAATGTGAAGGTCACCAAGCACTGGTACAGGTTGTCCAGAGATCTTGTGGAATCTTCCTCCTTGGAGATACTCAAAGGTTGCTTGTTCGTGGTTCTGGGTAAGTGGCTATAGGTGGCTCTGCTTGAGCAGCAGGGTTGGAACAGGCAACCCTCAGAGGTGCCTGCCAACGTCAGTCATTCTTCAATTCTGTGATCTTCAAGAGCAATCAGTGCCCAGAGGGACTTATGAACGCCACAGTTAGGTCTATAGCTACTAATTCTTCACACCCTACCCAGGATGCCCTTAGTGATGATGCCAGAACTATGGCCTGGAAAATGAAACTGTATGTGGTAATATCCCCGGGCTTGGCTTTTTTGTCAACTAAGTAGCCGTAACAAGACGGATCATACCCTGCTGCTTCCTTTATTCAGGAATCTTCACCTCCCTTAAACACTGCTGTAGGTCTCCCGTCTGTGGGACAAACTCCATAAAAGCTGTAGAGTGCCTACCAGCACTTGCTAGCAATTCCATTTGACACCATGCAAGCATGAGACATTGAAAGCAGAGTAGCATAAGGGAGGAATGCTGCATTTCAGCATATTCTCCCAGACAGTGCACTCCCAAACATTCGGTTGGGAAAACTGTGGGGTTTGGGGATGAGCTCTTTAGAGATGCTTGTTAAACAGTACAGATTAAAGCAGATTTTTTTCTCAGTCCAACTTTTATTATGTTTACACAATACTAAGTCACAGGTGCTTGTTAATAATTTTCAATAGCATTAACTTTTTGAACATTGCACTTGTGTTGATATACAAAATAAAGTAATTTATTAAATAAAAGGTCAGCTGAAAAATCATTATCTCTTTTAAGTCTTCTGTATTTGAGTTACAGGGTTATTCTCTTTACTGTAGGAATAATAAGGATTATATTTCACTGAAGGCTCCAGAATATTATCCACCTCTTTCTTTTATACTTCAAGAGAGGTTATTTCAGGTTTTGTAGATTCCTAAAGTAGATGAAGAGAATTGCATTGTTAAGCCCAAATGCTCTGCATGTGCAAGCATGCTCTAAATGAAATAGAACAAAGGCAGGCCAGCCTGATATCACACACCTTACTGGGGTGGCATCTTGTTATTTCTCTCTTGAAGTTGATCTCCAAACCTTCAAATACAGAAGCAAATCATATCTGCATATTTGTGATATCCTTTGAAGCTTAAGTTTGTGAAGTATGTGCTGTCTTCATTTATACTGTCACTTCTTATCCCTAAACTTTCTGCTTCTGAAATGGGGCTAGGTCACTTTAAAAACCATGTGTCACTTGAACATTTTGTGAATGCTGGCAGGCCCAACTTTTCATGAGGTCCTGATCTTTACCAGACATGGTCTTGCTCTTATTGCTGCTGTTTGGGGCACAGAGGGAGAGAAGTCATGCCCACTGTAGTGACAAAGAAGGCATTGGAGCAGTGTTATGGCAGTCAGGTGTCTTGAAATTTTGTATGTTAGAGCTCTCATCCCCTAAAAATTTTGTCTAGTGTTATACAATCGATATGAAAAGGTGTGATTTTTTTCATTGTCTCATGCTCAGATTCATATTCACACAGGCAGGCAGTCCAGGTGTTCTTGAAATTAACCTTAGCTTTTTACACCTGAAAGTGACCAAAACTTAGAAGTGGTAGGGTAATCCAGGATGTAAGGGACTTCAGAGGGTTAACAGAGTCAATCTCCTGCTCAAAGCAGGACTGCATTTCTTTAAAGCATGAAGGACACCAAAATCAGTGTTTAAATGACATGCTTCATAGAGAGTGGAGGCAGTGGTTAAACCTATCAGCCCTGCATTGGGAACAGATTAAGGTGACAGAGCTTATCAGCTTACAGGCATTCCCTTGGCATCAGCTGCAGCTGCCAAGAAGAACCATGAAGAAATATACAGGATCTAGGCCTGACCCAAGGTCTCCATGCACTGCAGTGGGTGAAGTCACTTGTGACCTCGCTGTCCTTCCCTCTTTTCCTTGGTCTGAGCATTATATGCTCCTTCAAAATGTAGTTTCAGATCTGAACCTAATCTAAATGAGCTTAAAGCTTGATATAAAACTAGTTTTGGGGTTACTTTAAAAAAACAGCATGGGTGGAGGATCAAAGTAGGCTGCTGAAATGCTTCTTATGGAAGCAGCTCTTTTCTACAAAAAAAGTTAAATGGCTTTAATTTAGATACCTCACACCATTTCTGTGATTCTTAAGCACCCAATAATGGTACAGTAATTAGGGAAAGTAGTCAGATCTGAAATGTGGGTTGTGAGCTTCCAAATACTTCTACAATTCAGTAATTTCTACTTCTATCATCAGCAGCTTGAGTTATTCTTAATGAATACATTCTTAGAAGGTTGAAAATTTGCCATTGATGAAGAGAGAATATCCCTGTATAAAAGCATGTATAACAATATCAGAAGTTCCACATAGTTATTCAGAATTTTTGGGCCTGTTTTTTTTTTTTTTTTTACTTACCATTATAAATTTGTTTACATCTCTCATTCTCACGAAAGAGATATGGAACACAGTCTTTACATTTTGGTGACCAATCTCGCAATGAAAGCACTTTCCAAGAAATACTTTAACTTCCTACTTTCAAATGGTCTAGTAACAAGAATTACAGAGGCATATGGAAAACTGAAAAGAAGGAAGCTAGAAAGCTGCAGTAAATGTAGAAGCTCATATTCTTGAAAAGATCTTATTTAAACTAATGAGGGTAGGGAGAATAACAGTAGTCATTATTTCAGTGAACATTTTCTAAATATAATGATTGAACCAAATCTACTTTGAGCATAAGAACCTGCTCAGAGGAAAGTGTGATGTTTGTCATGTTCCTGACTCACCACTTCTGTCTTTGACACTTCTGTCCTCTTGATTACCTGTTAAAAATACCCTTTGGTGTTATTTCTGACCACCTACTCTTGGAGGCTTAAACTTTAAATTCAGTATCACTCTCAGTGAAGACACATTTTGGTGTCCCTCAGCACATATATGAGAGCCCATAAAGGTTGAATAGGGAAAATCTGGCTGTCCAGTGCTTGGCAGGACATGGCAAGGATGTCCAGTTATTTTAAGGAGTAAGGAAGAGGCACTGCACTGTCACATAGTTGTTTTCCTTCTCTTCCAAAAATTCCAGAGTCTCCCCAGTCTAACCTGAATAGGAGAAAGCCCAGAAAAAAAATTTAAAGGCAGGTCTCCAGCATGACGAGACAAGTTTGTTTTCTTTAAAATGAGTGGGTGGAGACAGGGGAAAGGGAATTGTAGCTGTTTCTTGGCTGCCACAATGGAGTGCAGAGATACGTGATACATTGTGATTATTGGAGTTTAGAGGCTTCCTTTTCAGACCACGACATTTTTCACTCCTTTCAGAAACAGTATTACATTACAGGTGTTACAACTTTTCTTCAGAATCAGACTGTCCAGGGAACTGTAAATCTAAACCATGGCTGCACTCAGGAAACCTGCCAGCCTATAAACACGATGAAATGGGTGAGATGAAAGTATCTGAAAAAGAAAATTAATTTTAGGCATTCCACTGAAGTCTATTTAGTTTTTACAGTCTGACCCAGCATCTAGAAGCAACAGCTGGGGAGGACATACTAATTCCCAGTGACTAATGCTGGGAAGATTACCTTAAGCTTGAAATCTTTATGTAGGGGTCCAAGAGAGAAGAGAAAACTTATTCCTGCAATATTTCTCTTATTTTTTCCATGCTGCAAAGTCATAAATATCAAGCTTTTCTTCTTCTGAAAACTTACGTGATCAAACTGATGAAGTTTTCAATGAGGAATTTATGTAGAAAAGTAGCTCAAAGTGCAGGTTGGCCACAAGAGTAACTTGTCCGGACATTGTATACTTTGCAGCATGTTTCCCTCATCGGCACATTTGTCTGTTTTCAGAGGGCTTTCCCATTTTTGAAAGGGTCTCTCTTCTCAAAGAGTTTTGCTCATAGCTCAAGCGTAGCCAGGGCAGGTGAACACAAGCCAACACTCACGGAAAAACTCAAGATGTTTTTCCATGTTCCTCCCTCTGAACCTGAGCAAAGATTTCATCTAAGATACAAAAACCTTCTAAGATACAAAATACTGTCATTTATTAACTTGTTTATCCCCACTTCTGCGTCATCATTTTTCATTTTCATGCATTCCTGTGTGTCATCTGGGCACGAGTGAAGCCAAAACACTGCAAGAACTTTTCCTTTCAGACTGTAAGAGAGTATGAGTCTCATATTAGCTCATTCTCACAACATATCCAGAGCACTTGAACGGATTTTGGAGAGTCAAGAGCATCCAAGAAACATCCATTCCTATCTATACCAATTGTTTCTGGCAGTCTAGTTACCTGAAGAGCCACTTGGACTCTTCTAACATCTTTTGGAAAATATTTGTATCTCTGATACTAGTTTGGTTTTTTATCCTCCTTACTTCCTACACTTCTTAAGACACTGATGGATACTTTCCAGAACTATTTCTTTCCAACTCCCTTATAAAGCTCCCTGTGAAGAAGCCCATGGGGTTTTGCAAATGAGGATATACTGGGAAACTGCAAAACAAAAGACACCTCTGTGATTCCTTATCACCAGCTACCAGGACCTTGCCTTCACTGCCAACCTGTTTTTAACATTTCCAATAACCTTTTTATACATCTGCCATCACTTCGAAGAAACTTTCACTGTCCAGCAGAAACAAGACAAGTTGTCCATCAACCCATTCTCTCTTGTAAAACTAGAAGGAAGAAGCTGCTTCTTCATTTAGCTCTTTCAGTTTCATTTTGCCAAGGTACTCACGGAGGAATAAGAGCTGCTTTAGGCATGAGTGTGATGAAGAAACTTGTAATGATCATTGCTTGCCCTAGCAAACAACCTTACCAAATATAGGGCCAAATTTTGATTTCTGGGTGGTTGTTGTTCCGTGCTGGTAAACTAGATAGATGAGGCAGCATTTTCCTCTGCTGCCTTCTAGGAATATGCCCTGGATAGAAGACTGTGGCTGCACTAGGTGTAGAGATAAGCTGGTCTCACAGCAATTTAGGTTTACCATACATTGGGTACTAGAAGGAAGGGCTGTGCTGCACTGTTTTTCTCAGTCACCAGACTCAGGTAGCAGCTCACCTGCTCTTCAACTCAGCAGGTCACAGAAACACAAAGGGCTGCAGTCACGTCATTGATTCTGAACTAAAAAGGCAGTCAGTGGAGTCCGTAAATGGAAGGGCTCCCAGAATCACTGCCTCCAGGACTGAAGTTCAATGAGCCTATCCTGAGCATCATGGGGAGGATCCTATGTAGGACTCTTGAGTCACCAAGTAAAAGAAAGGTATTTTCTAGTGAAAGGGATTATAGAACACATTCACATTGACACTTTTTACTAATGTAGACTGGGGATGATGGGGAGGGAAGGAATGTATATCAGAGCTAGAAGAAGATGTGGCAGAAGTGTCAGAGTTTACACATATTATTCCTGCTTCACCAACTACTTTGGTAGATTAAACAAATGGGCATAGGGTGTAAAATACTGAACCTGTCATGGGCAACTGCTAAACCTTCTCCATTTTGTATTTGTTCTTGTCTTGACACTGGTGCAGAAATTAATCCATTTCTGAAAATCTGGGGATTTATAGAGTTTGTCTACCAAGCTATCTCCTGAATAAAAAACTTGTGTCATGGGAGATAAAAGGCTCCTAAGCTTTTCCTACAAGGTCACCAATGGTAGCACACATAAACAGGGCAAATGTCCAAAGGATTTTCCAGCTTTCATCCTTGTTGAAGGATAGTTTCAGTTTTTCTGAGGAAAGATGCTGGAATTTAGATACCTTTTTTTTTTTTTTTTTCTCTTCCTGTAAAAAATCCACCCCTCACTCTCTTGCCTGATATTTTTTTCTCAGATGTGGAAATACGTTTGCTGTGCACCAAGTCCAACTTGGTGTCCAATATTCACTAATATTTTGACCATAGAACAACAATTGATTTCAAATAAAGAATCTTAACTATGTGAATAATGATGTATTCCTCTAAAAGTCATACACTCTCCAAAGTTTTTAAGACAATTGCATTTAAAAAATTAAATTTAACATATATGCATACTTTTTAAATATTTTGTGTATTCAAAAATATAAGATATTTTAAGTGCACATATAAAAACACATATAGGCAGTAGTAATAATATCATATATGTAACATATTACAGAAATAAGGAAGCAGCAAAGTGTACAGCTTCGAGGTGTGTTACAGAGCAGCTAGGGCAACTCTCTCCCACTATCCCATATGCAACTTCGTGAGATAAATGAATCTGATTACTTCAAAACAAGGTATGTTTTGTAATCATATTATAAATGGTTACAATTAAGCTGTTAAAACATTCTGGAAAATTTCTTTCAAGAAATTACTGTCTGAAACATAACATGTACTTGCGTAAAAATCTGTCTACTTTAAGAATATTTCTGCCGTTAATGGGTCTAAGATAGTTTTTGAACATTTAAAGAAGGTTTTAAAACACTTTCCCTTCTATATAGGTATATTACAGGTGAAAACTTTAAAATTCTGAATTATGTTTTGCAGGTTTCCAACTAATTTTTATGTCACGTTGAAATATACTGAAAATCACATGATGACACCACTTCTATGACTTGATCTGTGTCTCATTATTCAACCCTGCAGAGGTAACTGAGGTTGCAGCCTTTGTGATTTAGACCCAGACCTATTTATTTCTACTTTATTTCAGCATGTACCCTCACGGTCAAGAGGAACTTTTTGAACTATTTCACAGTCTGAGCTTTCCATCCCAGCAGCACAGTTTGGCAACACACATTGTATTTTCCAGTTCAAATAGTCTCTTGGATATAAGAATGAGCATCAAGCACTAAGACTGCTATACAGAGACAGGGACAAACCAACTCCATCTCCCACTGGTTTTGAAATGTCTATACTTCATATATCATTTTATGTTTTCATAACAACCTTCAAGAAAAGTTTGCTCAATTTTTCTGCAGACAAAACTAATAAAATAAAGCTAATAACATGTTTAGTTGGTACCTATAGCAAATATCAACATTTATAGGCAAAGAAGATGGGGAAGTAACCTGCAGTTTAAGTTAAACACTTGATTCCTAGCACAAGGATTCTTAAACTCTTTGAAGAATTAAGCCAGAATGATGAAGTCACTGCTGCTAAGTCCAAACTCAACATTTATGTCAGTTCCCTAGGACAAGTACTTCAATGTAAAGAAAACAAAAATATGTTTCAAATCAACTCACTGCAATGTTCTATCAAATTGTCTTTAAAACTGTGTTCTCTATTAATTTGGAGTTGTGTGTCTCTTGGGGGTCTCTCATAGATAAAAGATTTCTTTTCCTGTACTTTGTTACTTGTCTCTGATTTCTAGATAATTGAAACAAGAGAAGCAGAGTGTACTCGGGAGTGATACTTTCTGAGCTGTTTTTGGCTTGCATCCCTGATGAAAGGTTTACCATTCTGATTTTTTTGAAAACATGTCACAAAGTTGTTGGATTGATAAATAGCAAGCTGAGAAGATGAAAAAAGGAGAGAAAAAAAAAAGGGGGGGAGAGGGAAGAAATAAAAAAAAAGTGAAAAGAAAGAAAAGAAAACAAGTTACTCCAAATGCTTCAGTGGTACTGAAGGGAAAAAATTCTGGTTTTATTAAGAAGTACTTCACTATTGTTTTCAAAAAATATAAACAGAAAATGTCAGAGGGACTTCAGATAAGCTCCAGGGTAAAGAAATCTTCTGCCCTCTCCAGTACTTTGAAGAGAGTATGTCCTTGAAATGTGTAACTTATATGTTCACATGTAATTATCTGCAAGGGTGTTCTGATGCAACCGAATTCAGGAGGGCAACCTCTGAGCTCCACCGGAGAGTTACACTTTGTGTCCTTGGAAAATTAACTTACAGGTCTTGAATGTTTCTTTCCCAATCTATTTAATGGGAAAAGGAAAACAAAATACAAAAAATCATAAACCTGACTTCCAGCATTTTCTAAAAACTGACTCATTGCTTTTAGATGAATAGTAGTTGCTTTATAACCATGCCAAAGGTACAAATTAAGCTTGGACACAGGTTAAAGAGGTGATGTGAGTTCTGTTGCTGCAGATAGTAGTCCATACTTACACAAGAAACTGCAAAATAAAGTGCACCGCAAAACCAGTAAGCTTGCCATCGTTTGAAACAGCACATCAAAAGCATTAAAACACCAAGTTTTAATGGGACGTTCCAGCCTATTTCATATGGACCATGTGGAAGTACTGAAGAATTTTTTTCTGACCATGTCTGTTCTCCCAGTTTGCATGTCACCAGAGAAAAGGGAGGTGAACATAAACCTTACGGAGCTTCAGAAAATGCCAAAAATCGCATATGGACTGTAAGTTTGGACTTTTTATTGGTCTGTTCAAATTAACTTGCTCTTTTCTGACTCAGACAGAAAAGTGTGAATGGGTCTGCTTCATATGACCAAGAGGAAAACAGGGTTTCAGAAAGCAGGGTGTTCCTGTTTTCTCATGGAAGTTTTCCTCGATAAACAAATTATCTTCCAAATACCAGAACTGGTTTAATCTGGAAGATAGTCTGAAAAACTTTACGCCGGATGAAGCTGAACGTGTCTTCTGGGACACAGAGTAGGAGTAACCGATGCTTCCCGAGTGCCGCCGTGTCGGAGCGGCGAGCCGGGGCCCGCAGGGTGAGCCCCGCGCAGCGGCCACAGGATGGCAGTGCGCGCTGCTCCCGCGCCTCCCGCCGGCGCCGCAGCATCCCGCCGGGAATTTCGGCTTGTTTCTCCGCCTCAAGTATTTGCTGTTCTATTAGTAGTGCTGTCCAGCTGGGTGTCACAACACCACCACCTCTGCTGTTGTGATTTAGGACAAGAAGATTAGGGTTCAGTCTGTTTTTCTCACCGAGTTCAGTAAGCTACAAGACAGCTACAAAGTAGAGTATATAAAACCTATCTTTTTAATCAATTTTAATGTTTTCAGACTAATTTATGTCGGCAAATGCAAGTCCACTGTCAAAAGACTTGCTTCCTCCACCCCTAAAGTGTTCCAAGAAAAAGTCTATGAACTCCTACCACTGGTTGCAGATCATAAATTGAAAATTACTGAGACAGAAAAAGGCAAAGGGATTCCATGTGAACAAGTACCCTCATCTACACAGAAATTATCCTGTCATCTTCCCATTCCATTAGCAAAGGAGAATGAGTTGCTAATTCTCATTTCATCTCTGGAGGTGTAAAGCAGGCTTAATTCTGCCAACGTCACTGTGGTTGTGCAAACAGTGTTAGATTAAAACTGAACTCCAGATAGCCTGTCTTGCAAGATTGTTGTGAAAGGATTTTTAAGATATTGATGAGCTCAGGTAAAAAATGGGTGGCCTTACTTTGGAAGTGTAATCATTGTTGAATGACAAGAATAACAAAAAGGGCTCAATTTTGCTGCATTGCAATGACTTTTCTGTTGTGTAAAGCCATTAGTTAAATTCCAGCACTGTGACATAACAAAAAAATGCTCGAAAGACCACACCTTTCAGTGGGGCACTTGAGTTATCCTCTCTACCAGAGCTAGATGGATTCTCAGTTCCCATTTTCAGCTGCAATAATGCAGTTAAAATTTATGTAAATTACTTTAATCTCACAACAGGAAAATAAGGCTCCCAAATATTACACATATGCACTACTTTCTAGCAGGATTTGAGGGTTTTCCTCTTCATTTAGTGCCCTTTAAACCTGTTTTGCTTTCTAGTGACCAGTAGTCTTAGCACAACAGCTCTGGTTTTGGAAGACAGCATTGTTCATTACACACATCCTATTGCACACTATAATGATTTCTGTTCATCTTTACTGGGAAATCATCAATGAAGTAATCTTAAACTCCATTAATGTCCTTCCCTACTGAAACATCTGTTATGACTACAGAGAGCTCAGTTCAGATTGGACTTGCTTCTTTAGAACCAAATGGAGAATTTTTTACAGAAAGATCAAAGCTCAAACTACCTGTTCAAGAAGTGGTTTCTAGCTCCTAAATCTGGCCATTGTTGGTGCTGGCACCATGCTCTAGTGTGCAAGGGAGACAGACCCTCAGTCACCTGAGGGTTTCAGTTACCTTATTTTCCAGGCACCTCAAAAGCTTTCAAGTAGGTTTCTAGGATAGTGCCCTGTTAGAGCTTGTATGCTGGTTGCTTATCCTTACTTTTGTGGAGATGAAAGAGAAGAGATGCAGGTGAAAGTTCATAATTAGCCTGGCACACCTCCTTGGGCAGATCCATCCAGCTTTTGGCCTAGCAGATGTTCACAAATCTCGCACAAGGGTTCTCTGTATGACACATTTCCCACAATGTTGAGATGTAAGGACTCAGTGCCCAGACTCTCTGCAGCAGTAAGGACTAGGCATCTCTTTGATGGAGCTTTATATGCTGTATATACTGTACATTTTTTGTGAGAAGAAATATATTACAGGGTTTTGCTTTGATGGCAGATTGTGGGTATTTGTGCATTTTGTAGAGTGTGTTTTCAAGGCATTTCTGTTTTAAACAATTCTCTATGCAGTTGAACCCAAAAGCATGAAACAGAATTAACACCAATATTAGCTGCAGGACTTCTTTCATTAGGGTTGGTTTTTGAATGCTAATGTTACCTGACCTGTAAGCAGCTGTTACAAGTAAATGTCAATCAAAACCAGGAAACTAAATTATTTTGCTCGAACCAAATTTTTTCAACTTTCAGTATATAAAACACTTTTCCTTTCCTGTAAATAGTTCCATGGTATTATTATTATTAATAATATTAATATTACACAGCTACTGCACTTTTCTGTTTCCTTTCCTTTCCTTTTTGTTTTCTTCCCTTACTGGTTCTGCTTTATTTGCAAGACACTCCTAGTCCTGCAACTAAATGGTTTTGGGTATTGATGACAACGACATAATAAAGAGGCTAAGCTGTACCGAAATAGATGAGATCTGTTACACTCATTCTGATTTATCTGGCTCCTCAACTAATTTGCTAGCCTGAAATCCCTGGCACAATTTCAGACCATGTCTCTGGTAGAGCTGGGGCCACCCCTTTTTTTTTTTTTTTAGGTCATTGGTGTTGAAGGTTCTTGCTCTATTTTCATTACAGATGATGTTGCTCCAACTTTAAACGCCACAAGGTAAACTTTGTGTCTTAAATCCCACATTTTTTCCCTGCAGCTATGAAAAATAAAGCAAAGCAATTTGAGGATAAAGGTAACTTGTATCAGTTTGTTGATCTGCACAGACACGCGTTTATCACCTATTCCCGTACAGAAGTACCTTGGAGCTATTTTGGGACATCAACATTTAAATGCAGCAGTAGTTTATGTCTTATGTCCTCTGCTGAAACTGCTTATGTAATTACAGCCACACAGACGTACTGAGCTGCCGTGGAGCTTTGTGGGCCAACCAGCCCTGACCTAACAGCCTGGAGCAGACACACTGCACACAGATGACTGCCCCAGTGGCCCAGGGATCTTGCTAAGGGCTCTTCCCACTGTAACTCTGTTGAGCATGGGAAGGCACAGTTCAGGCTGAAAAACCTGCTTAATGAAGGGAAAACAACTTGGTCCACTTGATTAAAGGTTTGATGTACTGACTTGTCTTTTCTTCCTTTCTTCATGCCAGCCAAGGAAGTATCTTTTTTGCACACACAGAATTGAACACGTGGTGATGAGCTCCATTACTAAGTAATCTCAGCAGGAGAAAAAAGAGGACAGCTCTTTACACCAAACAGTGATCTGGGAGTCTGGAATGAAGGGAAGACAAGTGTACAGATATTTGGTGCATGAGCCATTTCTAAGACTAGTAATTGTTTCCACAGCCAGTTCATGCTTCTAGGAGTCATCTGTCCATTGTGGGAGCTCTGATATTTCTCTACTTGGTAGCAACTGCAAATGAAAAAGCATGTCCTTCTTTTGCCTTCATAAATCAGAATAATCTGCACAGATCTTGATGTACTTTTATTCGTTACTGTTGTGGCTTCTGCTTGATACCTTTTCAACCTGGTCATGAAAAAGGATAAATTCAATACAAACTACTAGAGAAATTAAAGAATAATACAAATTAACAGTGTTTTGAAGCAATAAAGTGTGCATCAAAATATTGTGCAAATATTTTCTTTATTAAGATATTTTGAGAGTATATCAAAGAGAACTTTTTAATAAGATATTCTCCTAAAGAGAAGAGACAATAAATGAAAATGAAATCGTTGTTGATACAAGTCTATAATTGTATCATTCTGAGAAATGCATTAGGACAAAAAATGTAAATAAATTACTCACCCAAGCCCATTCAGGAGAAATATAGTTTTACCAAATGTATTTGACATGATAAAATTATTTCTAGATTTGTCTTAGAAAAAGCCTTAATGCATGAGAAAACCTCACAATACAGTTCCTTTTACCTACTCAAGGAAGTAAGTAGTACTAAGTAGAAAGACTGTAGATACACCTCATGTGGAAAGATCAGATAAATTCCAGACCTGTTTCAAGCAAGATTATAAAACCAATAATAGTTTCAAAAAAGTAATTTGGAGTCCTCCTTGAGCTAAAGGGACTCAAATAACATTTTTAGTTGAACTGAAAAGTTCACATTCATTCTTGCTGACTTCTGGATGAAAAAACCCACTTGTATCATTTGTCAGTGCTCAGACAATACATTTATACTTTAAGGGTTATGTATGAGCAGGAAAGGATGCAAAACACAAATCAAAACAATGCTTCCTCACTGAACGGTTCTTGGTCTTTGGCAGCTACTTGAAACAGCATACAAAAGCTACACAACAGAAAGTCATTCTCTTTATCACAAAACCCAATCAAAATTACTTTTGAAAAATCATATGCGTAGACTATAGGTAATAAAGAACAGAGCTATCACATCAAATTCAGATTTATTCATTTTGATCCTAAAAGGATTTTAAGCAATACTGTATTCTGAACCTATTCCTGTGAACAGGTACTGTATCCTTCACCTAATTCTTAGATGTATGAAAGCTCTAGGCAAAAGTAAAATTTGTTTACTGAGAGTAGCTTTTTGCTCCTTTCTTTTGCTCTTGTTTTTTCCCCTCACTCTCTATCTTTAGTGATTAATGAAACCTGAGAATTAAACCATCTTGTATGTCTTGCTTCTTTTTTATATTCATATGGATAAGCACAAACAGTCATTACCGTGGTATGTTGAACTGTCATAATGCAAGCATTACCTATAAAACTTTCAATACAAATTACACATAAATTATTTGGATACAGAATTATTCATTTTTGAGAGATTTCTGACAGCAGCTATTGATCATTTGGCTACAATTCAAACAAGTACTTAAGAACATGCTCTTTTAGGGTCACTTTCACTCAGTTAATTGGGATTACACACAGTTAATTGGGATTACAATTTATCTGTCATTAAAACAAAACACCTAAGAAAAGAAATCTCCTTAAAGCATTTGAGGAGAGAAACAATTCAAATCACTTTTGACATAAATGCTTCCTCAGGAAATGCATGAGACAGGTTTTAAAAAAGATCAAGACAAGAAAACATAGCTCTTCAGTACAATTATCACGTGTGCTTTATGGGAAAAAAGGACCCCAGATAAAACTGCCATATGCAAAGCTGCTTCATTACTCACTCAATTTCTACTTTAGAGAGTTTTTGTACAATTAGAGTACTTCCTATCAGGAAAACAGTTTAGGAAAGTCAAACAAGGAAACTTTGTTTCCTATAGATGTTATAAGAACGAGAAGGGAAAGTAGAGTCATCTGGTTTGCAGTCTACTGTGCCTAGAGTTGATATTTTCAATAAATAACTCCCCTTCCCTTCATCGAGAATATAATCTTTCAAAGTTGGAGAAGCAACACAAGACAACATTATTGCTCTAAATATGCCAAACCATTCACAAAATTTTCACCTTCCAGAGGCAGGCAGTGGCAGATCCAAAGGCCAAAACCAAAGGCCACATTAGCTCTAGTGAGCAAAGTCATGGCCACCTGAGCACACATTTTGTTCCAAAGGCAATGGTAGAACTTGACAGCACCCATTTTTGTACTAAGTAGTGCAAACCTTGCTGGCTCCAAGAAGCTTGACTTCAAGTCCCTCCTTGTGTCAGCTGGCAATCTTAGGGAGGAACAGGGTCTTCAGTCTTCATTCTGAACACAGTTTTGACTAGTCTCAAGGAAGTGCCTCTGTACTTTATTTCTGTACAGCATTTTTCTTCTTTACTAATCAAGATCACTGCCCATGTGTCTTCCTCCAAACAGTATTAATTGTTTGTTCCAGTAGACTTACTGTCATCAATATCTTAACTGAGGCTTAATCGGTTGATTTTACCTTTGATGCTTCTGACTGAATTTACCTTAATCCATTTCTTTCAGAGTGAAGGGAACAGTAGAAGATTCTTCATTTCAAAGACTGTGTCTATTCAAGAACTCAGAATGGGTAAGTTTGGAAGGGACCACAGTGGGTCATCTGGTCCAACCTTCCTGCTCAAGTAGGGTCATCCCAGAGCAGATTACACAAAATTGTGTCCAAACAGTTCTGGAATATCTCCAGTGAGGGAAACTCCACAGCCTCTCTGGCCAAGCTGTTCCAGCGCTTGGTCACCTACACAGTAAAGAAGCTCTTCCCCATGTTCAGGTAGAACTTCGTGTGTGTCGGTTTTCGCCCATTGCTTCTTTCTCTATTACTTGGCATGAGAAGAACCTGGCTCCAGACTATTGGCAACCTCCCTTCAGATACTTCTGTACATTGGTGAGGTCCTGTCTCAGTCACCTCTTTCCAGTCTGAACAGGACCACCTAAGTACCATATGACTGAAAATGAGTAGTAGGAGAGTCTGCAAAATTAGTGACACATTGAATATATATAACTTTCTCTTCCCATCTATCATCACTTTGGGACTAACCATCTAACTAAGCTCTGTTATGTATTTATATGTGCCTCTATATAAAAATTATAAACACTGTCTTTTTAAAAATATAAAAGCAACCCTTCTTTGACAGCAGGAACAAAAGAGATACACACTGACATTGTGGATCCAAAGTGCTCTGGGAAATGGGCTGCTTGCCCAGGAAGGACAGGTGAGAGCAGCAGGGATTCAAAAGAATGTGAAGGAGAAAAGACAGGGACAAAAGGGAGAGGAAACAGGAGAACAGAAAGAGGGGACTCCAGGCTAAAAGCAGCCTTCACACTTAATTAAGAGGCTCTGCTTTAGGGGAACAGAAAGACACACTTCCTCTCCCCCTAGCCCTTTGCAACTGCAACATCAGAAGCTCCGGTACACAAAAAGGACGTAAAACAGTAAAATCTGATGTTTTATACATTTGCCATTAAAAAAAGTTTAAATGGCTTTCTGAAAATGGCACTGTATGCAAGGCAAGAGGGAGATCAGACAATGTCTCTCCAGAGCCCAGGTCTTTGTCTGGCATTTCTGTGTGGTACCATAGCACAACCAGGAATTACCTGTAATAACAGCTGAGGAAGCTTTGAATTAGTAAGTATTTTATTCCTTTGGAGAAGTAGCTCTGAATCTCCTCAAGTTTAGCACAGCAAATAGTTCTTTTTCATGGTCTCTTAACCAGAGTTAGATGGTAGTGTATCCATCTAAATTGAGACTTTACATATACATATATATATCTCAGAATTCCCCTGAAACACAACTTTTCTGATATATTTTGTGCCTCTTTTTTGGTAATAACATCTACTCAGCACTCAAAGAACGCAAGTAAAACTGTCTGTTGAGTACAAATCACCTCAAAAAATCCAAAGACTACAAGGTATTTTTTAGTTTAGGGTACTGCCTTACAAAACAAACCCCAAAATGCTATGTATCAGACACTGTGTCAGACACATCACATCGTTATTGTGGGAGCCATTGTTAGCAAGTTGAAATCACATATCACTTTTCAGTTTAAAAGGGGAGGAGTATCAAATGAACAGCCAGAAACAAAACTTGTCAGTTTTGCCCAGAAAGCCATTGTTCTGTGCTCACTAAATAAAACCAGGTGATTAGCTTTCAAAGGGATGGGCTCCCATAGTATTAAAAATTCAAATACTATCTGGTTCCTTCAATGTCATAAAATCACTGTATGGACTGAAAAGAGGAGTCTGCTATAACTTCTTTCTGTCACAAGATAATAACACATTTTCAAACTTCAGGGACTAGGAACGTGAAGGAACTTTAGCTGTTTCTTTCTCAGGTATGTGCCCCATCTTAGTGCAGATGCTTTTTTCAGAATGTTAGTTTTAGTGATTTTGTGACATCTTGTTGCTTCTATCAAGCAAGATGTTCATGGTTCTGTGGACCACTTGTGTTCAACAGCAGTTAGTACAGCCAGATGGTAGAAAGGTTTATGAGTAGCATTTTGATCAGGATTAAAATGTTTTATTTTCAGGACAGAACCTGAGCAGATGGTACCTCTAACATTATCCCACATATCCCCTCCTTGATTTCATAATTAACTGTATATAAACTGATTTACTCTGAAAAGGCATGTATACATATTTCATGATGCACAGCATATAAGAGATGTAGATAGTGGCAAGGATACTGTAACAAGCAACACATTTTCTCTAGTAGTTTAGAAAGAATAACTTCTAAAACCAGCATTAGTTCTTTTAAATAGTGGGATCCATCTTCTGTTTAGCTGTGATAGATACCTCCTGTCCTTTACCTTTGGGAAAACTGCATTCTGAAGGCTCCTGTGAAGCAAGGGAATCCACGTACAGTTGCGCAAGGGAATGCAGTTGATACTCCCTTAACAACCTAGGAAATGCCATTATGTTTATAGTCACTGGAATAGTTTCCTAAATTTACTTCTGAACTACATGGTTCACTCTGATTGTTTATCTGATGTTTGAAACAAGAGCTTTGATAAAGTATTTGTTTTATTTAGCACCTGCATGGAAACATTAGTTATGTTGCACTGAAGTGTTCCACATGTTTCTCTTATCTCAGACTTGTTAAGCAAGACCATTCGCACATTTCCTTAATCCTAGGTATCATAAATCCTTTACAAGATTCCTGTTTCATTGTTCTTCTCTCAGGGGCTTAGCAAAAAAAGTCAGCATGCACAGTCCTTCTCATGGTTTACACTACGTGGTTTAAAATAAACCATATTGTTGTCTTGTTCTGAAGGGTTTAATAGTGTTGCAGTTTATAAAGTCAGGTAGAAGTGGTAGAGAAGGAGGTGAAGTACTCTCCCAAATGGGAACTGATAGCAATCTCTTGCCCCAGAGCCCATGTTGCAGTATTATTACATACACAAGTAGTTTTCTACATTTTTGAAGACTGAAACTAAGCTCTATCAATTGAAACTGTTTACAATGGAAGTTTTAATTAGTTTCATATCAACAACTAACATTAATAAAGCTTTTTCTTTAACAAAATAAAAACTCTGGACAAAGTTCATTATTTCTTAACTGAACAGGTCTTCAGGTATGTCTGTGTGTATTTAGGGAGAGTTCCACCAGTTTACCATGTCTACGACACTCCTTTAACTGGGTTTTAACGTGAAATATGCCAATAGAAAAGTGTAATGTTAAAAGTGACTAGACAGCAAGGCTTTATTCAGTAGCGTGCTTCCATGTATAAGCAAATACATTTAGGAGGAACCCTACCAGAAAGAGGATTGTCACAGTGTCCTCTCACTTCCTGACTGAGAAAGCAGCTTTTCAGTGTGTTCTGCTCCACCATAAATGCCTCTAATAGTAAATAGGTACTTTTGTGCACTGATATTTTTGTACTTTTTTGGGCTGAAATACATAAACATGCCTAGGAAAAAACACCTTAGATTTTTTTTTTCAGGGCTATTTTCTTGTTAGTGGCACTATGTACATCACTAGGAGACATGGGGTATTCTTCAGGATTTCCCAAAGCTTGTTAACACTCCCTTTTGATCTGGCAAAACCATTAAACCAAAAGCCTGTTAATAAACCATAAGTTTTGATGAAGTCAGTGAGACTTAAGCTAGTAATTTCATTATAGTCAGGAACTTGATTTACTGGTCTAGGCAGCCCCTCAACCATGCTCAGGCTTGTATAGGCTGGTCATATTAATCATTTTATGGACGAAATAGTTTTACCTTTGTAAGCCACATGAGCACAAGACACACAATTTAAAGACACTCCATTTTCAGAAAATGTCTGTGTAAAGGTGTTACAAAAAGGAGAAAGCTCAGTTCCCTCTAAGGGCTCAAAACACTTTTCAGTTCTACCATCTACTCTGCTCTGTGACCTCTTACTGCTACACTCTGCTTGCTGGTCATGCCTTGCTCTACACCTGTGGCTATCTGAGCATTTAGAAGACCAGTTTATCCCACATTTAAAATGTATTGCTCTTTTATTTTCATGAATTATCTCCTATGAGTTTTCTTTTATGAACCTTTTTTTCTGCTTGATGCAGAAAAAAAAATGAAGTCCAGACCATACCTGCTTCCAAAGCAGACATGCCAGTGCTTAGCAGTAAAATATAAAAGTCATTTAATTTCTAAAGCACACATTGTCTTTGGCTAAGCAGAAAGGAAAATTTCTTAATGCCTTGAACAGTTCTGTTAAATAAAGACACTTGATAGTTAAACACTCAGTTTTATAAAACTTCTGTGTAAGTCAGTGACCAATATCTAGAATGATAGTTCTGTGCTGAAACATCTTCAGTTAAAACGTCAGGAAGTGCTGTTATGTCCTGTTGGTCTGCTTGTCTTAGGAATACCAACAGTTGTCTTAGAGCTAGTCTTTTGAGGTTGGCTAGAGCAAGCACCTATGGCATAGCATTAGTGCAGACTTCTAGTGATACTCAAGCAACAGTTATTTTGGTATTTTACAATACGATGGAGAAAAGTACTTGGTTTGTCCACAGAGATTCTATAGAAACAATAGAGCACAGCATACAATGGAAACCATATGATTGTACACAATAATTGTTTTTGTCCCAATTTCTGCCTAAACCATCACAGTGTATAATCTTTCCTGCCATGCAAAGGTTTATAGAGCATCCATCTATGTCACCTGATTTATTTGGATATGACTGCCTGCTTCCTGCACCCAAGGCAAGATGACTCAGAGAAAAGCAAAGAACTTTTGAGTCTCCTTCAAAAAACTTGAGTTTTCTCTCCTGTTCTATACTTCTGAGGCAATGAAATGAAACAGATTCAATGTCCTGATTAAGGCTTAAGTTAGCCTGCTTGTTACTTTGTTTTTTCTCTATGAGTGGGTTCACCAATCAGCAGCTGACTTCTTGCAGATTCAGATGTAAAGAACCCAGGGTTGGTCTCCCATGTTTCTTTTCAGACATTGAGAGTGGAGAGCTGATAGATAACACAGAACGGTAATTTGCTTACGGCAAATCTTCAGATAATGGAATGGGGGTGGAGGCTGGGACACACCTTTTATTTTTCTGCCTTTGTTGTCATATTGTTAAAAATAGCCAACAGTTGCAATGCAGACTGAGTTTAAGTGGAATTTGCCATAAGAAACACAGATGTGGAAGGACTTTTTCACCCTTATGTTCTTCCTGCTGAAACTTGCACAGGATTTGCAAGTGATAGAGGTTTTTTCCTTACTTCAAGCTTCAAAACAGAGGCCAATACCCCTGTGTCACTTGGCCTATTTAACTATTTCAGAGCCTTGTTGCATGTTAATGTCATGCAGTAGTGATTCCTGTTGCATGGGGTCTTGGGCAAGATCTGGGTTTAAGAAGTCTGGAGAGTATGTCTGCCAGTAAATCACAGGCAACCAACAAAGAAGAAAGCTTTTGGTAGCCATTTTCTCATGATTATAGAAAGCAGAAGGCGAACAAGGTAATAACAACTGTGATGTACATGACAGCTTTCCCTTCTGGGAAACAGTCTCATCTTCTCAGAATTTTGCTGTCATGGTTACTATTGCAGTATGTCCTATTTTGCTTATTAAGTTATCCACTCTATAAAATCAGCTACGGTCTCAATTTAATAGCATGGCGAACTTCACACAGTGCTGGGCTCTGTGTAGTGTTACTACCTTCTATGTGTCTTTGTTCTGCTCGCCATTAATTTCACAGGATGCCATCCTCTGGAACAGGGTAGGAAGAAAGTAATACCTTTGTTTCTGCAGAACTTGGATTCTGTTAATGGATTATTTTCCAAGGCTTGCTCTCTTTAAACTTCAGTATTTAAAATACTGTCCGAGTTCCTCTTGTTACCCTTTCTTCTTTGTTGCTGTTATGTGGAGATTATTATTCAGTTTTAACAACTCGGAAAACCATTAAATTGATATCTTGATGAAAATTTAAGCATATTCTAATGTCAGCTTCACATAATTAGAGGTATTTGTTTTTTAGTGTAAATCGGTTTTCTTTTGTAACTTACATAGACTCATAGAATCACAGATTATACCAGGTGGGAAGGGATCCACAAGAATCATCAAATCCAACCCCTATCAGGGTTCCATCCCCAAAAGTCACACCATGTGCCTGTGAGTATCATCCAAATACTTCTTAAACTCAGTCAGGCTTGGTGCTGTGACCACTTCCCTGAAGAGCCTGTTCCAGTACCTGTATATCCTCTGAGTGAAGAACCCTTTTCTAATATGCAGTTTAAACTTCCCCTGACACAACTTCAGGCCTTTCTCTTGGGTCCTATCACTGTTCCCCAGAGAGAAGAGATTGTCATCTGCCCCTCCACTTCCCCTCATGAGGAAGCTGTAGATTACAATGAGGTCTCCCCTCAGTCTCCTCTTCTCCAGGTTGAACACACCAAGTGACTTGAGCCACTCCTCCTATGGCTTCACATCAAGGCTGTCCTCATTGTCCTCCTTTGGACGCTCTCTAATAGCTATATATATTACTTACACTGTGGTGCCCAAAACTGCACACAATATTCAAAGTGAGGTCACCCCAGGGCAGAGTAGAGTGGGACAATCCCCTCTCTCAACTGGCTGGCGATGCTTTGCCTGATGCCCCCTAGGACATGGTTGGCCCTCCCGACTGCCAGGGCACTGTTGACTCAGATTCAACTTGCCATCGACCAGGCCCCCAGATTCTTTTCTGCAGTGCTGCTTTCCAGCCTTTCATTCTCTAGTCTATACATATAACTAACGTTGCCCCATCCCAGTGGCAGAATCCAACACTTTCCCATGCCAAACTTCATATGGTTGGTGATTGCCCAGTTCTCTAATTTGTGGAGGTCTTGAGTAAGTCAGCAGCTCCTCTCAATTTTGTATCTTCTGCAAACTTACTCAGTATCCCCTCCAGTCCTGCATCCAAGTCTTTTATGAAGATATTAAAGAGCACAGAGATGGAGCCCTTCCCACTAGTGACAGGTCACCATTTTGATGTTACCCCATTCACTATTACCCTCTGTGCCAAACCTGTGAGCCATTTGCTCACTAAGCACATGATGTGTTTATCCTGTTATGGACTGGACATTTTGTCCAGAAGGATACTATGAGGGTATCAAAAGCTTTTCTGAAATCCAGAAAGACTACATCAACCAGCTTCTCTTGGTCAGTTTGGTGAATTACCTTGTCATAACAGGCAGTCAGGTTTGATAAGCAGGACTTTCCTCACATGAAGCTGTGTTGGTTGTGACCAACGACTGAGGTGTTTTTCATACTTCCCAGTATAATCTTCCCATAACTTAACGAGGCATTGAAGTTAGACTGACAGGCCTGTAGTTTCCAGGGTCATCCTTCTTGGTCTTCTTCAAAATAGAGACAATGTTCACCATCTTCCAGATAGCTGGGACTTCCCCAGATTCCCAAGACTGCTCAAAAATGACTGAGACATGTTTTGAGATTACATCAGCCAGCTCTTAGAGGATTCAGGACCAATAGATTTGTGGAGAACCCAGCCGGAAAAGAAGATCCTGCACAGTTTCAGAGTCAGCTGGGAGCCGATCATTCTCGTAGTCATGGTCACACTAAGGCCCCCTTGGTCCATCATCTATGCGGAAGACAGAGGTAAGGAAAGTAATAGGTCAATGTTATTTCTATACTGTCTACTGCCATTAATGTATTTAAAAAACTTTTTTCTCATTCCCCACATTTCTGTCCTACTTTAACTCCAGTTGAGCTTTGGCCACACAAATTTTCTCCCTACAGAAGCAAGCAACATCTCTGAATTCTTCCCATTTCACTGGACCTTTCTGGCACTGGGCATACACCTTCCTTTTTTGCCATATTTCCAAGAGAAGATCCCTGTTCAACTAAACTGGCTTTCTACCTTGCCTACTTGACTTCCAACATTTGGGAATTGTCTGCTCCTGGGGCCTTAGGAGGTGATGTTTGAAAACTAACCAGTACTGATTGACTACAGCACCTGCAAAAACATTTTCCCATGGGACCCTACCTACTAATTCCCTGAGCAGCCTGTAGTCCGCTCTCCTCATGTCCACAGTTGAGGTTTTTCTGGCACTTTTCCTCCTGTCAACAGAGATTTTAAATTCAATCACTTTATGGTTGCTGTGGCCAAAACAGACACCAATCCCCACTTCACTCATGAGATCCACTCCGCTGACAAGCAGCAGATCAAGGAGGGCGTCTTTCCAAGTCTGCTCCCTTAGGACCTGTTCCATAAAGATTTAATCCAGAGTTTTTATGGAATCTTCTGGCTTGGGTTGTACTGGGTGTGTGATGCTCCGAGTTTATTTCTGGCAAGTTGAAGTCCCCCTCAAGGACAAGGGCAGTTGATTGTGTCAGCTTTTTTGAAGTGTCCTTTATTCCTCAAATAATAAGTCATTGGTGTCATAGTCTGGGCTGGGAGGTCTGTAGCAGACTCCCACAATGACATCTGCATTATTTGTTTACCCCTTGATTCTCATCCAGAGTCTCTCAACTGTGCCATTGCCAGTTGTGAGCTCCATATATCCTAACCTTTCTATTACATATAGTTCACCATCCTCACCTCTGGCTTTTTCCAGGTCTACCTAGACTCTTAAGAGAAAGGCTGCCCTTGGCAGATTGCCTGGAGTATGAAAACAATCACCTTTCTCAATTTGCCTTATAACGCCGTGAAACTGCATGACCAACAAGGTTCAGAGACTTGTCCACAGTCTTTAAGTAGTTCACAGACTATATCACAAATATACCAATGGTTAGGGTATAGAGTGCTATACTCTATAGATTCAGAGATGATGGTTCCCAGTTTAAGATGTCTTCAGATTGTTGTGCCTCTACACAGTAATGTGCAACTTCTGTCAGCTTTGTTTTTCAAAAACTAACAATTTTGTGGGTCATGACCTGACTCACTTTCAGCAACTTCTTTCTTTCTTTCAGTCTTCGAATTCCAAACAGCTTTCTTCATTTTTTGTTACTTGCCTACAGCTGACTTAATTTTAAAGCCTTGAAGTTAAGCATACATATCACTGCTAATTGTACCACTGTAGATAAACACAGATTTGGCTTCTAACAAACTAAGCTTGTGGTTATTCGCCTCTTTGTTTTTCTTGGTGAAACTTCCAGTCCTGTCACTTTGAAACAAGCAGCATTCCTCATTCCTCATTCAAGTTTGGCTCAGCTTGTAGTTGGGTGTAAGTCAAAATGCATACACATTCAGGGAACAATTAGAATAACACAGTGAGATACAAGCCACTTTCTTTGACAATGGAAAAGTGAATTCCCATAGTCTGAACTGAGTAGTGACTGAGTAGATGGTGCCCTGTTTTCTACCTTGAGAATGATAGGGAATGTGGGTTGGTGCTAGCAAATGCTCATTCATGTTCTTTTATTTTTCTGATAGTATTCCTCCATGATGGGAAGGGGAAACCATGCCTATCATAGTCTCAGTTTCAAATGTTGTGAATTTTCGGATCAAGCCCTAGAGCCTCATCAAAATGCTATGGCACACTGATAGCTCTCTTCATATACAGCTCTGTCAGCAGTGCAGGTAAGGTGGAAAAGGACAAAAAAACCCCAGAGATTGTTCTATCTACTGAAGTTCCTTGTGGAAATCTACTACGGGAAAAGACAACAAGACATTTGAGCCTGGAATTAGTCAGGGTTTTTTGAGTTAGTTTCCTCCTATTTTCTCTTACATTATTGTCGTGATTTTGCCCACCAGCCCATCCCTGGGGCTGAGGATGGTTTTGTCCAAGTGATTTCCGGACAAAAAAAAACAATCAAAAAGTTCAGTGACACCTTTGCTAATTACATCTTTAAGAAAATGGAAGAGAAGGTTGTTGCGCAGCTGAAATTAGGGGCAGCAGCCATGTAGAAGAGTAGCGGGCCCGAGGAGGGCCAAGGCCCCCTCCTCCCCCAGCTTGGGCCGGGGGGGGGGGCAGGTGTGGTACTGAAGCCTTCCTTCTCTTCTGTAAAAGAGTGAAGAAAAAAAAAGGTTTAAAAGACGAACTGCTTAGATGAGAAACCACTGCAGAAGAATTCCAGTCATGAGATAAAGGACTTTCAAGGTCAAAGCTGGCAGTCGCAGGAGAGAGAAGAAAAGTTCGAAGGGGGGAGAGCTGCTTTTTTCTCACTTTCGCTCTCCCTCCCTTCAGCAGGGTAAAGACTGAAAAATAAAATCCCTGCCACTTGTAAAAGTTTGTTGGGGTGAAGAGACCCCCCATGCGGCTCACAGAGGAGCTTGTGCATGTACCAGAGATTTGTGACTTTAACAGAGAGAAAGCCTGACGCTGGAGCAGGAGCGGCTCGGATGAGGCAGAGTCCTGTTAAAGACTTTGTGACCCTCGAAGGGGACTATACTTATGCCGGAGCGAGACGGCTCGGATAAGCTTGGGATCTCAGTGAGAGATCCATGCTGCTGGTGCTGTGTGGATGTACCAGAGATTTGTGACTTTGACAGAAAGAGAAAGCCTTATGCTGGAGCAGAAGCGGCTCGGATGAGGCAGAGTCCTGTTGAAGATTTGTGACCCTGAGAGAACCCACACTGGAGCAGAAGACGGCTCAGGTGGGATATTGGGATCCATGTGTGGGATCCATGCTAGACGATGTTGGAGAGGTCTGTCAAGGACTGTTCTCCCATGGGGAGGGACCTCCATAGGGAAACAGGGGTGAACTCTTAAACCATTATCCCCTGTAACCCTGTGGAAGAAGATCCATAGTAAGCAAGTGTCCCCTTGCAAGTCTATGGAAGGAGACCCTTCAGGACCTGGGTAACCCCCAGCCTTCGGTTTTAACCCAAGAGGGGGTAGACCCAGCCCTGGAGGCCTACACAGAGAAGGAGAAAAAGTTCCAGCTGCGACGAGAGTGCTGCAAAGTTACTGGAGAGAAAAAGAGAGCTGGAATTCTGAGAATGGAAAAGGACTGCTTCTCCTCCTTGGACTGATATAAAGGGATGTGGGGGGAGAAGTATCTTCTGTAAATACATAATACCTTTTACTTGGGTAGAATTGTTGTAGATATAATTCTTTAGCTTTGGCTTGTTAATAATAAATACTCATACTTTTTTTTCAATTCAGTCTCTTTTTGTCTGCATAAACCTTCTCTCAACTGATAGTAATTGTATGGGGGGTGTAAAATAAATTGAGCCAGGGCAAAACCACGACAATTATGAAAGCACTTTGAACAAAAGACAGTGCTAGTGTGGTCCAAGCTGTTGGTGGTGTTCATGTTAAAGGGGAATGCCATGCTAGTAGTCCAGCTTGTTGCCAGCGTAACCCTTCCAGTAGCAGCCAGAGCTTGTGGAAGGGCACTGTGAGATGAATAGTGGTGTTAAGGAGGTCTGAGAAGATGTCATTTCCTCCAGGAGAGAGTTGGGGATAATGTGAGGCTTTCGGTTTTTCCTGTTGATGAGTAGGCAAAGGAGAATACACTGACCCCTGGAATCAGAACAAAGGAGTCCAGGAGATGTAGTCTCCTGGATATTCTGTTGCACACATTTGCTCAGAGGAAATTTTTATGTTGCACAGCTGACAGACATTTTTGCATGGCTCTGGGTGTAGTTTTCAACAAGTGATATCAGACTTGATAAACTATGATCAAAATATTCTGGGATTTAGATCACAGCCTATTGTTAGACAGCTATGCTTTTCCTAGTCTCACTTTTCCCTGACTTATCAGGAGACAGAAAAGCCCTTTTACACCTTGATGTCCCTGGATGTGACTGAGTCCTATCTCTTCCTCCTTCATGAGGATGGAGAGAAATTAATTTGTGGGTGGGTGGACCATCATGAGCACAACAGTGAGCAGAGTCAAAATGTTGAGGGCTTGCACATATTTGATGCTAGGGGTTTCAGGGGCACTAGCGGCAGTGGGACTGACCTCCTCCCTGGGGGGTTCTGATATGGGAGATTAGTTTGTTCTCCAGCTCCAAGGAGTCAGTAGCCTTGCTGCTGTGATCAGGAGAGGTGGGTCGATATAAGAACAGGCCACCAGGAGCAGGACTGAGATAGCACATTTTGCAGGAGCTTTCATATGACTGTTGTACTTGGTCACAGGGAGCCATGGTGTATGTTTAGGCGTCTTTTGTGCTAAGCCCTGGCACCCCCAGCTCTTTCTGCTACAATTACAGACAGTAATGCATCCTTCTGCATTGCCTGATGTGGGAGCCCTTTAAGCCCTGCTGACGCAGGTGGCCAGGTCCAGTGACAGATCTCCAGATAGCGCATTGCTGAAAGTGAGCAGGTGCTGCCTAAAGCCAAGGACACATAAAAGGAAAGAAAGTTTATCTTGTCAGAAGCCCTCTCATAAATCATGTTCAAATGCCATACCAATCAGATGCATTTCTCCCCATTAACAAGCTTATACAAGTAGGCTTGTTTGACTGGAGGTGGCAATCAGTGTAAGCTACTAGGAACCCACTGCAGAGTGTTTAATTTTTTAAGTTTTCTCCTTTTCAAGGGTGTTGAAAAGTCCCATTTGCGGGTAACTCTGCTTGCATTGTTCACCTTTCAGAAAGACCTGTGTCTGTCAGCCTCTGGAGAGCTTGTTTTGTTCCCACCCCTACCACCCTCTGTGGTCACCTGCAACAGAGGACGGCAAACAGCAGCCTAAGCTCACCTACCTTCCTTTCTTACCTACACAGAGTAACTTGTCAGAGGCATGAGAAAGGTTTCTATTTAAAAACAAAGAGCTGTGACCACAGAACTGTGACTAATATTGGAATTTAGCAAGAAGTCAGCTCTTGTTTCAAGAGGTTGTGTTGCAAGTTTGGGAACATTTGCTACTAAAGCTCTTGATGAATGACTCCAGGAAGAGTGGGTTAGTTTTTTTCATTTCTTTTTTTTCAGTGCTCGTTTTGCACAGTTGATAATGAGAAGTGTCAGGCAAGCATGTAACATATTTTTTTCTCTCTCTTGACAGAGAAGGGCTATCATTATGTCAGTCTGACACTGAGAACCTGCTGAACTTGAACAATAAATAGATGTAGAAAGAAAAGCATTAAAAAAAAAAGGAGTTAGCATTATAAATCACTTTGCTCTTTCAAGTCTGAGTTGTTCAGGATAACTCATAGGTGTCTGCTTTTCATCCTACTGCATTAATTCTTTTTCTCCCTCCACCATTTACAGTTTAATTCACACTGAAATACATTTTAAATGAAAAGACTTAGAAGATTCTCTGGGATTCTGTTGGCTTTTGAATTCTTATATTTACCAGGACACTGACAGTATTAGAACAACTTGCAGACCCTGAATTCAGACAGAAGAGTCTTTCCAGATACAAACAAGGCACAGCCAAAAGGATCCCCTCAGGCTCTCAGTACCAAAACATCTACTTTATTGTCTCTGCTGTTACTGGCAACAAGGCATGCACCTATGTCTCTGTCTGGGTTTACCAAGCTAGATGCAGTCTCTCCCATAAAAGCTGAAATGGAACCATAAATCTTTCAGTTTTTCTGAGGAATAACTACCTTTCAAGATTATGGAGCCAATTTTTTTGCCAGTTTCTGTTACTAGGAGTTGTTTTGTGGTTTTTTTCCCCTCCAGTATGCAATGTCCTTTTCCATCTCTTTCCTGGGAACAAAGGGGAAGGTGTGAATACTGCATCTTATGCAATTACCTGAGTTGTGAGGTTTTTTCAACAGATTGTACAACAATCATTGCAGCTACTGAAGGCAAAAATTATAACAAATTCCCTCTTTTCCAAGCTCTGGGCTCCTTGTTTCCCTGTAGGCAGAAAGATGTTTTTCCACAAGGGAAAGACTCATGTGCCTATCTCAGCTCCATTGCTCCCCATTAGCTAAGGGATCATTGCTGTAGGATGGAAAGATACTTTGAGCCTTTCCTGTTCTGCTCTTTTGCACACTGTTTTAGCTGGCATGTCCTTGTTCTGTTTTGCTTACAGATGTGCTGATTCCCTGGAAATTGTGGTGAAGGCATCAAGCTACACTAGGAGATCAGCTTTCGTCTGTTTCAAAGCCTGTGTACTCTAATCTTGTTAATGGTGACAGATGCACGCATCCCTTCAAGTAGGCCTGGTGTCCACACTTCAGTTACTAATCATGAAAGAGGATCTTGTACTAGAATTTACCAAATTAACACTTATTTCATCTGGTTCACATTTCCCAGATTGACTTTGCTGGAGTTCTGGTTTCAGCATTAAGATTAAATGAAAAATATTCAGTCTGCAGTGCATCTCAAAATAAACTTAGCAGAAAGTACAGCTGATTGCTTCACCACTCCCACCATTCACCTCGTATTTATTATTTTAGCAGACTTCTCAAAGATACAGCCCTTGCTGTGCTGAGATCGCCAGCATTCTGTTGCCCTCAGATCAAGGGTGGCCAACTCTGGGACATAGTTCACTGACAGAGAGCCACTGGCATCACAAAGCTAGCCCCAGTGTATACAGGGTAGACACGTTCTCTTTCTAAGCAAACTCCCTTGTCCTGTTAGTTTTTATACAAGATAAACTTTACAAAGCCCCATTCCACTTTTTTTCTCTCTGAAGAGAGACAATTCTACTAATTAGAGGGCTGACAGCCCACACTCTGATCTGACTTTGCCTTACATTTTCTTCTTAGCTGTAGTAGAATGATTGCTCACCATTCTCTTACTTGTAGGACATGAAGATGTCATTTTAAAAGCATTCATTTAATAAATAAGTTAATTTTTAACATTTTGAAAAAGAACAATTAAATCTAACTTACTTCATACCTTGAATGCTTAGCAAGCATGACATAATAAAGCTCCAAAGTCACTGAGACACCAGTTCTGCTGGGATAATCTCTTTTACATTTCTCTGTTTATTCCACTAATCATGACAGAAAATGCACCCCAGTACTGTCCAGATCAAGAAGTCATTATGAAAGATTTACAAGTGCTAAAGCTGACTGTTTCTGGTACATAAAATACACCAATTACATCAAAGAAACACCTGTTTTCACAGGAACCCAAATACCGTTTGAAGATATAATAGAGGAGAATATTTTTCTGGACCATCTACTACCTCTTCAGAAGGCATGTCTAAGTGGAACTGACACTAATAGTAGTATATGCAAAGACTGAGGATTGTATTTATGACCTTGAAAGATATTTACGTTGTTGACTGGGTACCATCATCTTTTGACTTGGAAAACTTAAAAATGAAAAAAAAAAAAGAAGAAATATGCTAGCAAAGATTAAATGATTGATGATTTCATAATGAGCCATTATATGTTCCTGTGTTTATCTCCTACTCATTTTCCATATCTTTGCTACCATGGATTTCAGTGGTCTTTTACCTTGCAAACTGTTACAGAAAGGAGATTGTCGGCAAGCTCAGAAAGTTATGTGCGCCACCCAAGGCCTATTGCAGAGAATGAAGTATCCTACTGTCTTCAGGAGGCTTTAAAGAAAGGCCTATGTCATTAAAAAAACCAAACAAACAAACAAACAAAAAAAACAAAAACAAAAAAACCCACCAAACTCAGGGCTTGCTGGACTAAAGTTTTTGTATAAAAATATTATTTGATAGTGTTTGTTGTAACATAATTCTTGTTGATTCAGATCCTTATTTCAAGTCATAAAGCAACATAATGTTGATACAGTTGTTGAAGTAGGTTGTTGTTTCAGGGCACACAGCAATACAGAATGAGCACTCCACATAATGTCTGTGTGTTCAAACACAGAAGCTTTTTTCTACTCTCATGCAAAACTTCTGGGTCTCTTTAGGAGATCTCTGTTAAAGTTTTAAAAGTGTATGGGTAAAATGCGATTATTAATTTTTTTTTCAGTGCTGCAGAAACCTGAGAAACCACTTGTTTACCGTACTATATATATCCTTATTTGAGCAAAAATGTTAGGTGAGTTAGGCAACTACTTGTAGAGAAACTGTATATTTTGGAAGTGGATGCATGCAGATGCCTTGCCCTGATGCACAATCTGTCATACAATGAGTTCTGTGAGACAGCAGCCACTGAGAAAGGGAATGACACCATGTCAAGCTGCCAGCATCCAAACAGCACACAGCTCTGGCGTTTGGGTTACCAGTGCTGGAAGGTGTAAAGACCTTCCCCAGATCTTCACTCGCGAAGACTGGCCATTATATTATATTGCATGGTCAAGTTTTAAACTCCATGGCAGTGCTTAAAGCTCACACATTTCTCTATTGCACTAAAATACCGCAGTTGAGACTCTTGTGTTACTGACATGGTGTTGAAGCCTGCTGCCACAACCTTGTTTTTTGTTTATCTTCAAAGCACAGGGCTGCTGATGTGATGCCAACAAATCATCTTTTGGCACTGCAAATGGAAGTTTAGTGGGCCTATGTCTGAAAAATGCACCAGATAAGGTACCACACATATTAAGGAAATTTCTCATTGGACTCCCCACTAGAAGCATTTCCAGTGCATACTCTAGCTAAACTCTTGTATCCTTGACTGCAGTGATTTACCCCCACCTGCCCCTGAAACGTATAATTCTCTCTCCCCAAATGTTCATCTTGTTAATACCAATGTAAGCTTGGATGGTAATTTATTTGAGTCATAGAAATAATTCATTTAGATCTTAATGGGATTTTTCTATCAAGCCATGAAATCTGATTTTTTTTTCCCATCACCATGTCCAACTGATTGAATGTGTTTTCTGTCTTCGTGATTTACACTGTTCTTAATTGTAGCATGAACAGGTTAGTTTCTCAGAAATAACTAACAGGTGTACAATTATGTGCACTCACATTACTCCCATCTGGGTGATTTCACACTCCATATCCAAATGTAGCAGCTTATTTTTCTTTTTTTGGCAAGTGGTTGAAAACTAACTCAAGGTGGAATGTGCCCTGCTGGAAATCAAACTGCAAGCATGAAACTTCACCGTTGTCTTAAGACAATGTTTGCTTCACGTTGTAAAGTACTGTAGAGTTGTCAGTCAGGTGACTTCATTATTTGTATATCCCACAAAGTGTATTTCAAAGACAGATCTCTGTCTACACAATCATATCGGCAATGATACTCCAGACAATTTTCTCTATACTCTAGCTAAACACATTGTGCACAAGATGTGACATTCACAGAATCATGAATAAGAGTCAGCATATTTTTGTAGATCTTATAAAACATTTTAATTCTGTAACTGGTTTCCAAATGCTTTTGTTATATAAAATATGTTATACGTATTAAATATGAAAATGGAAGACTTCTCTTTACTTTTGCACTCAACGGAATCAGCTCCCTAAATTGAAGCTAGTCTTCGATTTTCCAAATAGTTTCCCTGAAATTCTTCTCCTGGAACTTGTCTATGAAGAGCTGTAGGACAGGCAACAGTGCATTTGAGCACCAAGTAACACAGGCAGATTGATCCCTGAAAGCAATTAAATTGGAATGATGTGGCCTGCAGTGACTGGAAAACTAATCATTTTAGGCAAAGAGTTTGCTTATGTTTTTACTGTTTGTGACATATTTTCAGCTCTCTCTTCTTAAAAGCCGGCTGACTCACCTGTATTTCTTGATGCTGAACACGACTTGGAACAGCAACTTTTTGCTATTTCGTATGTCTCTTAAGCATATTAATGCAACATCTTATCCAGTGCCTTTGAAATAAAGACTTCCATGTATTTTTCCCTAGCATTGAAGAAAATTTTGTCATGCAGAAAAGCTATTTACTCTGTGTTGTCCTACCAGAGGTGTACACCTCCTGTTCTTAGCATTAAACTCTCACTTACTTCGGTTATGTCCCTGATTTCTCTTCTGCTGGAAAGCTAGCTCCAAAAACTCCAGACTCTGCTACTACTGGTATGTACTGATAGGAGAAACATGAAGTTTATTCTAAGAAAAAGTTGTGCCTGAAACACATTATAAAAAGGTACCTTGTGGCCAGTGTAACTTCAGAAGCTGTTAGGATTTATGTTAGTATCATTTCTTATGAAATAGATTTCCAACTGACTTTAACATGAGAGAAAGGAGGTATCAGATCTACACAGAGTAAATTAAGGAAGATTAAGAACCTACAGGAGATACATGCAACTAGGTCTTCAGTTTGTCCACAGTGGATCAACCTGCATTTATTACATGCTATATTCATGTGAGATGGACAATAAGAAGGAGAAAACAGGAAAAAACACACAAATAAAGTGATTTTTAAAAAGCAAAGAAACTGAGAGGAAAGACCTCTTTCCAAAAACAAGAATTTGAAGCATTCTTTATAGACCCTTCAATTCCTGCACATATTGCATAATACTGCACAATTTATTCTTCCAGCCTCCATAAAGAAAAAAGAAGAGTCAAAATACTGTGAGATCTTCAAGAACAAGCTCAAACCTCTGCCCTCCAGAGGTTTTTCTCTTGTTTTTTTCAGCCAGTGAAAATAGGCATTGCAAAGAGGCCCAATGCATGATGCATCTGTTCAGTATTTTGCACATCATTCAGAAAGGGTTTTCAGAACAACGTGCTCTCCCTGGAATGAGTTTCTCACTTTGGAAGCTGTAGGTCTCCTTTAGGGGACAAATCCCTTCAAACTTCTTAGCTGCCTTACACATCCCCTGGGAGAATGTGGGCTAGGCAGTGGTGAACCCTGGGGCTTGTTTAGGCTTCTAGGCTCTGGTAGGGTGATGAAGATCTTGCCAGTCTGGCTAGGCAGGGCTGCACTGGGGCAGCCATAGCTGAAAGGAGGCATTACAAGGCAGCTGGATAGTTACCACAGTGAAACAATCTAATGTGTTTTTTTCAGGTGAGGAATCCGATAATCTACTGTCCCCATAAAACTCCTTGCTTTATTCAGGACAGTCAGAGACCTTTCTATGGAATAGAAAGCACAGAATCCCTTTCCCCTTTCTTTCTTCAGCTCTATCAACTGTAACACAAAGCTGAATTTTCAGTCTGTGACAGTCTGGATATTAAGGCGTGGGGGAGGTTGTCCTGTTGTTATCCTGTATTCTGTTATCTGGTTGTTATCCTGTATTCTCTAGAGCCTGGTCAGATTTCAGGCAGGGTCATGTACCTGCAACATGGAGTTTTAAGTGACTCTCAGCCAGTCATAAAGGGACAAGTGACTTTCATTTCTCAAAGAGTGGGGAACTGTAACTTCTAAATGTACCTTGTGAGACACATTTGGAACAGTTTATCTTATTCCAGTGACCATGTTATGTGCTGCTGGTTAGCTGAATCTCCAGTAAAGAGGTAAGGGCATCTCTGCCAGACTCTTTTGCAACCTGGAGTATCAAGACTTGAAGGGACTAAAAAATACCCACTGTAGCAGTATGGGGCAATAATCAATGTCAACAACAACCCTACGTGTTGTTGAAGAAGTCTACAGGGAAACTGGAAAAGGTTTGTGCAGCTGATTGTCCTGTATGTATCTACGAATAAAAAAGACAACACCTGATGGAAGCATTTCTTCTGAAAATAGCCATCCCTAAGGAATTTCATGTTTTAAATGGTTTCAAGTGACTTGGACAAAAGATGCTAAATATGACATAGCAGTAGAGAAATTTAGGGAAAGCTACATTCTGCAGGAAAATAGGATCATCAGTTTTCAGACAAAGGAAAGGAGCAGAATGGTGAAATATGTATGATCAATTCAGTGCTGAAAACCCATTCATCTCACTTCAGCAAGCTCTTGGCAAGAGAACTAGAGGGTAACATGGGTGTGGGATAAAAATAAGACTTGAGGAAACCTGCTCAGGTTAGAATACAGCTTTATGAAGCTGGTCAGTGCATAAAGTTCTCAGAAAGCATACCTAGGACTACATTCATGCTGTCAGTGTCCAACAACAACCAGCAGTAGGAGAAAGGTGCAAAAATTTAAACTGAGAGTACATTCAGATTAGATGTTAGGAAAAAAATTCTTTATTCTGAGGGTGGTGAGATACTGAAACATGTTGTCCAGAGAAGCTGTAGATGCCCTATCCCTGAAAGTGTTCAAGGCCAGGTTGGATAGGGCTCTGAGCACCCTCAATCTGTCTAGCAAAAAGTGTCCCTGCCCATGACAGTGAGGTTGCAACTAGACAATCTTTCAGATCTCTTCCAACCCAAGCCATTCCATGATTCTGTAATTCTATGAAACTTCAGAGGATCACAGCTATCTTCAAGAGGCTGCCAATGCCAGTGATAATCAACTCAGCACTTAGGTCTGCCTGAGGCAGGAGGGGGGGAACTGGTGGCTTTTTGATCACTAGCAAAGCTGTCCTCTCTGACTGTGCAAGAGCACCATTCTTCCAGGGGAGTTCTTCACTGGAGAAACAAGGAACATTTCTAAGAATGGATCGTGACCCTGAAATAGGATGAGTCACCTATTAAGTTAAACTTGGTAACTGATAGGCAAGCCTAAAAGCATCAGAAACACTGATGTTTGAAACAAGTTGCAGACAGTGTAAGGTAAGCAGGAAATTTTAGGCTCTACAGTGATGTGTTTGTCAGTCACGGAGTGTCTGAACTAGATATGCCTGTTAACAACGAAAGACTGTGAAAGTACCTGCAATTGTATTTAAAAATTGTGAATTTGTGGATTCACTGTCGAGGAGAAGTGGATCCTCATAACAGAAACAACAGAGTTGGGCAGAAACAACAGAGTTGTCAGACCTGTTCTCAGACCTAAGTTGAACTATCTTTCCCTTTCCTTCCACCAAGATTTATGACTTTCAAACAGAGAAACAATAGGAATGGAGATATATGTGTTATCCTGCTGTAGTCCTGATAGTTACATTAGAAGAACTAGAGGAGATGAACAAACATTGTATTTCCCACTAAAGGACATATGCTGGAGGCAAGACAAACACCATATATTTTTTATTTATTTGCCAAACAGGCATGTGTGTATCAGTGCTTGTTTAGCCACTTACTTGGGAAACAGTATTTAATCAGGCCACCATCTGGGTAGCTCTCAGTATCCAAAGGGTTTTAATGGTAACGTGGGTAGTCTCTGTGTTCATATGAGAGGTCTACAGAAGTGATGCTTTGGTCTGATAGGAAAAAAGTGTTAAATAAGTTCAAGTGGAGGCCTTGTCTCTTTTCCTCAGAAAGATATTGTGCTGCCGAACTAAGGTGGATACTTGGCATCACAGAGCCAGACACCTGCAGTAGTGGTCATGGGTAAGGTGCATCACAGTCTGAGGGGCTGTCATTGTATGAGGGAGTAGCAGTATGATGCATCAAGTACCAGAGTATGAGGCAAGCCATTCACCCAAATGCTTGCTCCAGCTGGTAAGGATGAAAAGGCTTAAAGCTGAGAGGAAATGACAAGAGTCAGCCTCTAATTCAGAGGCTTTCTAAATTCTGTACTAAATTGTTTTCAGGACTCAAATCTACCTGTAACACACGGCAGTCTGCAAGGCAGATACAAATAAGTTTGTTTCAATGATCAAACTTTGGATCACCAGTCACAGTACCACTGTACTTGGGCCAGGGAGTGATACTGGGCTACTGATAAGTGCTGAAGGCTGTGATGGGTGAGTTTGGTATTTTTTTTGCTCCCTGGAGGTAAGCCTTCCCAAGCAGCAGCTGCTACAGGCAGCTTCATGGTGAGACCAAAGAGCAAGACCGCTGTGGGACTGTCCAAACACTTATAGGTTCCTATAGGCCTATTTCCTCTGAGGCTGTGGTGAAGGATCTCACAGAGGGAGGCTGTGTTTCCCTGGATCTGCTGCTTGAACAGCTTCTCCTTTCAACTCCACAAATGACAAATCCTGCCTCATTAAGAGGTCACCAAGGTACAGTAATGACCACAAGGTACTCATGATATTTGGCTCAGGCTTCACATTGCTCTAACTTTTCCATGTCTGGGGGAACCTTTCAAACCAGGTGTATTTATCAAATTTTCTCTCTCTAAATTTATTCTGGTATAGCCTTTCAACTCATTCTACATACTAAAAAGAGATCCAAAAAAAGCATTGGTTATTATTTTTTTAGGCAGAAAACAGTATGAAAAAATGTCCTGATTTCAGAAGAATAGGAGGCTTATGTGTAAGACAGTCAGTAAAATATCCTGTCACAAGTGAGAAAGCAGACATGTGAATACATCCAAAGAACTGAAAATGAGTTGAGTTTGGCAATAAGTACAATCACTCATATTTTAATTCCTTGCCTCCTGAATAGCTCAGTTTTCATGCTGTATTTCAGACTTTAACAAGTCTTCTGCCATCATCTTGCTGACTCTGCTTTCTCAGGAGCAAACAGAAAATGTCAATAAGTAGCGGGAATTTGGGTATGAAAGCTGTAGGGTAAATAGAAAGTGTAGAAATGCATGGTGTCAAGGAGAGGGAAAATAAAGAGTGATGGAGGGAACAGATTCACCAGTTATTTGCAAAGAGGAGGTCCTTTTTAATGCCAGTAGCACGAGTGAATTGCAAAGACAGCACTACTTCACTCAGTCTAGAAAGTGGCACAGTTATGCCTTTGGCTCTGAAGAGAAAGGAGTGCAGGAATTCATGGTATAACCTTGTTTGTACAACCTGATGTCTGTTCAGGGGAAGAGGACTGATTTGTGATTGAAATCGAGCAAGAAGCTTGACTTCTCTTTTTGGTCAGACCACACCTTCTGCCACTCTGTCATGAAAGCTTTAGGACTCAGGTTATTGCAGAAATGAAAGCTGAGCATCCATCTAAGCCTACTCTAAGCCTAAGGACACTCACCATCCAATGTATGTGTTGAACATACAAGTCCCTGCTGAGACAAGGCTTTAACCCAAACTTCAGAGCTTGCTCTTACTTTGAAGAATGTCCATGGGCAAAAATCAGTTTCCCTTCTACCTGCAAAATGTGAACATTAAAACCAGGGAGACACAAGCCTCTGCAGACTTGGGTTTTGGGCAGATCTTCCTGAGGGACTGCTGATCATTCCTTGGAAGACTTATACGTATTCATAGTCTATTTGGAAAGGAATTTCAATACCCTAAGTCTCATGACTAGGCATCAGTCTTCAGAAGCACAATGTAGACACTGTGTGGTAGTAGTTACAGCAGGAATTCACACAGGAAGTCTGTGGGATACAGTAGTCTGTTGATTTGATGTAGCTCATAAGTGCCACTTTCTTCTTCCAGTATGGATGTAACTCTATTTCAGAGCCTGGCTGTTGGTAAAATGAGGACACAGCTTACCTATGACATGTGGCAGTAATAAGCCTCAACTAAGTGATGCTTTCAAAGTGCTTTGCATTCCTTGAAAGGAACGTGTTGTACAAACACAAAATATTTCATTCAAATTTTTGTAAAGGTTGCATGTAGAATGCCGTAGAAGTGGGTAACAAATGATTAACAGATGTTATAGCCATGTTACAGAGATTAATATATTTTAGATGGTTATAAAGTATCTATTGATTTGTTGGACTCTTTAAGGATCTGGAGAAGCAGATTAACCATGGATTAAAATATCAATCATATGTTAAACCCATTTATAAATGCACCCTTAGTAAAAAAACTTGAATTTACTTTCCATGAGGCTTCATTCATGGGGAAAAAAAGCAATGGTGAATCAGATCTATCGTTTCACTGTTACATACGAGATGGGAAGCATTACTCTTTGCTTTAAGAAGCTTCATTTTGTTGATAAAAAAGCATTCTTGTAGTGGCAATTACACACTTTTAAAACCCCTCAGCTCTCACTCTAAGGCTAACCTCACTTATGCCTGTGGATTAGACTCTGCAGTCTTTTCCTACATAACTACTAAATTGAGTTTGTTATATCATTCTCCTTAAAAATTGATGCGGAGTAAAAATAAAGTAGGTATAAAAATACAAAAACCTAAACCTGAAATTATTCAACTCCCCCAGGGATCTAACACTAATGAAACTAGTAAATAATGTGGTAGCAAAGCATCCTTTGTATCCAATTACTACATTTAATCTCAGTCTTCATCAGCAAGGTTTCATGATGCTCCAATTCAACAATTCTGACTTAAACACTTCCAGCTTTTTACAACTTTAAAAAAGTTCCATAAGAACGATTACTTCAGCTTTCCAAGTCATCCAGTATTCAGCTTTATCCTTCTGTCCTTTGTTTGTCTACCATTTTTTAAATTTCCAACTTTTTTCAGAAGCACTGTTGAGTGCTCAGTGTCTTTTACTCGCCACTGCATTAGACCATGAAAGGGATCCTCCCTTCACCTACTCTGGTGCAAACCCGGAATAAGTCAGTAAAGGTATAGGTGGCATAACACAACGACACAGAAAATGTTTATAGGTTCTGCCTTCTAAATAACCTTTTAAGAACCAGTTCTGCCTAGCTCTATTCATGGGAATGTGAGTTGTTTCATCGATAATCATTACCACCATAATCTACCTGTGGGGATACATTCAGCCTATGGTTTAAATCAAATTATATACCATCTTACCTGCTCTTAAGGCCTCATGAAGGGTCCTCCCTGGTGTCCTTTCCAGCACACCAGCATATACAACATCTATGGGCTCATCTGTTTATTAGCCACAGAGACTCTAAGCATGGAAAGAAATTGGTTCCTGCTGCGTGTGTTTCAGGAGTAAAGTCACGGATATTGGGAAAGGAAGAAGGATTATCACAAGAACAGCCAGTGTAAAATGCTCTGGACTAATCAACAGCCAACCACACAGTATTATCAAAAACACCACCCGTTGTCCTATGTGTCACGTGTCAGACATGACTAAGGACTTGTATATAACCTGAGGTAAACCAGTTTAATTAGCTCCATTCACCTTCTCTTCAATTTAAATTTGTAAACTGTTACTCCTCCATATGTAGAGAATTCTAGTGCAGAGGGTAGTAAACCATACCTGTAGACTACCCTGATTGACCCACAGTTGCTGCCTGTAACAGACCTTCTGAGACGAATCGGTACACATGGCCCTGCTTGGGTCTATAACAATCCTGGAGTGAAAAACTTGGATTTATTATTTTTTTGAATCTTTTTTTCCCAACAATATGAGACTGCTTTTTTTTTTTTTTTTTTCCCAGACTTGATCCCTACATGCTTTCTGCTCCTGGCCTGTTGTTTACCTCCAGTTACACTTCCTTTTTATTTCAAGTTTTTATTAATTGAGGTCTTCCCCTCTTCCCCGTTGCATGCCTTGTGTTTCAGAAGTAACAAAAGAAACTGTATCAAATCAATAAATTCCTAGCCGAGAAGCCAGCTCCATCTAAGCCCTTAGACCACTGGGCATTGGCTTGCTGAGTGTAACCTGAAATCTTAAAACACTTTCTAGACGAACATGAAGGTACAAATGGGGGTTGGTTTGTCTCTCAAGTCAACACTTAAAATGAAAAAGCTGATGATGTTTTCATTGAGGTGGAAAGAGTGACAGACAACCTCTTGACAGAGGATTACCAAGAGAGAGAAAACAGAGCTAAAGTTCTGTTTTCACTTTCCAATTGTAGAGTGAAAGAGGGAGGTCGGGGGGCTGCGGTAGAGATTCAGAGTGGGAAACTGCATTTTTCCTTGTTTTTTTTTTTTTTTGTTGGGCTCAGTTACACATATATCACCATGGCTAAATTAAAAAGCCTGTATTCTGCTGATGGATGGGCAGTAGGTTTTGCAGGGAACCACAGGAACTCTCAAGATAACACTGGCAATACCTGGGCCAAAGGGAAATTGACAGTATAAGCAGACTGTTAAATTTCTTTCCCTTGCAGTAACAGACTGTGACTCAATCCATGCAAACTCTTTCTGTACTCCTCTTTCTACAGCAAAACATCTTTTAGATATCTTTTAGGGCCCAGTTCTCAAGAAAGTACTTAGAGGAGCAGAAATTCACACTGAACTCCCCTGCAAAAGCTAGAAATGGGGAAAAATGAACTCATGCTTCAAGAGAAAAAAAACATGAGCTAATTCTGGGGTACAGCTGAGTGCTCTGAATGCTGGCTCTTTCCAGGAGGAGTAAATATTCCGACAAGGAATTGGCCTTCTCCAGACAAAGGCAGCAAACATAAGCCATGACAGAAAACATCTACAATTACAGAGTGCTTAAATAAAAGCAAAGGGAATTTTTCTAGTAACTAACACCTTTGGCATGATGGACGCCTATGCCTCTTCCCCTCTAGGTCCAGGCTGTCATCTTTAACTGGAAATTGTAATACTTTGTAATCTCAGTGCTGCAGTGCATGTCTTAGGATCAAGCTATGCCTCTGTCCTTCCAGATGTCTCTGTTTCCCTTGTTTTGAGGTAGCAGGCTATTCCCATAAGTGGACACCTCTGACCCCAGCACTTCCAGGAGAAACAACTGTATTGTCTCTGGTGATATTAGTGTTTCTGGATGCTGGGCTAGTCTGTGTGAGTACAGGGGACCCAGAGGACAAGAAAAAGCAGGCTTCAGTTACCCTCTGTCCTCTTGCTGCTTGGTTGTCCTTGCCCATTTACCTATGGACGGCAGTAGCAGGAGCGGGAAAGTTGGATATCTGCCCAGTGAACACATCTGTTTTCAAAGGGAAAATTTATTGTTATGTTCAGAAAATCAAGATGCTTTTTAGGGTTCTTTGAACCAGGCTTCTCCACAATTCATTCCGTCTCCTGAAAAAAAAAAAAACAACAAACCAGCAAAATAAAAGTACTCATCTTGTCTGACACATCTTGGCTGGGTTCATTTCTGAAATCCCATGGCCAGAATAAAGTGCAAAAAACCCACTCTGCACATGTTCAGCAGTGTCTTTCCTTCACCACCCACAGTCATGCAAAAGTTTTTTTAAAAAAAGGAAATAAACGAAGTTAAAGGTGATTGAAAAAAATCACACATTCAATGAATGTTAACTCAGACAGAAATGTTTAGCATGTTATAAAATACATTTTATTTTTAAGGAAAAAAAAGATAGAAACTGAGACACTTCTACAGTAAGTCTAACTCTAGACTGGAAGGCTCAAAATGTGATAGAACTGAATGACAAACGTGCACTGCTTGGTACCAGAGTATCTTGCATGTATCATGCACCTTGTTGCTCTCCCATTAAAATGCAGTCAAGAATTAGACCATGAGGCCAGTATGTAGGAAAAGTGAGCATGAGAATAGACCTCTACCTGCAGCAAAGCAGCAATAAAGGGAAGACAGTGCTAAGAGGTTTGAAAGAGATCAGTTCACAATGCAACGTGGGCAGCAGGATGCCAGGGACAGATCATGAGGATAGGACAGCACTGGTGAGCAACTAAAATTGGATTTTGAGAGGAAGTTACAAATACAAGCTAGAGATGCAATAAGCTCCAAATGCAAGTTAGCAAAGGACACTTGTCTGTCCGTTGGTTTGGGTTTTTTTGTTTATGCTGTTTTATAGGTGAAGTGGTTGTTCAATCCGATTGTTTGAATTTAATTATTGGTGGAGTTAACTGATTTTTCAGTTAATTTAAAATGCTGCCATGTGACCACTTGAATACAAATTACTGTCATGACATTCAAAATCTTATTCTTTTTTGTATGCAGAAATGTTACCTGTTATTGATAAAGAGGCAGAAGAGAAAGTAAAGATGAAATTTCAGTAAAAGAAAGATTAAGATATATCAAAAATGTAGAAGTCATATTGAATGGCAGGTGTAAGGACATCCACATAGATTTATGTGACTTTTTTCCTGACATTTTCTGTTTTCATTACTGTTTCATTACGTTTTCCTGGTAGAAAATATAGAAACCTAAATAACAGAGGAGCCCAGCTTAGGTTGGTGACAGGAGGAGCATCCTAGGCTGACTAAGAGTACGACATATTTAGACCTATAGGTAACTCAGGGACAGCACTGTTCCGGTTGGAAGATGTATCAGCTGAGGCTGTTTTATTTCTCTGAGGTAGTAATTACCAAGGGCAGAATGTTTTCCTGAGGCAACTTGGTAGTAGTCAGCAGAATTACAGCAGAATTACAGTAGAGGTGTTTCTGGCAAAAAGAACTTTGAAACCTCTTTCCTTCCTGTTGAGAAGCAACAAAAGTAGAAAAAGTATATGCACTTTAGCAAGTCAAACACATGGGGAACACATGACTGACATCATGTGGGAGAAAAATTAACTTCGAAATACATTATATTAACCACTTACAGGAAACACTGCCATCAACACAGTAAAGATTATTTTACTTGTGCAAACTGCTCGTAGTGAGGTGTTTTCTTCCCATGGCCTGAGCTGTCCACCCTCACCATCTCCACATCACTCCATGGTACCAAGCCTACTGTGAACCAGAGCAACAGAGCTCCTCATCAGGTGTCTTAACACCAGGGCCACTCCTTCTTTGTATCTGTACTTCCCAGCACAGGCACTACGTAAGAGTAGTAAGCTGGCTTTAATCATAGAAGATAATATTCAAGGTGTGTAAAAGAATTCTTGTATCTCTCTTCTTTGTATCTCTCACCTGCTGGCTGGAGAAAACAAATACTAATGTCCAGGATCTTTGGTATATACCCTTCAGTCCGTGATCTTCAGTGTCCAATGGCTACTAAAATTAGATCCTGAATGCATTTTCTACATTGCTTTTCATGAAGGCAAAGAGCCCAGAACCACCCTGGCTACTTCAGAGTACAGTTTCTCAAAAATTAAGGAAGTGAAGGAAACCTATCAGGAATACAAGCAGAGCTATTCTGTACCATCACAATGATGTGTCTCTAAGAGCCCTGAAGTCTAAAGTTAAAAGAAATTATGGTGTTAATATGGTGGAATATCGCTTTTCTCCCAGCAGAAGTGGTGTGAGGACCTTGCATCCTCAAGGCGGGGTAGTGCTGTCCCTGTTTGCAGGTCCTTGAGGAGAAAACAAGCAGCTGTTGTGGCCCATCTGCTCCACTTACAAGTATTCACTCTACAAGGTTTATTTTCTGCTTCGGAACTGTGTGGGTGATCACAATGCAGCTACGGCCCAAGCTCCTTCCCAGTCTGGAAAGAGGCAGAGATACAAGCCACAGGAAACTGTTGTTCCATAAAAAGAGTAAGTTTCTCTCAGGTCACATCATGTTCTCTCCTGCAAGCTTAAGATAAGAATAGCTGTAGTTTGGCAGGAAAAAAAGTCATTTTAGCCATGTTTCCTGTGTCATGGAGATCAGCATTGGAGGCCTAGGGAAGAGTGAAAAGGAAATAACCATCATCATATGGTGGTAATATCAAACATGATCTTACAGCTTCCAGATAATTGCAGTTGACAGGCTTGAAAGCCAGAGATACTCACAAGCTTGAGAGCCAGAGAGCCATGTTATGTTAGGTAATTCTTGATAAATCTTAATGCACTAATTTATCTAACTTCATTTAAGTGAGAATTCACATGACACACAACTATACTCATGTGCTTTCCTCTGGATTACAAGGGTCTGCTTTTTTTCTTGGTCATCCTGTATTTGCTGTTGGAAAAACAGACATTTTACTCTGGCTTAGCTTCAGGAACACTGATGAAAATACTAGTCCTCACAAGAATAGATATAAAATGAAATTTCGTATTTCCATATTATTCAACATGTAAATATTTGGTAAGCTGTTACATTTCTATAGTAATATTTAATTAAATATTCTTGGATTAACAGATGTCCTGAAACCTTTTATGTACAGACATCTCAGATATTGCCCAAACCATAATAAACTATTTTAAGTTTGGAAATACACAAAAAAATTCTAACTTTTTGAAAGAGTAATTCATAAACTAATGTTTGTATCTTTTGGGAAAACAGGTATTGCATTGTAAATAAATTTTGTAGGAGTATTACTAAGAACGAGAAACAACAGTAGTTGTACAGCTGGAACTAAATTGCTATGAATAATTTTGTTAAAGAACACTGTCAACACTATTTATACTGTGTCCAAATTGTGCAAAGTTTTACACATTATTAAGAAGATAAGATCACATACCTATTGTGGTATTTGGCAACTCACTCAGAGCCAAAAAGTCTGGCAGAGCTCTGATGCAGTCTGTGCCTAAGCTCTTAACTGATCGGTGTTGCACAACATCGACTCTGCACAGCATGGCTCCGCTGGGGGCTTCCCAAAGGTGCTTTTCCCAACCCCTATGCTCCAGCCTGGCTTTGACTGAACAGTGGTATGGGATGTATTTTAGGAGTAAAGAGTCTCCTGGGCAAATTCTCATTGGTTGGAGGCACAATGTGTTGAGAACATTACTCTCTGTTGTGTGTGCACAGACTTCAGCATGTCTGTTTGCGTGTGCCTAAATTCTGCTCAGATATTCTGCTCTGTCTGTTCCTGTTCGGTGGTAAAGAAATTTACAGGTAAGTTCAAGAATGCAAATGAATGCATGAAGTATGATTCCAGCCCCCACAGCTTAAAGACAACTGTATGCAAATGCACATGCATAAATATTTAAATTATCACAGGATGTGATTATGAAATAGCACACACAGAACAGATCTAATCTCAGGTACATATGCTTACTGTTGTTTACTCTATTTAATTCTTACGTTGTAACATTTTATGCATTTTTAAAATGCAGGATATTCCTTGCTTTCATGTTTTCTTTTTACTTTTATTCGAATTTTCCTGATGGAACTTTATATTAAAAAGTTAGTTAGGGTCAAGCCAATAATTTTTAATTCAACAGAATTACCTCCTTATTTAGTCATATGATTTAGGTTTAGGTAGTTCTGCAAGGAGCATGAAGTTGGACTTGATCTTTATGGGTCCCTTCTAACTTGAAAATTGTATAGCCTGATTTTTTTCCCCTACAAAACATCATAGGAAATTAGATCATCAGAGTTACCATTCCAGAACAATATAATTTGAAAGAACATTTGTTGTCTATCAACCAAGTTTTGGATTGAATCCAGAAGATTGATTTTAAGAATATCTTTAAACTGTAAACTTCAAGTTTTAGTCCATGTTTCTTAAGAATACCAGGTTTATGAGACTAGAACTATTGTCAGTTTCTATTCGTCTGTCATGTTCACCACTAATAATGTTTCAAATAACAGCAAGTTTTATCTAGCCTAACAATGAATATTAAGTAGTATTACAAAGTTTATCTACATGTGGAGAAAACAGCACCCAGACAGAAAAAAAAGGGCACCTTCATGGGGTGCTGGCGGACTGAAAATGGACACAGCCGTCACAAAGGCTTCGTACACCAAAAGAGACTGTGGAGTCGAGCTCTTTCCCAGCCTTGGTATAACCCAGCCCTCAGGAGACCAACCCGCTGGAAGCCAGAGAGCAGCTTGGTGTGAAGATGACGAACCGGAGGTCGGGCACCGCTGCCCACTGGCATTCACAGGCTGGTGGCTCTGCAGCTCCTTTAGCGACAGAAGGTCTCTAATCAGCAGAACCGTCGCAGTTAGGGACTTTCTCTCCAGGTTCCGGCTTTTCGCAGGAGCGCACTACGTGCGGATGCTGTTCGCTGCCCACAGGTGGCAGTGAGCCTTCACTGTTCGTCAGAGAGACGAAACTTTCCTCTGAGCCTCGGTGGCGTCTGTGGGCATCGGCGTGACAGCCCCTCTCCTCCCGAAGCCCTGCTTGAGTTGTCCGGGTCTGGCTTTCTGGGAGCTTCTTAGCGGAGGCTTGTCTGTGCTTTTCGGTCCTCTCTGCAAATGCTGCAATATAATCTGTGTGACTGGGAAGGGTTTGAAGGCCAGTCAGAATGAGCAAGGTCTGCTAAGAAATTCATTCAGATTTTTGATGTCAGTGTCAATGTAGTTGGAAAAGCAAATTTCAAATGAGAATATGTTTCAGAGATGGGGGTCATTTTAATATCTGTCTACCTGGACATGCCTGGTGACAGAGTAAAGTAAAGAAAAGAAAGAGCACCTGAGCAGATCCGTGAAGATCAGAAAATTGCTTGTGCTATTCAGTGTGATAAACTTGTCTACCAAAAAATATAGCTTCCCCTGGATTTTCCAAAGGATAAAATCACAATTGTTTATGTTTAAGAACTTCTCTCTCCCATGTCCTTTATCACAACAAAGTTATTTAGGTTCCCTCTGAAACAGTGGAATACATTTCTGATGTTCCAAAAAACATGCTGAGCGCAAGCTTTTAAACCTGCATAGATAAACAGATTAGATAAAGAACAAAAACAATGGTGTTGAGTGGAAAAACAGACCGTTGGTAACATTTAGCCAACCCATAAGTTGAAGATATTTCTATATACTATATAGAATTCAGGTAAATGTCTGTCCCTTCATTTTGCATCCTATAACTTTTTCCCTTTTTTTCTCTCCAACAATAGCAGTGAACTTCAAAGTGACAAATAATATCAGCAAACTGAAAAAACAAACGTCATTTTTTCTCAAACTGATCGCTACCCATATGTGAAATAACTATGTGAGTCTTTCTCTGCTCTCAGACAGCTGTGAACATCTGCCAAGTGACTGGAAACCCATTGCATATGGTGCCACCTGCGTCTTGATACACAGGAACAAGCCAAGTTTTGCCTTCATGTATGTTTTTGCATCTCCACTGAATCCACTGGGGTTACATGCATGTAACTGAGAGTTTAATCCCAGTGGAGCTCTGTTACATTGCCCTATGACTAGGTTCAGTGGAGTGCAGTGGAGTCACAGGATGTAACTGTGATCAGACCCACTCTATTGGTAACACTTTAGACAGTAAATGCTTTTACCAGTCTGGTACTCTGCCTGCAAAGTTTTCCCTAAAAAAAATGGATGTTCTTACAAATTTGCTACTAGGCATCTCCAGCTTGGTTGACTGATTTTAAAACAAAATTTCAAAGACAATAGAGGTTTCTACTACTTTCCTGTGAAAAGACAGGGTTCTTTGAGTTCTCCACTCCATGACCCTAAGCCAATGTGGAAGCACAGGTCCAGTGGGGAAGACCAGCTCAGGATCTACATCTAGCAGGAAACTAGTCTGGAAATAGAACCTCAGAGGCCATCCAGGCCCTGCCTCTCCAAGGCAGTGGCCAGATTGATTTTCTGAGGGACATTTTGTTCATTACCCAAACTAAACCGTTTTATTACTGGAGGATAAGGCTCCTGGTCTGGAATGGCCCTGGTCTGGGTGTCTGGGGCAAGTAGGAGGCTCATACCAGAGAGCTGTCAGTGCACATACAGAAGGCGAACTCCATGCTGTGTCTTACCACCCTCATTACAACAGGAAACAGGTTTTATTCTCAGGAAAGATACAGGATAGATAGTGTTTGTATTCTTCAGGAAAACAAAACCCCTCTTAAATAGTCCACATATCAACTTCTTAAACTAATTGAGATACTTCAGGGCAAAACATCAAATAGAAATTTGAATTTTTATGCTGTTGAAATAGAAGTAATCCTTGGAGTCTTTGTTATTTTGCATACTTCGTGCATTTGTGACTCTGTTTTGGGCAGAGTCAGTTTCACATGGTCTGCATATGGTAATTTTATGCAGGAAGAAAATTCACATACAAAGCAAAGCCAGAATCATCTGGCACACAGCTCCAAAGGACAGATGGTGCCACCTGCATCCTCAAGTAAGGATAGTCCCAGCCAGGTTTGTAGACAATGACCTATTTAAGAGAGAGAGGGGGAAAAATCCATGAGCTCTCTTCCTATTTACGTTCAGAACATTGACAGCAATAGAAATTTGTGAAAATGAAGCATAATTGAGAGCTGTGTTTTCACTGGCTCATAGCTTTCAGAAAACATGGAAAAATATATGTTCTCACTGCTATTCAAATCCATTATTTCCCTCTTGCCACCCAGCTTCTTTTTCAAATATATGTTTGAGCCACAGGTTCTGGGTTTATATAGAAAATACCAACCTCTAGGCTTCCCCTCTGTTGTTCTTCTTCCTCTGACTAAGGTTATTCAGCCTTAGGTTAGTTTAAGATGAGCTTTTTGACAGGTTGCTGTTGCAATGAATTTGCAGTTGTGTACTCATCTTGATAACATATTATCCGGTTACTGAAATGAAAGATACCACAAATTCAGCTTTGAAGAGAGCTTTGAAGTGAGTGCTGAAATTTCATTTGAACATACATTTCTGTACCAAACAGTAAGAACAACTGAGAAAAGATAAATAAAGGAAGAAGAAAAAAGGGAAAGCACGTGAATTTTTCTTAATATGAAAAGTGTTCTATTTACAGGAAAAAACAGTCCTTTCGTTGGTTCTCACTGGACTCCATTTCCTAGTAAGAAAATGTTCATGCTGTGTGCTTAAAAATTCACCTGTCCTTTGTAAAAGGATGTTTGTGACCAGATATTCTTTCACTTATTGATTAATCAATTATTCCCAAAAGTGTGTGTTTGTATGGGTGTACAATACATGGTTATACATCATAATTAATACCTAGTAAAAATTTTAAAACAATAGTACAGGCACCCACTGACAATGTTTTTGCTTCTTTTTCAGTGTTGTTAACTGGCAACCTGATGAAATCTTATTTCTTTCTAGAGAGAAGTGAAAAGATAAATAAACTTACAGTTTTAAATCTTTCTATAGATCTTTCCTTTCTAGATTTTTCCTATCTAATACATGAAAGAAGAGTCTATTCAGACCTTAGTATCTCTTTTTTGTGCTTGAAACCAGTAGAGTCTACCAGCTCATTCCATCTGTTGTCAGTTAACAAAGGTAAATGTTCTCTAAGTTTCAGTACCTTACAGTTTGGACATAGAATTAATTGGTTGTCTTCTACCAAGAGGTAAGAGTAAAAATTTGATCGGCAATATTTTTATACTGTTAACATAATTACTTTATATTAGGCTGAACAGAAGTGAGTTAGAGCGCTTTTTGTGGTGTTGTTATTCAGTATATAATAAAGCTTAAAGCAATCAAGCTATACAGAAACACATCACCAATTTTTTATAAACCTATAAGGAAGTTTTCTTCAGTTTGAATATAAGGATGAAGTTTGGATTTGTTTTTAACATAAATACCAAGTTTTGTCTATCACTAATTAGAATTGTTTGTGGTGGAGAATGTTCAGGTGGGAAAATAAAACTGCCTCCCTCTCAGTGCAGTTAGGTGCCAAGGGAATGGACATTCCAGGACACGTTTATGTACATCTTTTAGCGCCAGAGAACAACACCCGGTCTTGATTTGTTTAAGCTGTATTTTTATTAATAAAATGATAGAAACATTGTTTGAAGACTGACTAAAGCCAGAAGAGTGGTTTTATATGCCATCTATGCAATTTAGATAGAATTGATATGAGGTAAAATAATATGGATATTTATAGCTACTTTTATTTTCTGTGGTACTTGAGGTTGTCAAATTTTTTTATGCTCTCCTCTTTTTATACTAGGAACCCTGAAATAAGTTTTTAAAATGTATCAGTAGCATATGTGTTTTCATAAACTATATTTCTTTTTTATTGTGCAAATATAAAATGCAGGATATCCCTTTTGCCAGGAAAACTATGTTTGATAAACTCAGCTGAATATAATGAAAAGAAATGAATTAAGCCTTTACAGTTTTGTTCACTGAATCATTTTAGAAGTTTCAAATTAAATAATACATTAAAAATATCTGCCTTGCCAGCATTTCTGGCACAAAACAACTACAACAAAACATAACTAAATCTCTTTTTACATTTGAGTTACAACAAAACTACAAGAGAGATCTTTTAATATAGAGCAGGCTAAAGGCAGGACTGGATAGAGGCTGAATATTGACTTCTACACATATGAGCTTCAAGGGAGTGTCAGTCTTACATGAGTAAGTAAACAATAAGCCAGTAGAAGGAAATATAGGCTTTAAAACTGCTTCTTTTACCTTAAATCTGGTTTCTCAAACCTATCCATGTGGGCTGTCAAACAACAAAGTGACCACATGGTTGCAGGTGACTATCTTCCTTCAAGTGCCTTTGGCATTTTCCAGCCTAGTATTACTGAAAGCTTAATTTCTCTTAATGACTGGATATCTGAGCTCCACTTTTCAGAGGAATTTTTTTCTTAGGAGGAATGTGTATATATATGCGTGTATATATATATATATATCTCACCTTCTTGTATCTGTATTGATTTTTTTTCAGATCCTGCTGTGTGATATAGGACTTGTCTCAAACTCTGAGTTTACCCAGAAAACTCTGGGTAAAAATCAGACACATTTGCTAAATCTATTCTGAAACTATGTTAAGATAGTTTCTTGCTAAATTTTAGATTTGTTGCCTATATTTTTTCTTGAAGTTAGTGAGAAATTAACTCCTCACATATCATCAGTGCCAGCATTGAACTTTTCTGTGATACATATTACTATTCACTCCTGAAAAAAAGAAAAAAGGATAAGTTGAGTTTCTTCTTGATTTAGAACCAAAGAAGCCCAGGTACAACAAGATTCTGTGGTCCACAAAGCATCTGAAGGAGCAATTAAGCTCTTGGCATGGGACAGTGCTGAAGGCAGACATTAAGGACAGGTAGGGTGGCTGATATTGGTTCCCTGAAAGCAGGAATCTGGGGACTCTCTGAAAGTAAACTAGGCAGCCTGGCAATCAAGTGTTTGCTGCCACATCCAATTCACTCAAGAACTGGACTTGATGATACTTGTGGGTCCCTTCCAACTCAGAATATTCTGTGACTTCTCTTTACGTCTCCTCATAAGGTTCTTTCATATATCATCCAACCACCGGAGATTCATTCATGTGTTTGTGACTATTTCCTTATCAGCAAAGAAAATACAGTAAAATGAGAAGACCACCCCCTGCGGGAAGGTAAACGTAGAAAACTGTGACTGAGAATGATAAAGAGAGTATAATTATAAAAGAGGAATGGGAAATAAGAGCTGCTTAACCCATTGGAAGGGCTGTTGTGCCAGGAGGACACGGGGGTAGTGGAAAATCTGGACTACAGGCTAAATTAGTACAGTTTCCTGGAGTTCCTGATGCTTGATGTAACTGAATGACCTACAGATCCTTAATCCTGTGGGTAGCAAAATGTTTACTTGGTGCTGCCTTTGCTGCCTTTCAGCTAGAGAGATAGAAGTTTTCCCACTGACTGGAAATGAGGTACTCAGGAACAGGAAGAAGCTAGATATGTACCTCAGGTAAAAGGAGAATCAGGTGAGAGGGTAGTTGGTAGATCTTGACTGGAAGATTTAAGGAAGAAGCAGGTGGTTTAAGGAAGAAGCAAATGGTTGTCCAAAGCTGACAACATAACTGGAAAAAAAGGTCTATTATTTATAAATGAGTGTCTGGTGCCTTTTTGCCACTTGACAATTTTGAAGGTTGTTCTTTTCAGAGATGGGTTTGTAAACTTATAGAAGTTGGTTTCTTTGTGTAGCCACAGAATCACCAAGGTTGGAAAAGAACTCTGAGATCATTGGGTCCAACTGTTAACCTAGCACCACCATGTTCACCAATAAACCGTGTCCCCAGCTGCTGAATGCACAAGTCTTTTGAATACTTCCAGGGATGGTCGTTACACCACTTCCTGGGTAGCCCATTCCCATACCTGAACACTCTTTCAGTGAAGAAGTTTTTCTTGATCTCTAAAATTAACCTCCCCTGATACAACTTGAGGTCACCTCTTCTCATTCTGTCACTAATTATACAGGAGAAGAGGCTGACCCCCACTTCACAACAACCTCCTTTTAGGTTGTTGTAAAGAGCTAGACAACCCCAGCTCCTTCAGCTGCTTCTTGTCACGCTTGTGCTCCAGACTCTTTACCAGCTACTTTGCTCTTCTCTGGACACAATTCAGCACCTCAGTGTTCTTGTTGGAGTGAACTGAACACAGGAATTGAGGTACAGCCTCACCAGTGCTGAGTACAGGGGGGAGATTCCTCTCTTGTTCTGCTGGCCACACTATTTCAGTAGAGGCCAGGATGACACTGGCCTTCTTGAGCACCTGGGCACACTGCTGGATCATGTGTAGCTGCTGTTTAACCAGCACCCCGAGGTCATTTTCCACCAGGTAGCCTTCCAGCCACTCCACATGTAGCACTGCCCGGGGTTGTTGTGACCCAAGGGTAGGACCCAGAATTTGGCCTTGTTGAGCCTCATACCATTGGCCCCAGCTCATCAACCCAACTTTTCCATATCCCTCTGTGAAGCCTTCATATCCTCCAGCAGATCAACATTTCCACTTGACTTGGTGTCACCTGTAAACTGTCTGAGGGTTCACTCCATCCACTCACCGGAACATTGATAAAAATGTTAAACAAAACTAGCACCAGTATTGAGCCCTGGGGAACATCACCGGTGACAGTTTTTCAAGGAGAATGCTGTGGAAAGTGCTATCAAAGGCTTTACTAAAGTCCATGCAGACAATATCTACAGCCCCATCCACTCACATCCACAGCCTCATTCACTGAGCAGGTCGCCTTATATGGAAGGAGATAATGTTGGTCAAACAGGACCTGCCTTTCACAAACCTATGCTGACTGGGCCTGATTCCCAGGCCATGCCCTGTGATGGCACTCAGGATGATCTGGTCCATGAACTTCCCTGGTACTAAGGTCAGGTTTGGGCCTGTAGTTGCCCAAATTCTCCTTCCAGCCCTTCTTGTTAGAGGGACATCACATTTGCCAATCTCCAGTCAACTGGGACTTCCCCATTTTATCCAGGACTGCTGATAAATGATGGAGAGTGGCTCAGTGAGCACTTCCACCAGCTCCCTCAGTCAGTTTCTGCTAGTCTTGTTCATATTTCTATGATGATTATCAATACTTCTTGAAATATCAACAAGTCCTGCAGAGCAGGATGACTCCTCGCCGGGTTGTAGATAGAAAGAGTCTGTTACTGAGTATAAAGTAAACTACAACAAATGGATTACATAAAGACAGTTAAAGGATAGCAGTGTTCATATACTGTGTCTATCTGCCATGGAGTTATTTTTTTTGGTAGCAGCTCTTGTGGTATTGTGGTTTAGGTTTGTGAGCAAGAGGATGAAAATGGCACACTGGTTTAGCTGCTCTGAAGAGCATTTGCACAGCATCAGTCTTCTCTGGTTCTCGCTTTGGGTCCCTAGAATAGATTGGGAGGAAAGAAAGCCAGGTAGATGACCTGAACAAGCCAAAGGCATATTCCATGCCACACAACATCATGCTCAGCAATACAAAGGGAAGAGGTGGGGTTTTAGGAGGGTTAGCCATCTTTTGTTCAGAAGCTCTCAGGACATCTGTCCATCCGTGGGAGGTGCAACCCTTGTTTTGCTTTGTTTTCTTTTTCTTTTCTTTTTCTTTACTTTCACTTCTCCTTCACTAAGTAAACAAATTTTGCCTTGTCACATAAATTTTCTTGCTTTTATTCTACCTTTCCTCTCTCCCCATCCTGATAGGGTGATAGGAAAAGGTGAGCAGGATTCTGTGTGGTGCTTAGCTGCCTCCTGGGGTTAACCCACAATAGGTCAGCACACAGCCACAGTCTTGTAAATAAAAGTGAGTTTTAAGGAGAAATTTGAAAACATAAGCTGATTCTTCTATTTAATTTTCTTTTATTATTATATTAAAAATCTTGTCCAGCTACTAACTGGGAAATTTCATACTGTTACTGAACAAATGTAACAACATAGATACCCTGTGTTGATAGGGCTAAATGAATTTATCAGGTGTTGGCAGCTGGTCTATTTTTTTATTTTAGAAAGCAAAGGGTGAGCTGTGCTCATTATTCATGTTTCATAACTATTTCTACAAATGTTGGTGTTGCTATTTTAATATATTGTAATATATTGTAATGTTGTAATTGCTATTCTAAATCTGTCTTATTTCCCTGGCTAAACATGCTTCCCCATGCTAACTACTTGCATTTTCAGACAGAGGAGAAGAGTGCTAATGAGACTGAAGTGCAAAGACGTCTGGCCTTACAAGACATACAGATATATTTTGTGTATATTGTATTTATAGACTTATATTTATGGATAGGACATGACAGGTAGATTCTTACAACAAACAGTGGTAAAAGTATTACCAGTCCTAGTAGGACAATTAGGACAGGATAGTTCTTCAAGCTTACAGGAAATAGTTAGAAAGGTTAGTCAGTGTACCACTGTCATTTGCATAATTGTTTCAAAGCACCAACTAATACCAATGTTTCAGAAGTTTATCTTTTCTCTAATTGACATTACTCACACGCAAAACATATTATCTGAGAGAGAGTAAAAATTGTTCTGTTTACAGTGATTTTAGAGGCAGTGACAGACCACTGAAAAGCATCCTTCTTAACTGGAACAGAAGGACCACACCATCCCAGCTGAAGGAATGGGTATGGTATTCCCTGTAAATGCAACATTTCCTAATATAGGAGGCAGTTTTCTTCCAGTACATCAGATATCAGTCTGTACAGAAGGTATGCACTGTTTACTGTACACAGTTATTACTAAACTGTAACTGGACAGAACTACAAAGGACACATCTTAAACTAGTTTTGTAGGCCATAATTTCTTCTTACAGTATTACTGCTCAAGTGCTTCTAAATACTGACTCACTGTTGCATCATACTTGAAATACATGAGTTCGGTTGTCTCTTGTAACTTTTCCATAAACATTAAACAGAAAACCGCTTGTAAAAATAGAGAAGATAGGTAACATTTAATGATGTTGACAGCTGTTTACTAGTACAGAAGTGTCCCACTTCCCACGTGTGGTCCTGAAGTTAAATTTCAGTGACCTTCAGAAATTATGTAAAAATGGCAGACAACTAACGAGAAGGCAAATGTACTGTATGTATGTATCCCCCTTCTCTTACCTGTACAGCCACATTAAAAACATCCTACCTATGGGGGAACATGAGAGGTGTGTCTAAGGCAGCAGCAGGAAAGGTGCCTTTCTGTGCCAAAAAGCCTCCAAGAAAAATGAAAAAGTTCATCCTGTACTTTTGCAAGAAAACAGTATTTCCTAGATCACTGTTTTGGAAGTGAGTAAAAGGGTTTGGAACCCCTTTTGCCAACATGACTGCAGTGGGAAACAAACTTTATGCCATTGAGGAAGGAGAGAAAAACTAGTAAGAATTTTTTCACAGTGTTGAAATTAAAACTGATTGAGGACCATTAGCAAGGTAGAATCAGGGCATGGCTTCATACAGGGAATGATGATGAAAATACTTTCAAGCTGTCATCCTAGCTAACAATCAGATAATTTATGACAAAATGACAAAAAATCACTCAAAAACACATGTACAGGATGAAAATTCTGTGTATCAAAAACTTTTAAACATTTCTGAAGTGCTGGCACTGCATTTGTGTTTTTTTTACTTCAAAGTTATCTAAGGAAAGACAGTTAGTGAAAGGCTTTCTTAAGACTCCTTATCCCATATAACTTGTCAGTGAACGGCTAAGAAGAAGAAATCTAGTTCAAAACCAAAGCCTAAACAAAGTCCTGGCAAAGGAAATGCAGTTAATTTAGGCAAAAGAAGATTTTGCCTTCTTCTTTTTACTGTTCTTCAATTGCAACTAAGCAACATGTAGAGCTATTCTGAAGTAAAATCAGTGAGTGGTCCTAAAAGCTACTTAAAGATATGTCATGAGAGAGGACAAAAAGACAAAGGCCTCACAATGGTTCAATGTATTAAAAAGGAAGAAGAGTGCATATAGCATATCAATTGCAGGACAGTATTACTTAAGGCCACAAATCCGGTGTTAGGATGGTCTGGGGGACACTACTCACAAAGGTGGTTAAATTCTAGAGAGTCATTAAAACATGGAATTAGGGACAATCTCCAGAAGAAACCTGCCCTGCAGTGGGAGAGAAACATTTTCTCTCTTTAGATGGTAATTGTCTCACAGCTCAGCCACGGGCTCCCAAATCTATAATCATTATATGACACATTTGCTCATGCTGCACTGTTTGATCCCCCTCCTGCAACAGTTTTATGACAGTTTTAAGTGGGCTGTAGCTCTCTCTCCAGCATGTTGGTGCCTCCCTCCCAGCCGGCAGCACGCCTGCAGTCCAGACCTCCCTTCTGTGTGGGAGAGTTCTGTTTGCTCCCAGTGACTGGCTGAAGGTAAGGGGAAGCCTTGCGTCTTTGCATGCCAAATGCCTAATACTACATGCTAAATGAAACCCATTTTTTATAGGTAGTTCAAAGTCCTGGTATGTGTCACCTAACACAGCCAGCTGCATTGCTCCAATCACTCAGATTCAGAGGAAATCTGGGACCTCTCCACCACACCATACTAGGACAACAAAGGCCGTTTTCATACACTTTGCAACTTTTATGAGGCTGAAATAATCACAAACATTTTGGGGTGTGCCATAGCCTATCCTATTCTCATTATAATTTCTCCACAGCGTTTAAAGTGTTACCTTCAGTCTGTCTCGTAATGCCTCTTTTAACAAGTAAAAAGAAATTACAAAGATAATAATCCTGATGTCTATATCTTTATGTATATATTTGAGTTTACATGAAACAAGTGGAGAAGAGCAATGACTGCAATCTGCTGCTAAGTAAGTAGGACATGAGGATTGCTCTTTTTCCTCTTGAAACATCACTGTGTACTTTACTTACTTTAAATTATGGGGGGGGTACAAATTATGAAAGGAGTCACAGGATGGAAAAAAAATGAGGATCTTTATACTATCTCCTTGTATACTTCTAAGGTGCCTATTTTTTTTCTGCCATTGCACAGTGGGGTGCATTTCCTGGATGCCATCAGCTACAATCATAATATGAATGCAATTGTAATAATTGAACAAAAATTTAGAAGTGTAAGAAGATACATCCTAATTTAGTTCATACATATGGCAAAACTCTCACTGATAACAGTGTCAGAGAAAATTTTGCAAATAGTAGGGATAGTTAAGTTGTTGCATTTTATAATTGAACACTTGACAACATTGTATAAATAATGCGAAAAATCTTACTGTGTATTTCAGATCTTGATGTCATATCCAGAAACCTTGGTACAGATTGTGATGTCACCTTCCTTTCTCAAACACACCAGCTTAATCATAAAAATTGCCTGTAAAGGACCGCTTTTCCTATTTGAACAGAAGTGCTGAGAAAAAATTCTGTAAGACACAGCATACAGTGTGTTCTTGCAAGGAAAGATGATACATGTGATGTCAGCTTACTGAAGAATTACTTGACAGATGGAAGTGAAACAACAAAACCCATAAGACCCAGCTCAAACTTCAGATGGCCTTGTGGCTGATTGCACTGCAGCTGTCCAGCATTGGGCCTTGGAACATTCTGAGCCACTACTTTACACCTCCAGAAATATTTCATATCTTATCTATACTTAAAAGTTGTACTTTATTTACATTCAGATGTTTGCAGCAGTTCCTGCAATCAAGATCAAGCTACACTCAGAACTCCCCTATATTCTCTTATTTTTCGTGTGAGTGATACACTAAGGACCACTCCTGTCCTTCTGCTTGCCTCCTTGCTGTCAAGGGCATGGCAAATAGAGCTAGCTCTGATTTGTTTTTTAATTACCTCAAGACATGTTGTGACAATGCTTGAAAATAGTTTTTGCAGTCTGAGTCTATAAAAATGGCACTGTGAAACAAGCTGATCTAACAGGACATCAGTACCTAGATGGCTAATTGAAAGCTGTCATCTCACCTGTTTTAGCAAGCTCCATTCATACTTTTGGTAGATGTATACTGTTGGCTGTATTTGAAATATGGTGGACACATATATTTCACATATTGGAGTTCAGGGCTCTGCAGTCTTCTGCTTGCCCTCAGAGTGCACTAGGAACTGTTGCCACTGCTGAAGAGCTCTGCCAATGAGCAGAAATAATATGTGAACACCAGTGTTTGTGAGGCCTACCTCAGATGGATGTGAACTGAAAGAATATCCATTTATTGTATTCTTTGGCACTGATGTTCTCAGGTCCACACAAGCTACCAAAGCTCAGTGTCCTCAGTGTCACAAAACTGTAATACTGGTTAGTTAGAGACACCATTGAGTTGGGTGGGGAAAATGAAGATATACTGAGAGCAGTTTGCTCTTCAGAACAGCTTTCACAGACATTGTGGTCTTCTTGTTCAAAGTGCTCTGCTTTTAGCTTTGATTTCATCATCAGTGTTGCTTCACATGGTGTGCATTCCTTTGTGCAACCAACCTTGACCTGAGGCAGGGCTGAGAGCGTCACCTGTGATGGTAACCAAAGAATTCACCATTCTGCCCACACTGCAATGGACCTGTAACTGAAACTGCTATATTTCCACTCCATTTCATGCAGAGTCATTTCTTTCATGATACCAAGAGTCAATGAATAATGAAACATTTCCAAGGATCACAGTTGCCACAGATCCTAGTCAACTGGAAGCTGGATAAGATTGTCCCAGTTTTCAAAAGGGGCAAGAAGAATGACCTTGGAAACTACAGGTCTCTCAGACTCACTTCAGTGCCTGGTAAAACCATGGAGAAGATTATTCTGGGAAGTACTGAAAAACACCTGGACAACGCAGTCACTGGTCAGAGATAGCACAGCTTCATGAGGGAAGAGTCCTTCTTGTCAAATCTTATTTCCTTTAATGACAAGGTAACCAACCTAGCTGATCAAGGAAAGCCAGCTGATGTAATCCTTGGATTTCAGTAAAGCTTTTGATACTGTCTCTCACAGTATCCTTCTGGAAAAAATGTCCAGCACACAGCTGGATAAGCATACAAGTGGTGAGTAACTGGATGATGGGTGGGGACAAAGGGTTAGAGTAACTGGGGTAACATCAGGCTGGTGACTGGTCTCTAGTGGGGTTCCACAGGACTCCATCTTAGACCCTCTGCTCTTCAATTTCTTCATAGTTTACTTGAAGAGTCTTGGACTCAAGACTTGAAGGTATACTAGTAAGTTTGTAGATGATACAAACTCAGGAGGAGCTGTTGATGAAATCAACATCAGGAAGGCCCTACAGAGGAATCTCCACAAATTAGAAAACTGGACAATCACCAGCTATACAAAGTTCAAGAAGTGCTGCATTTTGCACCTGGGATGGGGCAACCTTGGACATATGGACAGATTGGGGAATGAGATGATGGAAAGCAGTGCTGTGGAAAGGGACCTGGTGGTCCTGATCGATGGCAAGCTGAAAATAAGTCAGCAGTGCCCTGGCAGCCAGGAGGGCCAACCGTGTCCTGAGGTGCATCAGGCAAAGTATCACCAGCCAGTTGAGGGAGGGCATTGTTCCACTCTGCTCTGCACCGAGGCGGCCTCACCTTGAATATTGTGGGCAGTTTTGGCACAATATAAGAAAGATATTAAACTATTAGAGAATGTCCAAAAGAGGGCAAAAAGATGGTGAAGGGCCTTGAGAGGAAGCCGTACGAGGAGCAGCTGAGGTCACTTGGTCTTTTGTTCAGCCTGGAGAAGAGGAGACTGAGGGGAGACCTCATTATGGTCTACAGCTTCCTCACAAGTGACAGGTACTGATCTGTCCTCTCTGGTCACCAGTGAGAAGACCAGAAGGAATGCTGTAAAGCTGTACACAGGAGGTTTAGGTTGAATATTAAGAAAAGATTTTTTCACCCAGAAGGTAGCTGGGCACTGTAACAGTCTTCCCAGGGAAGTGGTCATGGCACCAAGCCTGCCAGAGCTCAAGAAGTGTCTAGACAGTGGTCTCAGGCACATGGTATGATTCTTAGAGTTATCCTGGGTAGTACCAAGAGATGGATTTCAATGATCCTAGAGGGTTCCTTCTAACTTATTCTATGGTTCTATGATTCTGTATTTTTATGATGTCAGTTTCCCTAATCACTTAAGGTCATAGTACTGATCGACTCATATTTTCCGGAAAAAAAACTTTATTTATTTCTCTTGCACTGTATGTCACTAACCACAGAAATTCTTTAGCAGAGGTGTAAAGCATGTAAAAGGTGTAGATAACATCTGAAAATACACAAAGGAAAGCCTTTTTTGGAGATTCAAGTTTAAGATACATGCAATACATTGGTTTATATCTTTTGGTCATTTAAGACAGATCAAGAAACAGAAAGACAGAAACTACAAGCATATTATATGACTAATATGTCCCTATTTCTCTGTACTTCTCTGTCAAACCTTACAGAATTGCTGCCTACAAGACCACTGAGGGAGGTTGTGCTTTCTGGGACTGACACTCAAGTTGTGACCTTCTTTGCACTATGCTCAACTCTCCTAAAATAGCAAGTGGCAGATCTAAATGTTTCTCTTCAAAGGTTTGTTATTCACTGGAGAATCTCATATGCTAGGTGTGGTTTGGCTGCTTTAGTGACTGAACTGTTTTTAACACAGCAATTCCGTAAAAAACCACTTACACATTTTCTGAGTTACAGTACTTGGGTCCATTGCTTCACTTGAAGAAAGAGAGATGCAACAAGTACAAAGGAAAATATTTGTATTCGTCCTACAAATTGGTACCATCTTTTCTAATATTTTAGCACAATCATGTCCAGTCTCCTATTTTTCTAGCTCTCACTACCCACCAGAAAATTATTTTTTATTCTGCTTTGTCTCACAGAACCATCATTTGAGAGCAGTGAATTTCTCCGTAAAGAAAAATACACTGGAAATGCAAAGGAAAATTGTGCCTTACACAACCCCACCAACTAAAAGCACTGCTTCACACCATTAGAGTGTGATGTATTCATTCCTCCATGAGATCTAGTTTCATGTTGGTTCTGTTTTTCATACAGGTAGCAGTGGTAGTAAGTATTTGTTTTGTAAATTCAGAACCAGTTTTAGCAAACTGGAACTGTAGTTCTTCAATGGAAGTTCAGTGTAGAGTATCACTTTGTGGGGAATGCTTATCATCTCTTTGCTGATTAATGTGTATTGCAAATAAAATTCAAATTATTCAAATACTAAAATATAGTAACCTTTCACAAATGAGTTTTATGAAAAACATTGAAACATAAAATGTCCTACAAATATAATCACAGTTCCAAATAAGATTGCTTAATGTGAAGCCTAAAAGCCTGTACAGGAACAAAAAACTGGCTCTCCTATATTTCCATGTCAAGGCAACAGAATTTTCTTTCATTCTTTCCTCATTCACACATGAAGTATAAATTTATTAGTTACAATACTTGCACAGAGGAGTTTAACTGATAAGATATTTGTTCTGCATAAAGACCTTTTTCTGTATGGGAAAATGAACGTGGAATATCCATACATGCTAAGTGAGGACCTGTGAGGTCAGTAAGAAACAGCAGCTTGAAGTCACAACACTCCACTTCTGGGGTTTTTTTTAGGAAGCTACAGAAGGCTGAAGACAGCTTATGACATGGACTGAAATGGTAACAGGGCAGAACCTTTCGGATGGTTAGAAAGGAGGCAGAACTCGTAACAAGTGATCTGTGTCATTTTTCCACACGCTGTAGCAGGACTTGCCTGCTTAAAGGTCTCCTTAGAGAAGCAAGGATCAAGACTTCCAAGTGTCCTCTAAACCTATAATACATCCTATCATCGAGATGTGGTAATATAAGGCAAAAAGAATTCTCATGTATTTCCAGAAAGTGCTCTGATCCATGTGTGTCTTCCCAAACAGGGCATATTGCTGATGGTTCTTTTTTCCCTCAGCACCCATGAAGAGTAGTGGAAGGGTGAAGGCGGAACAAGGCAGGGAGCTGGCATGGTCTTCCACCAGGAGTGTAAGCCTGGCCATTGAGAGAGCCAGAAGCCCTACATTCAGACTAGTTGCCTCCAGCTTTCTGCAAGGCAAGAGACTAAACTCCCCTCCCCACCACTGGTGTTCCTCAGAATTCAGAGAAGGCGGCATTACTTTTCTCCACGACTGACTCCACACATACTGATTCAATCCCTCTGTTACTTCAGTTTGGGTTTTAAAATATGATTGACAACTATTTCCAGATGCTCAAAGCTGCCACAACTAGGATGGTGGGACTTCATACGTAGCTTTTGGTCCACCTATTGGTTTTTGATTGAATCTACTGTCATGAACAACAAATGAGATCTGTTTATTTCTTTTCTGAAGCTATGGTGATGAGAAGGATTTACATCATTAATTTTAAGCCCAGTCCATTTTATTTTATTTAACAACACAGAAAATTTTAACACAATGTGTACACTAGTGAAGAATAATATAGTCATTCCTATTTTCATTACTGTAGTTATCCATAGTCATGGATTTCTAATGTTTCCTTTCTATATCAGTTCCCCTCAGCAGACCTTTCTGAAAAATATCTCTCCACCTAAAAAGGTACATTAAGTTTCAGGTAGATGGCCCTTCAGAAAAAGAGGCTCATCTTTTTCCCATATACACAGTGCAGGTGATCACCTAGAAAAATAAGCAGAATTTGAAAAGGAGTATGTTTTGACATATTTATGAAGTACAAAAAGACCATGTGGTAACACTCTCCTACCTTTTCCTGTATTTTGTTGAATCATATTAGACTATAAGGCTATTTTCAGTCCCCTTGCAGCACTGTACAAATTTGTACAAATCTTCTCCACATCTCTTGCAAACATAACTAACCTAGGGACAGAGTGTGCTTTCCTTCTTTAAGCTAGTGATAATGTAAACAGAAATGGAGAAAACAGGACCTCAGCAAAGTTTAAATGGGGGACATTTAAGTTTAAATTCAGTGGTTCAACAAAGGAGAAGTAATGACTACATTGATTATTTTTCTGGGGATTCCTGTCTTTCTATTGTGATTAATTTACATACAGATATTGTCATAGCTGACTGGGAAACTGATTACTTCAGCACCAGAATTATTATCACAGTATTTTATATATTTGTAGCTTTGTCACCAACATCAGGCACTTAGTACAGACATTGCCTTTAAACGGAGTGGGGCAGTACTGTCTGTGAAGCAACATGAAGAGTAGGTTCATTCATTTCTTCAGCCTCGGCTGTTTTTGAACTATTCCCAATAGTTTCCTCTTTAATTCAAATTTGAAATGTTAGAAGAGATACCCTATAGTCTGTTCCAGCTATAAAATCATATTTTCCTTCTCATTCTGAGTGTTTGCAATTGTTCTCTCATAGCGCTTAACCTTTAAAGTCAAAAGGTCACTTGGAAGCTCTCCAGTTTGAAATGTGAACGTCCATATTTAAAATACAGAAACCCTTTTAAAAGGCTGAAGGTATTTTTATTTGAAAGCCCAGTTTATAATGACTGTTGTCCATCAATGCAGAACTACTTTCTCACCAGGGATCTTTATTGTTTCTTACTTATTATGTGGTATAACAATTCTTTGGTACTCATTTCCTGAAGAAGATTACTTTTCAGTATCAAACTTCGCCAACGGGTCTTTTTTGGGCCAAAGTCTGCAAATCTGCATTGCAATGAAACAGGGCGGCTTTCCAGGCACTGCCGACTGCAGAGAAAAATCTGATGTCTGTTCTACAGTTTCTTTCTCTGCACATTTACTGCTGATCACGAATGTATGCACTCTGGGCTGTACTCATCTAATAATCAGGGGGTTCTTGCAATGAAACACAAAACCAAGAGAAACCTGACTGGTTTTAAGTTTCATTATAAAATCAAAACTCAGTCTCATTTTGTCTGAAAGTTTGCTAACGTTCTCAATGTCTTTGAAATAAACTGGGTACACTTATGACTCAACTTGGCAGATTTATGGTCTCATATTGAAATAAGCATTTGACAAAAAAAGGTACATCATAATGAACCAGAGTTAAGGTGACATTTTTTAGATGCACCACAGTGACTTAGAAGCCCCATTGTCAAAGCTAGTTTAACCACTTCCATAAATTTTGCACCAGAGTTTGGCATTGAACTGCAAGGTTAAAGAAAAAGTTAAATGTGGCTTAATTGTATGGTACTGCTATCAGGTAAGTTTTTCAGACAAGGTGTTGTCATTAACTGAGTAATTTTGCTTTTTGCACTCAGAAATAGTAGTTTAGTTATAATAAAAAATGTCCACCTTAGAGGCACATCCAGATATAAAGCATAAAAATTTACACATTTGGAGTAAAGTGGAAATAAGTAAAAAAGAAATCAGGATGTGGGCATGCTTGAAAATGCAGTCATTTGTCAACCCATATTGCACAGAACAAATGAAGTATTTTTCAACAGTATTAGACAGAGCAACGTGAAATATATCTGAGAGTGCATGATAGTCTGGTTCATTCTGAATTTTGAGAAAAATGCAAAATATCTAGATATGAATTATAAACTTTTGTAAAGCAGAGGCCAAGTTTCCTTTTAGCCAAGGAATATTTACTTATTTATAAGAAATGGAACAGATCCAACAAGACAATAACAGTTTGGTTTTTTTCCTGCTTTTTCTCTATAGATCGTTGCAGAATGAGGCTTTCACGAGCTTGTACACTTTCTTATTTTATTGTTACATATTTAAAAAAATGCTGAGAATCAAGGTAGTTAATAGCACTGCAAGTGAGACCTTAGACTTTCTATATTTGGCTTGTAGTGTGTACTTGTGCATCACTGTGAGGACTAGATCTGATGTTACTGTTGGTCCTTTCCTTATTCTTATCCTTATATTCATCCTAGATAAATCAATAGACTGATTGTTGGCAGAGTCCATGGATGGGAAGATAATTGACTTTTACATACATTTTTAAGACTCTAGAATGGATCATTCTTCTTAGGTGGTCCTCATTAGAGATTATTTCAAGAGCCTGAGAAACACCTCATCACAAAAATTTTATCTAAGCCTGATACTTTTCAGTGAAAGCTCTCAGCTTAAAGTCACTGGTTTTTACTATCAAAATTTTTCAAATTTCTTTCCTGTGGAATTCCCAATCCCTTCTTATATTTCCCCTAAAAAATTACCTAAAGGATCACTGTTGTGTGGTCCATAACTGCATAATCCCAGTAAGAGACTCAGATGTAAAGGAGGATTTGTTCAGGCATAGTTTACTGGAGAAATGGTCTCAAATCTGGCTGTATAGAGGTAGACATTGATTGCAAAGCATCTGAGTCAGGGTTGTGAGGGTAATCCATAATTCACAACAGATAGGTGAAAAATTTCTCTCCATTTGGGCATGTAAGTAACATAGATATCATACATTTTCCTCTGTGTTTGGGTTTTTTTTCCTTCTGAAACAATATGCAAGAAATAAACAGGTTTTGACATCTGTACAGTTTTTCATGAGGTCTTCTTTTTCTCAAAGCTAATACATTTGTGATGATTCTGATGTCTTTCATATAGGACTGAAATCTCAATTACTTCCTTCCTCCATCTACAAACAGACAGTTCTTTGTTAGTTCTTTGTTTATTTTTTAGTGCCATAGAAAATGTCACTTTATTATTACTGTAATATGCTTGAAATTTTTCTTTGGCATCAGATTATAGCCAAATTTCTGAACTGGATTATTTTCATTGTAACTTAAAGGATTTTTTAACTCAGCAGCCCAGCTTTCCTTAATATCAGGCAACAGATGAAGGGTTGAGAATTCCTGAGTCCCACTGGGAGACTCATGAATGGTTAGTATGAAACTCTTGCATGACGTTTAGGAGACCAGAGATATTATTTGTAGAAATATGTCATCTGACAGATATGCAAAAAGAATGTCTTTTCCCATCCAAATAATAGTACATCTAATACAACACTGGAGTTGTCTTTAAAACCTTTCCACACCACCTGCAAAAAATAAAAGAAATTAGAAAAAAACACTTAGACTGATATCTTAGTCAGTGAAGCTATGCATTTAACAGGTCACTATTGTGTGAAAGTCTTCACTGTCTTCCTCATACAGGAGATCACGCTATCAGGATTGTTCTGTGATGGGCTGTGCTTAACCTAATCTGCAATGTAACTTCGGGCAAAGGTAGTGTTTTGTATCTGTGGTGACATTGCAATGCGTGAAGTAAGACAGGCACAGAACATGGAGAAGCAATTGACGTCAAATCAAGACAGCCTACCAAATTAAAGATGTTAGGTACACTTTTGTTGTACAGAGCAAGGACAAGAGATGCCTTTTGGAACACATGGGTTCTGGAAAGCGTATGGAAATAGCTTGGTTTTTCACATTTCAGATGGTCTACCATATCAAACTGTTTAAACCAACGTTCCCAGGAGAAATTTCTTTTCCGTGAGAAATCAGACATTCCTATCTCTGACTTATTTGACAACTGAGGCTTCCCAACTGCTGAGTTCTTCTCTGGTGCTGAGCTTTTGACTTTGGATGCAGCAAATACTCCCTAGCAAGGAAAATCACTGCCCTCCTGACTCCTCTTGCTTTCAGCAGGACTTCTGTCAGGTGGGAGCAGTAAGACAGAACTAAGCTGGTGTCCATTTTGCTTAATGCACTCCTTCACGGGAAAATAAGGTGCTAGCTTTTACTAATATTGCAATGAGTTTACCTAAGTCAGGTACTCCTGTGACTAATAAAGTTATCTCACCAGTCAGCCTGCCAGACGCTCAGGACAAGCCATAGTGTAACCTATGAGGGAGCCTTTCTTCTTGCAGTGGCTCATGGGTCCCCATCCATTTATAAACCTCATACACTGCTCAGCAATTTTGCATATGGTGAACGTGCTTCACCAACCTTGTCATGTCACCTCACAGCCCCTTGTTAACATATGGTCTCCTAAATGTAGATATTCATCTGCTTGACTTCTTTTAAAGCTACTAGTAAAAGAAAAAAGAAAAAAAAAAAAAGCCTAAATATGAAACAGATGTCAAAGTGCACCTTGGGATGGATGTATTACAGAGACAAACCATCATAGTGCTCTTCAAGATCACATTCTATAGTTGCTTTATTATCACCTGGTCATGTGGCATGCACCTGTGCTGTCATGGTTTTGCAACTAGCTTCAACACAAGAGCTCACCAGGTCCAGAAATAGTTTTGGGTTTTTAACATCTCTTGTGTGTTTTTATTTAACTTTTTTTTTTTTTCTGTGCTGGAGTTTTATGATTCTCAGGGCTTCTCTGTGCTCTTATTGCAGTGGAAAAGAGCATCAAGCTCAATTTTTACCCCAAATTCTGTACACATAAAATAAAAAAAGGAAAGGTGAAAATGTGTAAATGTAGTAATAAAGAAGAAAAGAGAAGAAATGTCAAAATCAGGCTGACATCCACAGACTGAGATGGTTTGCCAAAAATTGTAAGTGACATTAACTGCTAGAGTTCAGAAAACCAATACAGAACACACTTGCTCCTTCAGATGCAGAACACCTCCACTTGAGTGTCTTCATTCTGAGCTGCAGAGCCTCCAAAAAAATGAACACTAGCCTCTACCAACCTGATTCCCCTGGGCCACTGTTTGCCCACTCTGTGTCCTAGGGAAGCCAGAGTGGCATCTGGCCACTGTCTTTGTGGGAGACCTGACCTGGCAGACAAGCTCAGAGAACCTCTACAGCTGCCTGGTAGCACAGCAACTAAGTTACACTCCTCTTCCTTAACAAGGTGTTGATATGATGGTAGGTACTGGCCCAACCTACAGAGCATATCCTTTGGGAATAGCTGTGCTGTGGCTGAAGTGTTGCTCCTTGACAGATGTGGAGGGTTACAGGATCCCTGGGCTAGACCTTTTCCCTTGGGTAGCATGGTTGATCTGTGGAAAGGAAGGCAGGATGCTGGATATGGGGAAGAGTAAAGCAATGGGAACATGACAGCAATCAAAGGGCCAGTGGTTCTGTGCTCTCTCTCCACAGTGGTGTCAGGCTTAGGTCCCAGGGTAAAACTGCTTAGAAGGCAGAACCACCTAAGGCAAGCTCGATATTGATTTAACATGTTTTAAATCCACCAGAATATAAATTAAGTTTGGGGTTTTTTCCCCTTGGGACAGCTGAAATACTACATTCCTTGTCATCCTCACCATGATTCTGGGAGAATCCACCAAAACTGGTAGATTTCCATTAGATTTTTGAGCTCGTGAAGGTGAGAGTTATTACTGTCTGATAACTCTTTCATAACCTGACGGGACTGGAGCTCTCCAGCAGTTCCAAGTGTAAAGTTCTTTGCATCACAGTGGACACTACTTGGATCATTTCGACTGTGATGGTTACCCATCCAAAATACAGTAGCACAGATTCCACATTTCACCACATGCTGAGCATCCAATCACATAGCTCTCCTACTGCTTAGTTTGATGACTATTCAATATCCAAAGGATTAGTATAGTTTTTAAATTAGTTTCTAATAGTTAAACTTGTTTTCTAACAGTTAATTTTTAGGGGGGGTTACTGTAAAAGAAACCCTAAATTCCATTTCCTACACTTAGGGTAGTAAGGTATAACAGGTGTACTCAGAAAACTTTACTTCAAGGTCCAACTGGTGCTATGCTTATGATTTCTTGTAATCACAGAATCAACCAGGTTGGAAAAGACCTCTGAAATCATCGAGTCCAACCCATGACCCAACATCACCCTGTCAGTTAGACCATGGCACTGAGTGCCACATCCAGTCTCTTCTTAAATTCCAGGGACAGTGACTCCACCACCTCCCTGGGCAGCCCATTCCAATGCCTAATCATTCTCTCCATAAAGAATTTCTTTCTAATGTCTAACCTACCCCACCAGTACAGCTTAAAACTGTGCCCTCTTGTCTAACTGATTGTTGCCTGGGAGAAGAGACCAAAGCTCACCCAGCTACCACCTCCTTTCAGGCAGTTGTAGAAAGTGATGAGGCCTCCCCTGAGCATCCTCTTCCTCAGACTAACAGTCCCAGCTCCCTCAGGCTCACCTCATAGGCCCTGTGCTCCAGTCCCTTCACCAGCCTGGTTGCTCTTCTCTGGACCTGCTCCAGCACCTCGATATCCTTCCTGAACTGAGGGGCCCAGAACTGGACACAGCACTCCAGGTGTGGTCTCACCAGCGCTGAGTACAGGGGAAGAATCACTTCCCTGCTCCTGCTGGCCACGCTGTTCCTAATCCAGGCCAGGATGCCATTGGCCTTCTTGGCCACCTGGGCACACTGCTGGCTCATGTTCAGCTGCTGTCAGTCAGTACCCCCAGATCCCTTTCCACCTGGTTGCTCTCCAGCCACTCTGTGCCCAGCCTGTAGAGCTGCAGGGGGTCGTTGTTGGCCAAAGTGCAGGACCCGGCACTTGGTCTTGTTAAACATCATACTATTGGATTCAGCCCACATATACAGCCTCTTTGGGTCCCTCTGGAGTGCCCTGCTACCCTCCAGCAAATTGACACTCCCCCCCAACTTGATAACATCTGCAAATTTGCTGATGGTGGACTCAATGCCCTCATCCAGATCATCAATAAAGATGTTAAACAGGACTGGGCCCAGCACTGATCCCTGGGGGATACCACTGGTGACCGGCTGCCAGCTGGATGCAGCCCCGTTCACCAGCACTCTCTGGGCCAGGCCCTCCAGCCAGTTTTAATGTAGCAAGGCAAGTTATGAGCCAGTTTCCTTTAGTGAGAGCTGCTGTGCACTAAATTAAATGTCAGCTTAAGGTATCTTTACAGAAGCAGTGAGGAGCCAAATGCAGTACTTCATAAAGAGCTAGGACATATTGGGGAAGCTTATTCATACTATTCAAACTAGGACGCGGGACTGCTAATTTCTATTTCATTAAAACAAAGATGTGTGTGTTTTAAAAACAGATCATTAACACTGATCTTAGAAAATCAGATCGTGTTCTGTCTCCACTCACAGCAGATCTGGAGAATTGGGATCTGTAGGCTGACCACTGTATGTCCTATCAGTCAGGTAGACTTCAGAACTCAGAATGACTTATCTGGAAGAGGGTGTGGTCAGACACTCCTTGCTTTCCTACATGATTTACCTCTCATACCTGTAACAGAGGCTGAAGGGGTTTCAGGTTTTTTTAATCTTTGGTGGAGACCTTCAGTAAAGAAACATCTTTTATCTTTCTTGAAGCAAGGTGTTTAGGCTAATGCCAGCTGCCAAGGCAATATTGCATGCTGATTGTCTTGGTTGTGACAATTTGGAGAGGCAGAAACTTCAGGCAGAAGTCCCCTCCCTTGGATTCAATAACCCTGGTTTCTCCAATACACAGAAACAGACTAAATATGCTCAGATGTAAGTGAAAAAATAACTCTTTACCAAGAAGAATGCTGATAAAAGTACTGATAAAACTGGGTTAAACAAATGGATTAGGAGAAGATTCCAAAGCCCTGTCCACTGAACCAGATGGAGGTGGTGGCCAGCCTCCCTCACCCAGAGAAAAGCACATGCGGCCACAGAACAGAGATGAGATGGTTGCCCCTCCACGTGGTTCACCTCACCAATGCCCAGAAAACAGGCAGGAATGTCTGGAGCATCAGCTCTGGCAGGAAAGAGCAGATAGCTGGAATTCCAGACTGGCAGATGCTTGCATGGCAGTGGAGTGAGGGTGTGGTGCTGGAACAGGGAGTCAGAGCAGGGTTGTGGATCTCCCAGGTAACGGGGAGGACCCACAAGACACCCACTGGATCCAGCAATGAGACTTGTTTGTTGCAGTTTTGATATTCTCTGGTCCAAGTGGTGGTTGCAGTCCAGATCTGTCAAGATGGGGATGGAAGCCCCAGGTGCTGAAGAAAGCCCCAAAACTTAGAGCTATGTACGCTGAGGTTCAGGTGGTAACTCCTCAGGTGCCTCCCCTGGGGTGGGGAGTTTTACACTGGATGTTGTAATACTGTGAGTCATGGGATATTGCAGGAGTATTTGGCACCTTCTAAGACTTGCAACTGAACTTTCACGTCAGTGCAGCAGAGTCCCTTATGGTCCATTATGGCTCTTCAAGAGATGAACACCTTCAAACTAAATGTGAATGTTCTGAGGAGTTATCACACCCAAGTCAACTTTGTAAGGAAAAAGAAACACTATCCCACCTCAGGATTTCCTCTTTCCTTATCTTGTTTAACATCCAGTTTGTAGTCTGAGGTGTTGGATGTGCATGCCTTCGGCCTCTGGCCTGGGTGGCCACTGCACGCTGTTAGCAAAGCACACTGCTGATTGAACCATGAGGCACCTGGATGGCCACTGTAGGTGGTCAAATATTCGAGTCATTATTCACTAGCAGTTTAGTGAAGAAGGCAAAACACCAAAAAGCCAAAAAGGCGTATTCTTCCTTCTTTGTATTGTCATTGCAAATCTTCAAACGGTAAACCAGTCCAGGTTTACTTATGTATGTAATTTTTCTTAAAAGCCATAGTTTTTTTTTAATTAAGGGTGTTTCTTTTCCTGAAATTTCATAGTAAAACTTTAAATTAAGAAAGCATCTCATTAGTTTCTGATATTTTCCTGTAATTGTACAGAATAGACAGAACAATTACATTCTATTTTCATTTCTGTCCATAAATTTTACACCAAATTTTGGGATGTGGTTCCACAACTATTATATGCACTCTGCTTAAACTTCAGCAGGACTGAGGTACAAAGTACCTCACAAGAAGCAGATCTAAGCTGATAAATAATTTACGGTCAAGCCAAGTTGCCTGATTCATCAGGCATCATTAGCAATGTCTAAGAATTCAAGGAAAAAAAAAGACCTTGTTTACTGATTTGTGTTCTGGGTGCTATCCCAGTCTCGTCTACGTCCAGAAGGATAATTTCAGGGGTATATGTAAAGTAAGGGATGTTTCTACAAGCATTCAGGAATAATAGTTTAAAGACATTTCAAAATCATCAGTTTGAAATGCTTGAAAAAAAGGGAAGAAAAACAATGGAGACTAAAATTATTCTTTCCCCTACAATATATTCTTCCCTTACAACATTTTTCTTTATAACACATAACCTTTCCAGAGAATGAATAAAATCCCCTTTAATTCTGGTTCACAGGAGCTTTGCTGGAGTGAAATCCCTTCCCCAACTGTCTTTAACTTTTTTTTAGTGGCCAAGAGTGAGATAGGAAGGAAGAGTGTGCCTGTGGATGTGTTAGAAAGGGGGAGAAGGAGCACAGAGACTCCCATCAGAAAAGCCTGTAATCAGTGGTAGGTCAAAGAGGCTACGCTGAATTGATGCTCTGGATTAGGTTTAGGTTGGGGATCAGGTTCAAGGCTGAATTGAGGTTAAGAGTTTTGAATTACTGTACTGAAATTTTGAGACACCCTTGTGAAATTACAGCCCCCAACAACAACAATCAAGTGATATCCCAGAGAGTCTTGCTCTAAGTCTAGTAAGACTGCTGGGTCATACATAAAATTTGCAGTTGTAACCCACTTCAGTGGGATTATTAATTTGGGGCTTTATCTGACAGCTCTAAGATTTGAATCATGTGAAGTTTATATTTATAGTCAGAATTCACGTGCATGGAAGGGGTAGGAGAAGAAAAAGTCACTATTTGTTATACTAGCTTGCTGCTTCCCAGGCCTGGCTGAAGGGTTGAGGGGGAGGCTGCTGTGTTTCTTGGATTATTATTTGTGGCTGAAAGATGGCTTATTATGTTTAGATTAAGAATGGAAGGGGATACAGTGAATTACAAATGTAGCAGTCAAGGGAGGAAGCAATTTTAAAGAGTCAAGAGATCCAAATCTGCCTCACTGAAGAAATATTTGCTTTCTTTTTAAACTGTAACTAAACCTTTCCCCTTGGTGCAATTTAGTTAGTTAGCAAGCCAAAATCTGAGCTTGTTATTTACTGGTTGACCCTTAGAGAAGAAGTGTGTCTGCAATCTCTTCTTCAGCCTTTCCAGGAGAGAAGATGGATGGGATGGCACAGTGAGGGGGAGGCATTTCTGGAAGAGTTTTAAACAAGAAGCCTATCACTTATTTTTTTTTACTGTAGCATGTGTCTATCTTGTTTTCTACAAAATATTGAGGAGACATTGACAGCATTACAGAAGTTCAGCACCCTTTGCAAGAATACAACCCTCACGGGTTGTTTTTGTGATGAGGACTGCTTGTGACAGCTATAGTTCTCTCCCAGAAGTACTTTTTCTATCTCATGTTTTATGTCCCTTTAGATGTCACTCATTGCACAGGAAATATGCGTGAGATATCTGCTGAAAAAATTACTCCAATAGAGATGAACATTCAACTGAGCTTATGATTTGAAGTGTATCATAAGTGCTGTCAATATAAATACTTTAACATGAAGACATTACTCTTAATTTCTTTTTAATGATTCTAAATCTTGGAAAAAATCTGTCCCCCTGAGTGGAAAGAAAGAGCTTTATGTTCTTGTTCTGATGCAGTTATGGGACAGAGTCATACTTGCAGAACAAAGGGGTGATATTGCTCCTGGGGTGAATTTCCAATGAGAAGTGGTTGCCACATGCTCTTGCAGAATTGAAATTGGAGACAGCTGCATCATGACTGGGAGGATGATCCCATAATGTGGGTGTTTCCCTAGAGAATGAGAGACCCTAAGGTCACTCTCCAACCTCTACAACTAGGTGGAAATGTAAAAGGCAACAATTGCACAAGGTAATGTCTAGGATGACCCCTTCTCCCTCGCCACAGTCTCAATCTTTTGGAGGAACCAAAGGCTTGAACCATGTCTCCTCTTCTTCAGCACAAAGGTAAGGTTTGGATTTTGTGCTGATGTACAGCCAGGGTTGAATTCCAGTTTTTCCCATCACAGCTGCATATAGCTGCTAATAAAAACTAATGGAAACCTTACCAGAACGCAAATTTAAGTCTCAGTCATTCTCTTCTGCTCTGATGCAACATTTTTAAAAAGTGGTTTTCCTGCAAAGACTGAAAGGTAACATGTATTAATTAAATAATGACAAAAGGATAATGAGCAAGGATAGAAGCCATTTTCATGAATGTGTGAAGAGATCTGTATTAAATATTTATTCAGCACCGACATGTAGTAAAAAGCTGGTCTTGTGGAGAGCACTTGTAAGCTGTTTTATTGAACTGAAGTTACTGTAAAATTAAATGTTCTTGTGGTTTGATTAGTTCCACATACTTTTTGTTGGAAACTTAAACTAGAATAGGGCTTTGACACGTAACAACAAATCTTTATGACACTTATTTATTATAACTACAGTACACATGTATCCAGAGTGTTTTCATTACTTCAGACGTCTGCCTGTTGACATACAATTTACATTACAGAGAACGTACCCACTAAAAACTCATTTCGTTGGATGTATAAAATGTTTACATGAAGTTAGTGTTCTCAAAGAGCATGAACTTTATGTGAAAAGTTTCCCACTGCCATTTCAGTAATAACCGCACAAATTCAACTTTTTGAACGAGTACTTTTTCTTTCAAAATAATTCAATTTCTTCCACACTTGGATGTTTACACAGAGCTCCAACATTCAGCTAGGTTTTTTTTCCCTCCCCAGGAGACACACAAGTTGTGATGCTACAGAAGTGCTGTGGCTTACTGCTTTCCTTTTGAAATAGTCTATACATGGTGGTCAGATCTGTCAGCAGGTAGCAAAGAACAAATTCATTAAGAGAAACAGAATTCCTGACAGTTGTGCAAATGACTCACCAAAAAGAATGTACATTTTCTTTTTGAAGTCTGTCTTATCCTATTTAATTTCTAGTTATGGGTTTAATCAAAAAATCAGTGAATCTTTCTCCCTAAAAAAAGAACAGACCCAATGTATTTCAGCAGTTGTCAGTATTATTCACTCAAATTTCAATGAATGTCATCATATTGTCATTAAAAACAACAACAACAACCACCAAAAAACCACAAAAACAAACAAACAAACAAACAAACAAAAACAAGTCTTACTTTTTGCTATTTCTATAAAATGCCCTTGAGTCTCTGACTCTTTTTCTGAGGATCAGGACAGTTCTGTTATGTCTCAATGGAGTGACTTTCCTGCCCTTCCTCAGTCTGGTCTGTCATAGTGGAAGCATTCCTGCTTACTACAGTGAGAACTGCACTCGACTTTAAAGAGGATCTCTTTCAGTTAAAGTCTGTGTCTCCTTACCAAGGGAAAAAACTCAAACCAACAAATAAACAAAACAAAACACAAAAGAAAAACCAAAACAAAACACAAAAGAAAAACCAAACCAAAACAAAATTCACTCCACATTAATTAATAAAATAGCAAAACATTGTTATGTCAGCTTTGAACTAATTTTGGACAAAACCCCAGTACTGGACCTGAGCAACCCTAGCTTTTAGCCATGCCTGGAGACATAATTTCCCTTTATAGGTTTTGTATTTGGCTGGACTGTCAGTCTCTGGAAATGCCTACTTCAGTATCTCTCTCCTTGGGTAGCTCACTAGTAACAGCACTCAGTAAGTAAGTTCCCTTGGCCCATGTCATCTTTTACTTTCCCAATGGCCTCAAGTTTAATGTGAATATTTTCCTCTGTTTGTAAGTAATGTCTTGAAGTCAGCTAACAAGGGAATCTATATTGCTCTGGCATAAATGTTAATGCACAGATTATTAGTCTGCAACTTAGGCCATTCATGGCCTTCCTGTTGTCCAGTGTCAAACACTCTTAAAGCAGTACTGAAGACCGTTTGTCCTTGATAGCATCCAAAATTTGGAGCCACAGTTCCCCATTGCTGTAGTAGGCAGAGGAAGGTACCAGATCTCTATCCCTATTCCTTGTTCTTCCTTTTTATTCCTCATTTGGCTTCATGAAGAACAGTAACACAAGTTTGTGTGATGGGAGAAATGTCACCCCAGGTCTTTAATTTTCTCTTAATGACATGACATTTCATGAGAGAAGACACTGGGCCGTACAAGCTCAAATACCTGCTGAAAGTATCTCTCAGTTTGAACTATAAGACATAATCTGGAAAACATCAAGTTTAAGAAATCATAAGGGCTTTGATATTTCAATGCCTGCAACAAAGCAGTAACCAACCACTCCTTGTTCCAGTCAAGGGGGTTGACAACTCCTCCTTCTCCTTGTCTTTAAGGATGACCTATTGGACTTAGGGGAAAGGCAACTTTTCAAGGTGATGCCTTTGAACATGCTGTTAGATCTAATAGTCAGGCAGAGCAGGGTCACTTCTGAGCTCAGACTGGGCTGCTCAGAACTTCACAAGTTAGGCCCTGAAACATCCAAGACTGGAGACAGCCCAAACTCCCTGGACTTCAACTCCACTGCTGGTCTGTCCTTGTGGGGAAAAGGCTTCTTCCTATCTCCAGTCTGAGACTCTTGTGTTTCAGCTTTGCTGCTGCCTCTCACCCTCCCACTACACACCACTGTGAAGAGCCCAATTATATCTTCTTCATTCCCTTCTGTCAGTGCCACTGGAACCATTCCTCTACAGAGGGAAAGACATTCTCCCTCTGATGGAGAGCCAAAATCAAATGCAGTGCCCAGATAAGATCTGCTATGTGCTAAGCAGAAGGGACAGTCCCTGCCATTCCCTGGCTCACCACTCTGCTCTCCACACCAAGTATTGCTGGTTCTCACTGTTGCTCAGGTATGTGGCTAACCCAGCACAGCTGACTGCCTGCCAGAACCCAACACCATTCCCTAGAGGTGCTCCCTGGCCCCGCCAGTCCCAGCCTGCATTTCTGCAGGTCTGTCTTCCAAGAGCACAGCTTGACCTCTGTCCACACTGGATTTTGTGGGGTTCTATCAGGCCCTTCCTTCCAGGTGTCTTCACACAAACACACATAGTATGCTATCCACTGCACTCCCCACATGTCCTTCAACCTCTCCTTAACATCACCACTAGTAGCGATGTTGAACAGCAATGACTCATCCCAGGAGAGACCTTGCAGTTTACCACTTATTAACCCAACTCCAGATAGAGCACATCCCCCTGAGCACAAACCTTAGATTCCAAGTATTCAAACAGTTCTCACCCACCTAGGTGTCCTACCATTCAGGACATAAGAACATCGTGGAAGACATTATTGTAAGCTTAATTAACTTAAGTAGGATAACTGGCATCCATTTTACATCCACAAATCCAGCCATTTTATCCTAGAAGGGAAACTAGTTAATTAGGTATGATTCTCCCCTTGGTAAATCTATGATAACTTCACAATCGTCTTCTCCTTCTTTAGATGACTGCCATATTTTTTATTTGCATGCCTGTATTGAATTTGAGTATGATACAGGCAAGGTAGAGCTTTTACAAACATTTTTGGAGCCATGGAAAAATTTTGAAACCACTCAGTCATAGAGTCTGAAGAAGTTTAAAAATTCTAGGATGCAGAAACCATCTCTTTTATACTGGTCTTTAGTACATGAAGTACAATTCAAGCTGTTTTGCTTAAAGATTTGATAGTGGTGTAACACAGATATTGAAGAATATCAGAAGTTTTATTGAGTTTCTGGTGTATGTAAGATTTAAGTCAAGCCTGCCTGGAGGGGAAAAAAACAAAGAAATACCTGAAATAAATTGCTCAATAAACACATTCTCTCACAACATTTATTTCTGTCACATGAGATAAGAAAACACTTTGCTATAATTTCATGCTCTGCAACAGAACATTAATTCATACTAAATTATTATAGAATGCCTGTGTTTCCTTATACCCACAGCAGTCACCCTTTGAGGGCATAGGCTAAGCAGCAGGACTTCTACAAACAGAGGAAAAGTAATTTGAAGTGCTAGGATATACATTTATGCTGAGAATTTGTCAGAAGCCCACACTTACATGACTTTTAACTTTACGTGATATTTGATTTGCTGCATCTGAAAGAACCTCAGCACTTGTTGGCTCTGCTGTGCCAGACAGTACATGCTGTTTTCTGCATGTCAGCAGTGTATAAATTTCTAATCAGATTGAACCTGATAACATGGCTTTCTGAGTGCTCTATTCATCAACTTACTTTAAATCTCTTTCAAACCCTGTTTGTATGACTGCATTCATAACCCAAAACATCCCAGCTACGACAAGCAGGATAATGTGGATTTACTTTAATCTGAGATACTCAGCACAGCATAAGCTAGAGATTTAGATTTAGTTTGGCTCCTAAACATTTGGGATCCACTTGGAACTACAGCTTACAAGCAGGACACTGTAAAGCAATATTTTATCTAAATTTTAGTAGCAAACATAATAACTTCATGTTTCTTTAAATCTTGTTCATTAAGTAAAATGTTTCCTGCAAAACTTTCTCCAGGCTCACATTTCAGACATTGCATTTCCAGCTTCTGTAAAGAAAGGCTCTAAGTGGCTAACGAACAAAATACCTTAATGTACTTCTTCTGTGGCTGCACCCCAGGAAATGGCCTTGCACTGCTGCATAATAATACTATATATATCTGAACAAGTCTTCAATCTACCGGTGCCAAGAAACAAATGTTTCCAGTTGGTGTGTATCATCAAGTAACAAGCATTGTATGAGCTAAAAAGAAACCTGTAGCAGTGTTAAACTCTTCTCAAAAAAAGGAAGGCTGTGCAGAAATCATCACAAACCTGGATAGAAATAAAATTTTAAACCAACATTTCCCTGTGCCATCATCACAATTACCTCTCTCTCACCCTCTCTCTCCTTCTCCCTCTCTCGTGCACGCACACAGGCCCACACTCCTCAACTCCCCTCCCTTATGGTTTGAACACAGCCACTAGTAATGGTAGAAGCATATGAGGAAGCCAGTTGACCTTTTGACCCCCAAGTCATTTTGTAGATGTCACAAGGATGCCAAATGTGAAGCAGAAGGCTGTCAAAGATGAGCTGGGGCTAAAAGCAAGACTATGAGCTGTAATACAAAGCAGAAGGAGCCTCTGGGGAACAATCTGTCTTCCTAAAAAGTCTTGTGAACTGCTTTTTAGTATCAGGTGCATCATCTTGAGAAACCATCATACATTCCAAGTAAAATTAGTTTAATGTTCCTGCATAAAAAGGACCATGGCCAGGTGGAGGATCAGAATAGGAGTACATAGTGTGGAACTAAAAAGTTTTGCATGCTCCTGGAAAAATGAAAAAACTTATACGGAAATTTATTACACATATATTTCATATGTAAATTATAGCTACTCATTAAAGTGATATGAAAGTGGGTGATTTTATGAGTACTAAATACCTCTACATGTTATCCTTTCAGATGGGTATGTTCATTCCCACCACGGAATTTTTAAAGGCAGTGGGAAGCAGGTACTTGGGCTTTTAGACTGGTGGTGTTCCTAGGGTTAGGACAGGTTTTGGGGTTTTCTTCTTCCCAGTGAAGTTAGGTGGAGAATGATCAGGTCCCAGCTTTCTGTGAGTAAAACATCATGGACACTACAGTACTAATAGTATTATAAACTAGAGGAAACTGTCAGAGAGAAATAACTAAAATTAAGACAACTGATTTCTAAACCAATAATCCTGCCAAAAAAAAAAGTGTGTTACATTTCACACAAATCAAGTTGTTTAGTAACATGGTTACAATTCTGCATCCACTTAAATACCTGATGCATTAGTATGAATTTTTGATCCCACTTTTTGTTATTCTGCTACCACCCATAAAACTGTTACTGGATGAAAACATACATTGCCAAATCTTCTGACCTTGTTTGAGTAACCTTTAGAGAAAAACTGAGGGAAGTGTAGGGTATAAATTTATGCTAAAACTGTAAATAATAATATTATTATTATTACTATTACTATCATCATCATTATTATTATTATATTTTTGCCCAACAATTACATTTACAGCTTCAAGACATAACAAGCCATGTCAAGATGGGGCTTTTCTGATCATTTGGTCATGATGAGTGGTTACCACATGTTTCTTACCCATTGCACTATGTCCAAGCTCACAAGTGTTGCAAGCGTCAAAGTTATGTTACAAGCCATGTGTTTTAGTTCTGTTACAGTGAAAATGTTGTTAGAGCCTTGTTAAGTGTGGTATGTCATGGGCTAGAGTGCTAGAGAGCATTTAGGAGGCATGTCCAGTCAGTTGAATCAATGCGAAAAGTGCAACATGGATTAAACATAACTTTTCTCTGCCAGTTTTACTAAATTCTCAGGTCTTCTGGTTAACCTGTTTGACTGAAGGATAATACTTCCAGGTCAAGTAATTCTGCAGACAACAATCTTCCTTATTCCTGTCTATTGCTAAGACACAAGGCTATTATAAATTATTCCATTATTATTCTTGTGTGAGAGAGTGGGACTTATTTATCCAGCATTTATCAATGAAGCAGCATAAAGAATGGCCTAGCTGGGAGTGGCAGGAGGCCCCAGAATATATTTACTCAATTTTGTTTTTTGAAACCATAATCTATGACATCTCATGGTTTAGATCATTGGCAATACCTGATGAAAGCCTAATCCAGAATTTTTAAGACTATAGTATATGTCAGGGGCAGAAATGGAAGATAGGTATGAGCACATAGAATACAGATTTATTTCTTTTATGCATCATCATTTTAATATAAAACAAATCCACCAACAACATTCAACTCATTCAGTAACAGGACTATACTTTCATGCAAAAGCATGTCATCATTAAATATTATGTTGGAAAAGTTCTTCTAAGTGATAAATATATTTCTATAGCCTTGTCTGTAAGAGTATCCAACCAAGCCTTCTGTAGAATATTTTTTTCACTGTAACAGAGCCCAGTCTAATTGGGTTCCTCTGGAATATTTTCCCCAATGTGGATAATTTGTCTGTTATTCTGGAATAATGACCTGTTCTTCTAAGCAGAGTAATTATTCCAAAATGAACTCATTTTGGAGAACACAGGGAGGGTAGAGTAGTAGAGTGGGTAAGCTCCTAGAGACAGGTGAAGGAGCAAGGTGTTGGCCTTGTTCTGTATAAAAGCAAGAGGGTTTTCATAGAATCTTTTTTAAAGACCATCCAGTTCCAGCCCTCCTGACATAGACAGGGACACCTTTCACTAAACTGGGTTGCTCAGAGCTCCATTCAACCTAGCCTTGAACACTTCCAGGCATGGATCATCTACAACTGGTACAGGTTTTCTCCTCCTCTTGTTCAGGGAAAAACTAAGCTGATGTAAGCTATACACAGATGCGCCTAAATCACCACACAAGGGGTGAGGAGAGCTGAGAGGCTGGAGACCAAGCTTAAAGACCCAGGTCCAAGCAGCTGTATACTGCAACTGACTACAACTTCATGGATGCATCTTAAATAGCAGCATCAGCCTGTGCATTAGTTATTAAAACCCCTGGGGACTTGTCACACAGGGGTTAAAATTCAGCACACACCTGATGTTGGAACATACTGTCAGCTTGTGCATTTCGTGCATGCTGTCAATGAACCTGCCTCAGGGTGGCTGTTTTTCTTCTAATGGATCAAACAGCAAAAGCAAGAGTACAGTGGATAAATGAGGGTGGCAGTACCGGGAAGGAAGCCTTCTGAAGGGAATTCTGGAGAGTTGCGTGTTCTCTAGCATAAGCATTGCTGTAGCTATTGCTGTAGGGTGTGCTGGGAGTGGTGTGGGCTAATGTCCTCTATGAGACTCTAACTGGAAAACTCAGGTAGTCAGGATGTCAGATGTTCAGAGTCCAAAAGCCAAGAGTGAGGGAAAATTTGGGAGGCTGGAAAGCCATCTCTGTCCTCCTCTCATTCTAATCCCTGTTAAATAAGAAGCAAGGTTAGAATGAAGGCCAAGGGCTGTAGGCTAAAAGCATAACAGTGGTTAATCCCTTGATGTAAAAACAATTAATTTAGTGTAATTTTCAAGAAAAATAATACATAAAATGTTTTTTATACCTCAGGAACACATTATGTTTAATTGTATAAATTGTGCTCAATAATATATTGTACTAGCAGATTTTACAACAGACAATTACAATAATAGGCACTCTTTCCCGAATTTACTGCCTTTGTCTGCATTGTCTCTCATCAGAAGGGTTACCAAAGTATATTATCAATGAAGGTGGTAACATTGATGGCTTTTAGACAGATTTGCATGCTTACAGAAATCAAACCAGAACTTTACGCTGACTCTGAAAATAATCTCCTCTGTGTAGTTTCTGAAATAGCGAGAAAAAAACACTCGGCAGCATCTCTAGATCTCATTTCCACTTTTAGAAACCCAATTCTGTTCACTCCTCTACCTGCACCCAAGCAGATGATTCCCTGGTTCATGAATACAGAGATGTATTTTGAAGCATGTAATTATTGAATTTGGTACAAACATGGGGATGAATACAAGGTAACTTTGGAAATAGAGACTTTCAAGATAGACTATGCACATTCAAGTACAACTTTGCTTGCCTGTTGCACAACTGAAACATCACCAAGAATTTTAAACGCAAACTGATAGTCTCCATTCCCTTGACATTGTTTTCAGTTCTTATGTTTTATTTTTATCCTTCTTTGTTCTTTTTCTGTGTGAAAATATGAACTGTATAGGAGGCTGATGAGTCAATCTTCAACTATTTGCATTCATATTATTATCTTTTATTGAACTTTGATATAAGAATTCACAAAGAAATAATTATTGGAAAAATCAACAGCTTTCCATTATATGCAACGGTTTTCAATATTAGCTTTAAATTTAATTTGTTAAAATTGAACCATTCAGGTTTGCAGCATTTTCGAAAGCAAATTGACTTAGAAAAAGTATCAGTTTAAGGATCTTAGCACTAGCCATGCATTCATAAAATACTGGTCCATCTCTTTTCCAACTGATATCAAGTCTCCTAGGGGAAATACATTTCAGTTATTCCTGGAGAGAAAGAATTTTTTAGAATCAGAGAATCATAGAAGAATAGAATGATTATGTTTCAAAGGACATTGAATCACCTGTCCTGGCTGTGTCTCCTTCCAATGTCTCATACACTTCCAGTTTCCTTGCCAGTGTTGGCAATAGGGAAAACAAAAAAGGCCTTGACTCTGTGCAAGCACTGCTCAGCAATAACAAAAATATCTCTATACCATCAACCCTGTGTTCAGCACAAATCCCAAACACAGCCCAATACTAGCTATCGTGAAGAAAATTAACTCTGAAACCAGCACACTACCTATCATCATAGATTCTTCTCCTTCTGGCTCCAGAGCATCATAAATGTTTTGTAAGGGCACAATGATAGCATGGGGAAGACTATTCCTTCTGCTCCAAGCAGAGATGAGATCACATTCTCTCTTGTCTAAGGAATTAGCCAACCCTACCAGCTTGGGATTGGATGTCAATTTACCTTCAGGACCCAAGGATTTAAGGCGTGACTGTTGCCCTGCCCGTGTGAGAGCATAATAACAGGCACCAAACTGCTGTTCAGGTTCCTGGATGGGATACTGCCTGCAGAGCTCTGCTTGCAATGCAGCAACCTCTCAAAAAGTTTGTCTATCTGGGCACGCTTGCACCTGTGGCACTCAGCTCTGCTTCAGGCCCCAAGAAACTTCCAGATTCTGGAGTTCCCTGCAACTGAGGGTTTGTACAGCTCTCTCAGGCTTCAGAAGGTTCATTTGGATGTAGACGACTACCCAGTGAGGCTGTGGCCTCTCTGTCTGGGTTTCAGTCTTAGCCCAGTGATTCCAACTGGTAGACACAATGTTTTTTGCCAAAAATAGGCTGCTGCTTGTTGACCCTTCAATAGGATGGAGTGGCCCCTTCTCTGTGTCCTTCCTCTCTAACTGCCTCACAAACTCACACTCCACGTTTTCTTTCTCGGAACAAGTTTTTTAAAAATTAAAAAAAGGCTCCTTAACTTTGAGCATGTACCCTAGTTCCTTTAGGCTTGAATTGAATTTAAGCAGAAGTCTAAATGTGAGAGCATGAACTGCAGTACTACTGAATAGGAATAATCCTTGAACAGGAATGATTTCTGAAAGCGAGACTTCACACTGCAACGAATCTGTTGAAGTTGGGAAATATCCTGTTTAGAAGCAGAGAGAACTGGCTGAATAAAACTATGAAGGTCTAAATGCAATTTTGGCTTTCCTCAACTGTGGAATCAAAGATAAGGTGATAATAATAATTACTCTTCCCAATAAGCAAGGTATCTTGCCTACCTGACCTTCATTAAAAAATGCCCTTGTGCATGAAATGCATGAAGTGTATGAAGTGTACTCAGTTAATATGAAGGTAATTGCATAACAGAGCTTCAGAAAGAGTAGGAGATGCTTCTCCTGAGGCAGTTGTTATGGACAGGACATATTACATGCTTAGAAAATTGAAGCATAGGAAAATTCTAAAAGGGGATACAATAAAATGGTGGTTATTATGAATTTTAACACTAAAAAAAAGTTGGAAATAAGGAACTTTGGTTTGTCAAATCTATTTATTTTTTATTATTTACAGGAATAAGTCTGAATTATTTTTGCCACTTGAAAAGCATTGAAGAGTATTTGATTACAGTGTTATTTGTCTCTTGTTATTAATCTAAAAGCTTTATTAATGCTACTATAAATTTCATTACCTGCCTTCAATTGGTAGGGTCTGTGCATTGGTTCATAGTTTTTCAAGAACCAAGTATCATATAATCAACAGTACATCTGTCAGCTACTGAGCAAGCACAGCAGTTAATAAATTGGAGGGGAAAAAAAAAGTGGATAAAAACAAGGTTGTGATTAGAGAGAGACTGGGAGGGAAAAAAACACAGTTACCTGGCAGCAGCCACATAATCTAACCCACCTGGAGTCCTGGGAAGAACAGAACTGATCTGTCAAACCTGGACAGCTGGCGAAATCTGGTGGTTCCCTGTTTTTGACTGCATCCTTTAAGGAGAATGGACTATTTTTCTTTGCAGAAAAAATCATTCACATTCAAACCAAACTCTTTATCATATTGTGGGGGAAATTATAGTCAAGAAATGAACAATTATCATGCTCAATGAAGTGCTTAAAGCCAAGATCCTGTACAAGAACAGCCTCAAACCTAGCAGAAGTTTAAGACCACATATACAGCCATCCTGACCCAAATTACGCTCCTGGCCACCCTGTTATAGCAGACTGAAATAAAACCCCATCCAAAGACTTTCTGTCTCAATTCTTGTTCTGAATTCTGTGGTTTTGTTCTATCATTACTGAAATATAGCTGCAAATGACTTACCAGATCTTTACTGCTGTCCTTTTCCTTCTTTTCTGTTTAATAAGTCACTATAACATTTTGCTTACTGTACACACAGTTCCACAACATGCAAGAAATATATTTGAGGTTCACTTCATTAAACCATAAAGAATGGAAAAAACTCTGTTAAAATTTCACATGCATTTATTTAGGGAATAAACTTTCATATTTTATGTCTGGATCATTCTTTATTTAAACAAAAATCTATATTTAAAAATGACCATGGCAACAAGGAAAACTCAATAGGTATAGGTAAAAAGTCTTGTACATGTGGTTCGTTAGTTACATCTTACTTTTTTATTGTTTAGTTTATTTTTTTAAACCAGATGGTAAATAAATCTTCCAAACTGCTGCTTATTTTAGGAAATAATAATTCTTCTATTATGAAAATTAATCTCTCTACTGAGGAATTTGAGCTGGTAGGAATCCAGGCTCCTTTTAGTCTTTCTGAAGTCTTTCCCTATTCCCTATGGCTAGGGCTTAAGCAACTTTTCTGGAAACACAGAAGGTGACTTGAGTTAAGCTGGCTGACTTAGCACTGACACAGTCCAGAACAGGTCTGCTGTCTGCTTATGCAAGTGAACGGTGCTGGCAGCTCACTGTAAAGGGTGAGCAATAAACAACAATAAGAGGAAAGGCAGGAGCTTCTTACACTGCTCCAGCTAGACCTGAAAGCACATCTCTTCATATCCTTAATGCATTCAACTGATATTTTTGTGGTTTTTAAGCATGTATAAAAGAATTTGCTGGATCAGGTCCTTAAAGACTCGACATGTGTTCCCTATCTGCTTTCATGTAGTCTGAAGATAATATAATTTTCCAGTTTCTGTGCTAACCCTTTTTGTAGCTAAAACTGATAATCATCCCAGGTTTCCTTGATGGTTTTTCTAGTCCCTTAAGCTTCAGTTTAGTAACATTTTGGCTGATCAATTGGATACAAACGCCTTTATTTTTGGTTTAAATTCCCATTCCAATAGATAAGGTTTTGGGGCTTAAGTCTGCATAACTCTCTTTTGAAAGTCTGAGCCAGAGAGTCAAGAATTAAAAAAAAAAAAAAAAAAACAAAACAAAACAAACAAAAAAAACCCCAAACTCAAACCGTATTTTCTACATTGTGAATGTTTTCAATGTTGCAATTTCAAAAGAATATATTGAGTTTAGAACCAAAGAGATAGAAGCAGATGTTACAATTTCCCTAAAAGAGTTTTCTTGGAAAACAAAACAACTTTTTTAAACCTTTAAGCCCCACAGACTTGACTTAACTAATAGTTTTCATTTTAAAGTCTTAGAGAGACATTAGAGCACTAAACTCTACCTCATTTCACATTCTCTACAAATTTATGGGTTTCTTGTGACTCCATCATATAATGCAGTCTAATCAATAAATGTTAAATCAGTTTTAGTTATACTGTATGCTAAATAATATTTCTGTATTTTAGTCTCCAGGCTGTTGCCCTATGTTTGCATATTTGCATTATATCTTTCCACTCCAAGGCAGATTTAGGAGTTGTTATCCTAGACTCACAGTAATTGCAAGAAAATCCAGTTCCATCTGTTTCTACCAACATATGGAAGTTGAATGAGAATATCAACATAAAAAGGCACTTGCTCAATATCAAGTGCATGCCAGCTATTGTGTTTGTTATAGAAACTTGTGATTGAGCAGGCTGAGAAAAGCCAGTAAGCTGCCTGTCTGGTAAGAAATCCGGGTGCTGAGCTTGTTCGTGCCAGTCTGTCACTTGCCAGATTTTGGCTTAAAACAGCTATTTCCATCACTTACAGATGATGTGCTGCTGAATGAGGTCCGGTTCACCCTGTACTATCTCTTCACCAGAAGACAGATAAGGTTTTGTCAGAAAAATGAGCATTAAATCTGGAGAAGGATAAAGAATATGCAGAATGTAACTTCTGCACTGGGAGGGGAAGAAGATTGCTGTTTTGTCCACTATTAAATAACAACTCTTAAATACTTTAAATTTCTAATCAAGTTATCACATACCCTTGTGAAGTTACAGTAGTTGCAATACACTATCACTATAGAGTTTTGCAACAGGGTAGAAAAATGCAAACTATATTTAAAACACACATGAGAAGAAATAAATCAGTTGTCTCCCAAGTGCCCCAGAAGTCCAAACTTCCATCATTATGAATCAATTCAAAACAAAAATTCTCCACCAAAAAAACATGTTCACCTGGGAATCAGACAATTTCAGATGCTGCCTGCTGTGTGACTCCCCATTAGACAACTTTGAAGTTGGCTGGGATTTGCTGTGCAGAAATGTAATAAATTAATAAGGTTTTTTCCTTGCAAAAGCTATTCTAAATTGCTTTTTAAATTCTAGGACTTTGGAATAGGAAAAGTATGCTCAGGAAAAACTGTGCAACCCTGAAGGATGTGAACAGAAAGTCTCAAGCAATCAAGTGAGGATGACTTAAGCAGTTGTCTCTCTGTAAGTGGACTCTGCCGTCTCTCTAACAAGTGACTGATCATGCATGCACACACTTCTAATCTATTTTAAACATATATAAAATGAATTTTCTCAGACTAGGATGACCAATACGGGTATATTTCAAGCATTTAATTCCGTTTCTTTTCAGTCCATGATTCTTTCCTGCCTTTGCATCAGTACTGAGAAGCTGTTTTCCTACCCTTGACATCCAGAAGACTGGACAGGGAATGTGCTGTTAAGTGAAATTTACAGCCTACTTACTTACACGTGTCTGTTTTTCTAAGACACTTCCTCTCTCCTCCTGTGGATTTGCATATCATCTCCATCAGTTAAGAAACAGAGCTGATAAATTTGTCTAACCTGGCCTTCTGAAAGAGCAGAGTAGAGTGGAGGTGCACGTTGTAGCAGACAGGTGAGTGAGTTAGAGGCAGCATTCCAGCAGGATGCCTGTTAGGCACTGCATAAGCTGGCTCTTCCAGCTCTGTGTTAGTGAAACTTCTGCACACTCCCGTACTGCAATGCCATTCATGCATTCAGCAACCTGAAGGCAGGGTGCTGCCTAAGCTGCTTCCATTTTCCTCTCCTACTTTCCTTCCCTTGTTTCTTAATTGTGATAAAAAGCCTGTGGCTTTAAGAACACTTAACTGTAGTACAATTTTCATAGCTCAAGTTACATGCTAAGTAAGTGTTTTATATACTACGTTTGTGAAAGACTAGACAAGCTCTTTGTAGGAAGGTAAATAATACCTAAAGCCCAGATCATAATCATCTTCCATCTCTGCTCTGTGATTCAATATAATACCAATTATCAAGTGTTTTATTTTTAACAATTCATGTGGCGTTTGGCTAACAGAATTGTGTATTCATCACTAGGAACTCAGGAATTAGGCAAACCTAGCATACTGGATTGCACATCACAGCATAAAGCTGCTTTTAAGATGTAACTGCCTTCCTAAAGAGGAAAAAAAATATTGGAAGGTTTTAGATTCAAGGAAAATTCAGTACCACATTGTCTGGGTTTCATCTGCTCCCAAGTTCCCACCATTTCCCTTCTGAAATATGGGGGTACTGCAAAGGAGCAAAATTAAAGTTTTGGTTTTTTTTTTTCAGAAATCCATCACCTCTTTGAATATTTTAGGCTCAAGGTTTTACCATTGTAAAAGCTCCAAAGCTCTAAGCTTCTTCACCATCTCCCCACACTCTCCAATGAAAAAAAAATGGCATTTTTCTGGCCTTGGTGAGCTTAAAGATGAGAAATACAAACAAAAAAATTATTAAAAAACTGTGGGAGAACAGAAGGAATGCACTCCAGGAAAGAAGTGAAATGACTGTAATGAATTCTGAGCCTCACAGTTGGCCAGAGCTGTTTCTTTTTCTTGTCATATTTAAAAGGGACAAACTATTTCCTTACCTTCCTACAATCCAAACAAAAGTCAGTCCTCCTTCTTGCCTCTCACCATTGTCTAACTTAACACTTGCACACCCACTCCCTCACCCTTTCCTCTCAAGACTTTCTGTTCCTTCTTTATTTTCCTCATAAATGAAGTAGTTAAAAAAGCTGTTGATGGACAAGTAGAAGATATGGGCCTTCATAAGAGGCTGCAAAAAATTGTTTTGCTCTCATTTTTGTTTGGCTCATTCACGTTTGATTCCAGAGCCTCCATTAGCCTCAGCAAAGCAGCACCAGCTCAGACCAGCACCTGTCCCATCCCGTGTCTGCCACCACAGTGTGTGCCAGCCAGCAGCACAGGCAACTGGAACCAGCAGCACGCGTGACATCTGTGACAAAAAACACATGAGGTTCTGTGAGCTGTATGTTTCCCAGTCCCTGGCCAAAGGAGATTGCTTCTATTCTGCAATATCCTTGATACTGTCAAATATGTATAGGCTTGGACACACAGGGAATGCACAAAACATTCTGGATGTGTTGTTTCCCTCTGTAAGATAAGCAACCTGTGCTATAGCTGGGAAAAGTTGCAAGAGCACAAGAATGAGAGACTGAGAAGCAGAAACAAGAATGCTGGCAACTTCTGATTAGCTTCATAATATTTAACTTTTTGTTGTGTTGCCTTTTCAGATTTAGCTTGCATGACCTAGCAGCTGTTGCACTTGGCTCAGGGCATTTGTGACTTTACTTTTGTCAAATCTTTAACATTTTCATTTGATTTTTCCCAACTCAGCTTTGTGTCTCAAAATTTGTTTTAAATTTTATGGTCTTTTTTTCCCCTTTCTTACCTCCTTACAGCTGTAGGCTCTGGAACCCAGCAACTGTGGTGTTCTTCTCCTTGGCCAGCAGCCTATTTTATAAGGTGAAGACAAAAGAAAGGACTGCTTTGGGAAGTGAAAGAAAAGTAAGACAACAAAGGAAGGAAGAAAGAAAGAAAGAAAGAAAGAAAGCATGAAAGACATGGGAGAGTTCTTTCCCTGTATCTACTCAGAACAAGCTGAAACCTAACTGTACTTATAGCCATATGAAAACTGAAGTACACAGTAGACTAAAAGTATTCAATAAACATTTACTGTGAATGGAGGCATTAGGAAAGGCTTAGGCCCTGCCTGAATTCCCATGAAATTTATAAATATTTCTTTCATTTGTTCTCCATTTACAATTAGTTGCGGTCAAGCTGATCAAAGACAGAAGAGGCCTGTTGCATGTGAACCAGCATCCCTCACAATGACATTCACAAAGCAGAATGAAATATGAAATATCAGGTTTCCACGGATGTATGAACTTGTAAAAAATCTGAAAGAATAGGAGGTTTTTCACACTGAGTAATGTGAAACATTTGGTGCAGATTGTAGACCTCTGAAGAGGAAAACTGAGAGCCAAAATCCATCAGGCAATAAAACAGAAGCAGGCAAAAGTTAAAACAACAGCCATTCACTGCAATCTATTGATTCAGATATCATGATTGTCCCTGGCATAATACTGGTGGATGCTAGCAGGAGTTTCTACTTAAATCATTATCAGGAACAAACTCCTGCACTACAGACCTGAGAGCAGGTTGGAACAGTATTTGCTTCAGGAATATATTTTGCCCGTTCCCTTCACTTCAAAAAAGTGGGGAAAAAAGCCTTGCCACAGATTGTTCACACTGTTCCTAAGCATTTCCAGCCAAACAGGTGCTAAGGTTAATTGGGTAAGTAGCTTGAAGCTTTCAGTTTTCAAACGGACTTTAAGTAAATAAATAACCCCAAGTGGATCCAGGAGGATAGACTTGCACAAAGCCTCTGAGCGCCACAGCACTTGCGGTTCCTGGGTTTATCTCTTTTGCAGACTTGCACCTTTTGGAGAGCAGGGCCCATCAGCCTTTGTGACTAATACAGGGTTCTTTAATTGCTTCCTATGTCTTTCACAGCTGTCAGACCCTAATGGGGTCAGGGTCGGCAGGGAAGGGGCACTTGGAGGGTTTGCATCCCTTCACGTCCTGAAGTGCTTTCAGGTTGGAGAGGGACTTCACCCCAGATGGCATCTGGGAAACTTGTGGCTCTCACTGAAATGAGATTCGTGCCCACTCCACCCCAGAAGTCATTCACTCAGCTCAGAATCACCCTTTTTGGCTGCTGGAAAAGGTGCAGACAAGTGGAGACAGTGCCCTTAATGCACTCCCTCTAATTGTTTCTCAAGTTGTGCAAAATTTTTTTATGATATTAACCAGCAGCAAGCAACAAGGAAGAATGTAAAAATAAATTGTTTCACATTGTTTTGAGAAAGGTTTAGAAGGATTAAAGGTTAACATGAGCCTTCTAGCATAAACAGAGCAGACACTTCATGCTGTTTATGGTATAAACCCCATTATGTTTCAGTCTGTACCAGAAAATTTCTAAAGAGAGGTAGTAGTAGCTAGGGCAAACAACAGGAGGCACAAACATGCTGGGCATGTCCTTTCCAAGGAAAGACCTTCATATAAATGGTGTAAGGTGAGTACTTCCAAAAAGGGGTTACACAAAATGTTCAAGAATACAAACTCTTCACTTTTTTCCCCTCAAACCAAAAATTACATCTATTCTGAGGTATGGTGTTGAAGTGGGTCAGAAAATGTACAGTTTTGCAGTTCATACTTCTGCCAACCCTAAACATGCAGATGTTTTGTGGCCCCAAAAGTTATTAGTTACTACAAAGAGTGTGTGTGTTTTGTGTATGTGTTTTGTTTAACTGCCACATTTTGGTTTTTTATGTTCAGCCCATCCTCTCAACACCCACAAGAGCTGGAAACTTACTGTCATATAAGAAAGCTGAGAGTTTAGTTTAATCACATTTCCAAGGTCTGAGGCTTTAAGATAAGTACCCAGTGCAAGACAACAAAAAGAATCCTTAGAGAGGACAGTGGACTGTGACTTGCAAGGTTTGATTCAATTCCTTGGGCTAGACAATACTGTGCTCTGGACAGGTAGCAGTGTGGCCAACTTCAGCTCATCATAGGAAACCCAAAAAATCCTGCCTTATTGTATGTACCTGTCTAGTTCTTGAAATTTTCACAGGGAATCTGGATGGGCTGGATCAATGGGCCGAGGCCACTTGTATGAAGTTCAACAAGGCCAAGTGCTGGGTTCTGCACTTGGATCATAACAATCCCAGGCAGCACTACAGGTTGGGGGCAGAGTGGCTGGAAAGCTGCCCACTGGAAAAAGACCAGGGGGCACTGTTTGACAGCTGGCTGTACATGAGCCAGCAGTGTGCCCAGGTGGCCAAGGAGGCCAGTGGCATCCTGGGCTGCATCAGCAATGGTGTGGCCAGCAGGACCAGGGCAGTGATCATCCCCCTGTACTCGGCACTGGTGAGGCCACACCTTGAATCCTTTGTTTGGTTCTGGTCCCCTCACTCCAAGAAAGACATTGAGGCAAACACCTCACTAATGTGTAGTGAATAATTTAAGGATCTATTCACTTGGATTGGAAATTAGCAAGAGCTTTTTGAGGGAGCACATAAAGAATTCTCTCTGTCCAAATATATCTTACATTTGCTAAGCTTCATACTTCATGTATTTTACTTATGCTTTCCAAAAACGCAAGAACAAACATGTGGACACAGGAAGTTCACCATTCCTAAGGACCTTTCTCGAAAGAGATGTCTGTCTCCAGATTAACACTAAACAAAATTAGGATCTAGAGCAAGCACACATTCCTCAGTACAGATGCACATCTTTAGGGTTTTTCTCTTATTTATTTGCCAGTAACATGCATTACAGAAAATGTTTCTGGTATAAATGCATTGTGCCTTCCCTCGGGGTAGAATCCAAGGGCTTTACTTTCAATTAATTTACTGAACAGAAAAATTAGAGAAGCAAAATAATGTTCAACGAAATGCTGTTCCTGCCATAAACCTGAAAGATGCTTTTCAATGAACTAATTGAGATGGGAGCCCCTGGTGGTCTAGTGGTAAGGGCGCGGCGCTGTCACCGCCGAGGCCCAGGTTCGATTCCCAGTCAGGGCCACTCCCGGGCAGGTGGGGCTCGTTAGCCCTTAAAGGCAACCCACCTACGTCCTGAGGACCTCGCTGCCACCGTCCAAGCTCGCTTGGCCCCGGCAGATGAACCTTAGGATTAAAGGGTGGGCTCAGTTCCGCGCACACTGTGTCTCACCTAAAAAATCCAATGCGCAGGCTGGAAGGTGGAAAGACCTTCCCCGGATCTTCACTCGCGAAGACTGGCCATTATTATTAATTGAGATGATCCTTGCACAATCCTTCAGTGGCTTAAGTTTCTACCCATTTTGGTTTGGTCCAGATAACTGCTCAGCAAAGACTTTACAGAAGATTTTAAGCTCTTCACACAACATGTTGTGGACTGTATCAGAACACTGTGCTATGTGTTCTTTCAAAAAAATCACTGTTTCCATTTTTATTGGCTAGCATGTTTCAAAATTTGTTTTTGCTCAAATCCATTATAAAATTATATATATATACATATATATATATTTCAGAACCTTTTTTATGGCAGGATAATACATATAATTCCTTTCATAAACCTGCCTGATCATGAATCATAAATGTCAATATCCAAGAAACAAACAAAAGGTGACAATTCTGCCCTCATTGTTTTCACACATTGCTCCTACCAGCAGAGAAAGGCAGCAGAGATGTGTTGAACTCAGTTAATTTGCACAGATAAGAACTCTTAGGTCATGGATGGACAGCAGACACAAAATAGGCACATCTCCCACCTTCATTTCACATGCATGGTGGTAGTCCCAGCCAGTCTCAAAGACTGTAATCCTTCACTGCTTTAGGAAAGAGCTCCTCTGTAGTACATCAGTGGCTGCCATCAAAATATATTTTGAAGTAGGAAACAGTAATTAAAAACATAGATAATAGGTAGAGAGAAAGAAGGAGAGAAATAATGGCACTAAAAAAGGTGACAATTTTGAAAGTCAAATTTTTTACATTTATTTTATAAACTCAGTCTCTACATAAGGTTACAGTATGTTGTTTTCTGTGCACTCATAGACTCTGGTCTTTATATGACCCTTCCCTGTCATCTCCCTCTCAGAGTGAGATGGGGGGTTAAGTATCCTGAGGACTTTCATGTTTCTCAGCTTGCAAGGGAGACACAAGGTTTACAGGCCCTCTTGTCAACAAAACACTCTCCTACATGCACTTTTTCAGGTGTGGATTACGAGTTCACTTTTGGTTTTAAGCTCACTTTTCTTCGAGGGGCCTCATGAGACTCTCTTTGGTTCGCATTTTCTTAACTTGGTCCATCAGAACACATCCGCACTGTGTAGTTCTGACTGTGAAGAGATGAATACAGAAGATAATTCCAAGCAAGTTGTTATTTTCACACTTTATAACGCATCCCTTTTACTCCATTGACTCCTTTGAGATTCAGAGCTGATGGGTTTTGCACCAAAGACTGTTATGCAAAGTACATACATCTTAGGTTAATTGCATTAATTCTGTTGTTTCCCAGACTATTGGTTATCCACGACATGTAGCTAAGGAAAGCAAGCTCACATAGTCTACACAGCAACATATATAAATGTACCTGCACCTCCATAAATGTATCCACATCTCTAATGAAAAGGTCCTGATGGTCCACCAAGCCAGTCAGTTCTTTTACCCAGGAGGAACATCTGAAAGGACACTGGCAGTACAGGGCAGGCCCTTGCACAGTAACAAAAACGGCTTTATTTCCCTCTGCAAATCACAGTGAAGCAGTTGACTGTACTTTACTTGTTTTGCTATTTCTGAAGAATGTCATTAGGATACTGTTGGGGATTGTGAGTCACCTGAGAGAGTGAGAGAGTGAGAACAAGTCATCTTACAAGGAATGGAAAGCAGCATTTGCAGAGAAAGATCAGCTGGATGAGTCAAAACCTAGAAAATAGTCACCTGGGACTTTAATACTGTGATTTATGTTAAGTGAGACAAACCTACACGTAGGTTTGTTCTCCATCTTTCGTTCCTTTTTCATGGACTTCTTGCCAAGCAGGCATAGTAAGAGTTTTCCCTCTGGTTGAACTGCCGTGAGGTAACAACCAATCAAAGTGTTCGGCGGGTTCTAGCCCAAAGCCACTCCCCAGTTACCCTGTTCAACCCCTTCATGATTATGTATAACCTGTTACCCTATTATTGTAAGAGGATTTGCATGCCCCTCCCTTCCTTCACCCAAGTTCTCGTCCCTTCCATCCCAAACCCTATTTAAACCCTCCATTTTCTTAATAAAGTTGGATCAGCCCTGGCTGTTGCTTGCACTGCGCCTTACCTCCTCCTTACATAGTGAGATACGGTGTGCTTGCCGCACAGCCTGTTGCACTCTCTGTTTTAGATCACAAGAGAGCAATGAACCCCGAGCTGGTCAGCTCCCCTCGCCTCCCCGACTACAAACTGCGACAGGATACCTTTTTAAAATTTCTTACTCAGAGTACTGTAAAACAAAAAATTATTTTCTAAATGTTGCTTGTCTATTGATAGCACCTTTTGGAAATATGCACTGGCTTCTAGGAGATCCGGGATTAAACCTGACAGGAACACTTTTCCTTTTATGATGAGATCAGAACAGATTCCTGAACAAATCATTATGGCCCTGTTTCCAGAAAACATTACAACTGAGCTTTGTTCAGGCTACTATTATAACATCTTCCATCAGCATTTTTATTACAATATTTTTTCCAGGGTTTTTAGCTGACCTAGAACAATTCACTATGGGTGGGAAGCTGTCATTTCATGGTGTTTGCACCGTGAAGGAACTTGTTTCACCATTAACTCTGAAAATGAGTAGCACGAGCTATTTTGAAGCTGGAAAGAAGGCTGGTTAAAGGCAGTGGTTTCCTAAACCTTATTGTTTAATATACTGAAAATCAAAGGAACATTTTCTTTTGTTTTCAAGCAAAGATCAGGTATGAGGAAAAAAATTAAGCAACTATCATAGCTTTCAAAATGACTGTTACAAACTAATATAGGCTTCTCCCATCTTATAACAGGTCAATATGGAAAAAGCCTTTCTGCCTAGTGGACTTCAGACTTACACGCCCTACCTCTGTGAGTTTCCAGTGGGCTGTGCTGTCTCACAAATAATAAAGCAGAAGACGTGGTGCTAAGTTCTTAGGTGGTGTGTATTGCTAATTATAAACTGGTGTAAAAACAGTTTGTATGGAGCTCGAGCAACACCAGATTACATACAGGGTCTGGTCTCTAAAGGAATCAACTTTTCCTTTCTCGTCTTGCAGCCACAGCTGGATAACCAGGAAATGCTGTTTGAATGTATGTCTGAACTCCTGTGATCTGCAAACTTCAATTTTTAGTAGTTTATTTGCAACTCAGTGCTGTGTTCTTACTTTCCTATATCTGCTTCTGCTCCAGCTATTAATTTCACTTCTCTGTCCTGGACTGTTCTCAAAGCAGAATTTTCTTTTATTATTTCTTTGCAGAGCACCTAGCACAGTGGAGTGCCATTCTTACCTGAGTCCTCTGGACTTTGTTGTATTACAGGTAGTAAGAATAGTAATAATTAATAGAAAGCTTCGCTCCTTCATTCATTCACTTCCATGAGAAAAATACCATCCCTCAAGGCTAAGTTCAGCCCACGATAAATCTGCAAAATATGTGTTTGACTCCAAACTTTCCATAATGTAGCTCATGAACTTGGCTCCAGGGTTTTGGTCATAGTCCATCTTTATTACTAAAACATTTTTCTGCTTTCCCCTGAAACATCCTCTCTACAACAAACAAGATTTCCTGGGATAGTGAGTATAATTTACATTATTGCACATATTTTTTCTTCTTTAATTTTATCTCCAAAAGATACAAAATCTACATTTATTAGGTGGAGTTACTTTTCCAGCCTGCAGGTATCAGCTCAGTATCTTGAAAGATGTACCAATGAGGTCTATGATTAAAACCCGTTTTTTGGAAAACATGAACAAATGATAACCAGTTGTGATAGTTTTCCACATTTTTAAAATATCTAAAAATATGTTCAAATATCCAGAAATGATCCTGCAATTTGATTTATTCACAAGTCCCCTGAAGTGTTTAATAAGTACAATATGGTACAACTAAAATCATGCTTATTACTGCTATTAGCTTGGTAATTCTCCAAGATGAAATCATACTTTTCAGGTTATAAATATACATTTTTATTGTTGATTTTATGCTGCATTTTGAAATATTGCTTCTCTGCTTTCATATTTTCAGTGCTGTATTACAGTACTATAAATCAGCCCAGCAGTAAAGGAATTCTAATTGGTATCAGGTGAATTTTTTAAAAAATAGGGGAAAAGTTAAATTTATATCCTTTTGAATGAAGATAAATTCTCTTGAAGTTCTTAAAAAAAATCAGATGTGTCTAGAATGTATCTGATTTATCTTTTTTTGAAAGACTAATCAGATAAAAGTATGCACAGTGCACATCAAAATATATGTATGTGCTCAAAACCACCATACAAGATACCTCAAGATGTCCAACTAAGCACAGAGAATCTTTACCCTGGTATTTTTTAATTCTTTGTTTATGCTGTTTCAGTTTTTCCATCCTACTAATTATGCAAGCTTGAGCTTTTGTTCTGCCTCCTTCTTACCCAAATACTTTATGTTCTTTCAAAAAAAAACCCCAGTTGCATTACAGCAATATATTTCTAATGTCTCAGCACCTCTGTAGAGCCAGCTTGATCCTTAAACCATTGATTCCTTCTGTGATGGACCTGCCTAAAACTGCTGTCTATATCCATCTGTACCTTGTCCAATGCAGTAGTCAGTCTAGCAAGTCACAATCAACTATGCATCATGTGCCAAATGCTGGGATTTATCCTGAAAAATAGTGCTCTGTGGGTGGGTGAGGAATACAGCATTAAATCAATAGCTTTGGAGTAAAACGCCAGAAAACATACCGCATGTAGAATATTTCAAAACAACATTACAGATTTCCCTTTTGCACAACTGTGCAAAGGAATCCTTAGAAAACACTGGTTTTCAAGGAAAAAAATACAGCAATCATAACAAATTATAATACAGATGTGATTCCTCAGTGCAGATTTGGTAGAGGTCAAAAAGACAGGATAAGGAAGACGTGAGGTAGAGTTAGGCAGTATGGACAGAGTCCGTGTCATAATTCATGGGGGCCCTGAACCTGGCCTGGAGACTCTTCTATTAGTGCTTTTGCAGTCCCTCCAAAAAGGGAAGCACTTTATGTTTTTTAAAGCATTTAGAGGGCAGCCTTACAGATTGCTGTGGAATCTTATATTTTGTCATCTGAGCCTTTGAGCAATTTGGTATATTTTCATTGCCCCTTAAACGTTCCTGGTATTTTCCCTTTCCAGGCCACAAAGCAGAAAAACCCCACAATGCACTACCTGATGTTTCCAAAGGAAAAGAACTGTGCAAAAGAATTAGTCCTCCTACTTTCCCATACATCCCTACACTCTTTAACTGAGTGGTATTTGGGAGGGAAAGCTATAAAATTAATGGGATTAATTACTCGTTACTATATGCTGTGTGGAGTTAGGGTGTTTTTAATTTTTAAGAGTGGCTGAATTGCTCTGTGCACACTAGAAATCCTAAACAATAGGAATTTGACAGAGGAGCCCTGTCATGAAAGCCAGAAGTAAGATTAAAACTGAAATGGATCCTAATAAGAATCATATTAAGCAGATATTCAGCAGAAAGGCATCTCAGTAAAGATGGAAGAAGCAAAAGACCATATATACACACTTTGTACAACTGCTCAGGGTCACATGAAAACCAGATGGAGAGAAAGAGAAAAATAAAGTTGAACAGGGACATATTTGGGAAGACGAAAGGTAACACACAAAAAGTCACTCTTTTTTGGGATACAAAAGTCTACAGCACTGAAGTGACAAACTATTACAATGTAGCTTGAAGATACAATCTAATGCCAACAAGATAGAAAGGATATATTTTTACATCCGCTGAGCTTTTGCTCCATGAAGGAGAACAAATCCCGCTTGAAGGACAGTGGAAACAATTTGCAGTTCCTCTGCAGTGAATAGAAATATAAGCCTGGTATCATCAGGTGATAGTGTGAAGGCTTGTGTTTTTCTGTGTTGCTTAGGCAGTCCACAAATAATCTCTGCTTAATTTTCCAATTACAGGGAAAGACTGGTGTGAACAGGCTTTTGTCTCCTCTTTTCCTTGCACACTGGAGGTCTTCTTCTTCAGGGGAATGTCTCTTATCACAGCTCCAAACCCTTTTCCAGATAAGGCCAAGTCTGCTGTTCCTCCCTGTTGCACACTGTAAGTATTTTTCTTCCTATCTTTAGGCTTTCTCTTTTTATATCTCTTAGGCTACTTCCCTATCAAGTCTCTAGATTAGAAACGTTTCTTCAAGTGTGAAGTTGAGTTGAAGTGCAACACAGAAGCCACGTACGATGCCAGTGTTCCCAGACTGCAAAGCGCATACTCCTCTGCAAGAGTACCATCCCCATCACTCTGTTCCTTGACATGAGTCCTATATCTGTGGAACTTAATGTCCACTGTCAGATAACTCCCACAATTTCATGAATGACTTTCTAGAGTCTACTGAAAGGAAAATTGTGCCTGACATTCAATACTTACACAGCCAGAGCTGTACATGATGCAAAGTTAGTCAGACATCAGAAGAATATGTAAATTACAGGTTGTGTATGGGGGCAAGACTGGTTTTGTCTCATCTGCTGTGAGCCATCTTGTAGGCTAGCATAAGAAGCCTATCTTGGGGTGTAATGGAAGATTCCCTCTTTATAAAACATAAAAGGGTGTTGTCTCTGTAAAATACAAAATGGTGTTGGCAAACAGTTTAGACTAGATGTCTAGCTTTTTTAAAGACAGATACTGTATTGTATAAATCTACATTACAGGATAGACACCACACTTTAGGAAAAGTCTTCAGAGAAATCATAGCAATATTCAGATAAAAAGTTAACTGTAATGGGCAATTGCTGTGTGTTAGTTTCAGAAAACTTCCTCAACACCTATAGAGCAGGCAAGAGCTGAAGAAAACAAATATAACCACAATAATATTGACTGAGTACGTCAGCTGGTTAAAAATCTCAAAACAGTCCAAGTAAAAAAAATTCAAAAAAATCCACGATTAAAAGCAATGAGTGCAAGAAGACACTGCAACAACAGATGGTTGCATGAAAGAAACACTCCTTTCCCTTTCTCCACTCCTTTCCCAGCTGAGAGGTTGGATGTTGTTGAGGGCAGGCTGAGACAGGAGAGGGCTTCTCTATTCCATCAGATCTCTGTGCTCGGGGTTGCTCTGCAACAGCACATCATAGCAGTGGGCAACAAGGAGAGTAATGCAAGAAGCCAGCCCCGTGGCCTAGCAGACAAGAGCAGTTCTGTCCTCTCTCAAAGACTTCCTTCTTTCTTCACGAAACTTTGTAATGTGGTGATTTTGAATGGGAAAACACAAAATGGGGAGATTTCTTCTGGAATTACAGGCATGGATCTAAGATTGCAGAAAGTGCCCAGGCAAGTAGAGAGCCTTACTCTTAGCTCACCTTGGATCCACTCCAATGCCCATTGAGGATTGCAATCTCAATGGACAGGCTGTTGGTAGTGCATAGCTGCATTCCCAGCAGAGCTGGAAAGTCACAGAAAAATCTATGGCCATTTACAACCTATTGTAAGAGCATTTACTTATTTTGGATGTTTATAAACTCTTATTGGAACACAAGGCCTATATGGATTCATCTAAATCCTGATCTTTTTGATCTGGAAAACCTTCAGTAAATGAAAAAAATCTATTTCATCTCTTGCTTCAGAACATCATGTATACTTTATAACCTCAGAACCCATGGCTTAGATTTAATGGTAATCATATAACATCTGTTTAATTTTAAAATTTATATGGAGGCTTTTTTGGAAATCCCTTGGAGTTTTTTGACTTTCTGTCTTCTCTATGCTCACAGAGGATGTAGAAAATTAATTTCCTGTGTAAAAATACAAGATGACAGAAGGTCCAAGGTTAAACCTATTTACAAAGAAAATCACTGCCAGTGTTTAGAAAATGCTGCTTTTATTTGAAATATTTGGAGGTGTACCTGGCTTCCCATATCCTTGTGGCATTTAAGCATATAAGGCTTTCTGTCCAATAAAGTGTAGTGAAAAACCTCCTCTGTATTGATTTTTCCCTGATGAATTGTGAACTGTCTATTCATTTGGTGATCCATTTGTTTTAATAAAGAAGACAAACCTGTAGGAGTTTCTTATTTTCCCACCCCTCTGGCCTCTTGTGAAAAGTATTAGCATGCTGCAGAGGCCAACATTCAATCCAGAGACAAAACCAGATGTCACTGGCTAACATCTACTTTGCTACTTTATAGCCAAGTTAGTTTACAGGAGGGTAGGAATGTGGCTTTTCCTTCCTTATGAAAAATGAAAGGTGAAGAAAGAAAAAGCTCGGATGTGACAGAGACTGTAACAAGGGTCTCAGTGCCAGGAAAGCACTGACTCTTACTTCTTACATTTCTTCTGATGCACTGAGGTGAATTAGGACACCGATATTTGATATTCTGGAAGAGAAGATAATCCAACAGAAGATAATCTTAGTGTTGAAAGAGATTATGAACTCATCATCTCAGTCGCATTTGGAGGTGGAAGCCATCACTTATTCTTTCATAAAAAATAGTGTGAAATTGGTCAGGTTTTTATCATGTTGCAGTATCCTGCCCATTAGCTTACAGTACACCACAAAGAATCAGGAGGGCAGCTGGTACCTTCATTCCCCATCTCAGAAAAGAGAGGAAGAACTCAAGAGAGGTCCCTGTTATTAGCAGAACCACCCGGATTACAGTGGGTAGGAGCAACTCAGCTCTCAAGGGAGGAAGTATATAGGAAATGGTACTGTGGCATCTGACAAGCATTGAGTGTGGTGATGCCAGGGCTCCTATGATCCTCTGTCTGGTACCCTACCAACATCCTACCCTCCTTCAACCAGGAGGTTTGGGGCTCCCAAAGCTTCTGCACCAAGAGCCTCTGGCATCAATTCTACTAGAAAGACCTAGAACTTGGACCACTAATGCCACCTGGGAAAACCTGGAAAAGCTGCTATCTGTGTCCACTAAACAAATAGGAAGCCAAGAAGCAGCAGGAAATATTTCATGCTCCAGAGTTTGTCTAAACCCCATTTAGAGTGGGTGGTTCCTCTGTTTCAGGACACCTTAGGAGACTCTGAAATTGACTGCTGTCTTTGATGCTGAATATTTCCTTTTTACTATTCCCTTCCTAAAGGAAATTTCCAAACAGAATTTCATTTTAGCTCAGATTAGAAAGGCTTTCAGAAGGTCTGAATTTCCTACAGAACTACTGAAAAATATCTCTATTGGAAATTATATGACTGCTCATACTGAAATTTGCAACATTGAAACCTGCAAGTAGCCCAGAGTGCTTTACCAGAGTGCAGGCCACATTTATATTAGGCACTGGCCATGACTTTGCTCCTTCAGTGGCTTGATGAATGTCAAAATACTGACATATCTTACTGATTTCTATACCAAACACTTAATTTTCAAGCTGAGTTTTCACTAATCTGTCCCTTCCTCTTGGGCTTTGGTGGTGAGACCGCATTCTTTCTACCTGAGCCTCACCCATCAGCTTTTGGGTATGCTGTATACCCAGGAAGGTCACCAGCAACCAAAACAATAACACCTTGGAATCAAATACCCCTGGATTAAAACCAGTGAAGTTTCATTGCTCCAAATAATTATACAGAGTTTAATAAGTAAGTAACTTTGCTGATGAAGTACAAGACAATGCAATACAATTCACTCGGACATCACTGTGCTGACCAGGTTTCAAAAATACAGTAAAATATATTTTTGTCAATAAAAGAAGTTTATACAATTTAATGTAGAATCTTTTGAGTCAAAAGGTGTTAGTTTTACAGTCCTTTTTTCTGAATAGAATCACACTTTAACATGAACTTGGTCTAAATTGTTGGGATTTTGATCTTCTCTTTTCTTCACAATGTCAGCCTTTAGGGAACACCTAAGAATCTAATAAAGGACCCTGTAGCATTGTATAGAATGCAGTCTAAGTGTCCAAAACCTAAAGAAATATGCTTTGACAAGGAAAGCTGGCCAAAGGTAAGATTTGCTACTTTTCTTCTTCCCTACGTGATTTCCCCTTCTGACAAACTCTGGGAACATGCTTAGCAATTCAGGTTATTACTGACAGCAATAAATCATCTCAGCCTCTGCTATGGCCTGGAAAGAAGAAGTAAAATGTTTCACAAAATAACATCTGGATTAGCTGCACTTTTGATAGGGGACAGCTCATCCATAGGCAAGGATAAGAAAAGTGTAACACTGGAAAAGGTTTTGCTGCAGGAAAAGAAAAAAGAAAAAAATGTAGCTTAAGCTGCAGACTGAGTAATAAAGGAAATCTGAGACTAGCAGCACTAATAGAAGTACATGGCAGATGAGTTACACATTTGTATTTAGGCTGTTTACTCCTCATATCGCTCTTTATCAGTCTGAGGAATCTCACTGTATGTCTCTAGAACTGCTTGATGAAATAGCTCCTTTTTTAACTGAGAAATGTACTGGCAACCATGGAGCACAACAATAGACATGTCCCTGGCTTCACAAAACATTATTACTTGCTGGTTTGCCCTGTGTCATGAGCAGTTTTAAAGAAATATTACTATCTTCCATGAAAAGAATGAAAGAAAATATAAAGTTTCCTTCACTGTTGTCACAGAATAGAAAATTAGAGGAAAAGGCTGAAAAATTGTATGCAGTGTCTCATTTGGATATCATTAGTTCATATGTTTTTGATATTGTACAGTATCATACAGATTGCTGATTGCTACTGTTTTTCATATGTCTTCCTATTAAGCATAAAATACAATGCAATTTCTTTTTTGTCTATCATGTCAACCATTAGAAAACCCTTTCCCAGATGTTTTTAGTATGTAGTTGGGGTGGCTATAAAATAAAATATTAATCTGCTGGTTTGTGTGTGCAGGGACACTTTAGGTCGTGTATTGTATTATATTGCTAAGCTGTAATAGGTAAAAAATATAACATTTAACCTAGACATTGAGAGCACCAAAACTGCATTTGAGATTAACACTTAAAAATAGAAGAAGTTGTAAAAGGAAAATCTCTTTTGAGATATCTACAAGGATATAGTGATAAATAGTGATAAAGTGAAAGATCTTGATAGCAACTTATGGAAATCTGGATCTGTTAAAAAACACAAAATATTTTACTCACTTTCCTCATTTACATGCATGTCAATGTCATGTTCAAATGTCTGGACCAACACTTCACATACAACAAATGCTTACAGTTTTTCGGGGTCTAAAAGCCTGTCTAGATGTTCCTAAGTCTCCAGGAGGTCCCTCTAAACCTACACTGGAAGCAAGAAAAGAACATGTGCCATTCTGCTTTCTCAGAACAAAGCTGAAGTGACTCCAAGTTTAGAGAATAAGCAAAAGGATTGCAAGAATGTGCCATGGAGACAAATAATTTTCATTTCAAAACTCCCTGCAGTCACACCATGAAGGAAGGCTCCCAGGAATTTTTACTTCCCCCCCACCCCACTCCAAGTTTACTGGGCCCCTTGAAAAAGGTGTATCATATTCACTGAGTGCTGAGTTTCATATTTTGGAATCTGTACAAAATCACGTGATGTGCAGCTTCTACTATGCCACTTGTTGTGAGGGTTCATTGTAGATCCTCTAATGAGCCTGCCATACTCCTTCAGCATGCACAGCACCATCTTCTCAACCATGCCTTTCAAGAGATTAAGATTCAGTGATGCAATACAACCCATGACACAAAGCCTCTTTTCAAACATAAAACACCCAATTGTTTTTACAACCTCCAAGTATGCACAATCTTTGCTTTATGTGTCCGTGCAATAAATGGCCTAAAAGTTTCATATCCTCCTTGTAATATGGAACTTGACCCTTGAAAATCCCTCATGACAATTCAACTAGCAAAACGGAAATCTTTTCCCAATACCCTAAGGATTCTGGCAAAATATTTGTACTATTTCCATGTATACACACTCCACTACACTATCGTCCTTGCACATTACAAAATCTAACAACATTTTTGAAGCTATGTATACTCTTCTCTGTCCATAAATTATCTCAGCTGCCTCCAGACTCCTCAGATTAAATTTTTTTCTCCCAGTTCCCTCTGGAAGGAGCTACATTTCAGAGCATATCTAAAACTTCTCTTCTTAAATTAGCATTCACTGCATGAACATAAGTGTCAAGAGATGGGAAACACAAAGAAACTGACCCCTGTGAGCACTGGGAAGTGTTCAAATATTTCTACTCCCAGTGATTCTAGGTCACTGTTTTACAGCATGGGGCTGATAGCTGGTGGAGCATCAGGGCACAACACTTGGCCTGGCGCAGGAGACACCTCTGTGCAGCTGCCAGCTCTGGCATAGAAAGTCTTAACAATTCAGAAAGGCACGTTCAACCTAAGAGATCCACAGGTGTATCAACATACTAGTCCAGTCACCTGAGCTCCTTTGGTAGTCAACAGAAAAAGATACACTTCTGCTGGGTGAATTACCCAAAGTGCTTTCAGTGACTCCTTTGGAAGACAGTGAATCAACTTGGGCTGCCTGCCTCAAACCACTGACAGTAGCAGATGCCCTGGTGAGGACTCAACAAATTGCCCCTTTCCCCTACCCACTGTCACCCCCTGCAGTACTGGGACAAAGTCCAGCCCCCACCAGCTTCATGCAAGTGCTTTGTGAATACCCTGTGTATACTGCCATTAATACCTTGAAAATGTGACACACCCAGCTACCGTGCCAGTAGGGCCATCTGTGTCTGTGACTGCTTACAATTGCTTGGTAGTTTTGCAGCAGTGGAAGGAAACCCCTATTTGGACAGTACAGCCCACACTAAAAAGCACAGACCCAGAGAATAAAGTTATGTTTAAAAGTATTGGGCAGAATCAGAACTGCACACTGCTAGAGTTGACTGTCACTTTCAGAGCAATAGCTGTGATAAATACCCCTCTTCTTGATATTAGGCTGGTAATAAGGAACTGCAAACCCACTGACCATCTAACCCCATGTCTTCTCTCTGTTGCTGGCCAGCATCATGTGGCATCTTCTATCACTGTAAGAAGATGCACTCTTCTCCACATGTCAGAGGTCTGCCTGAGTTGTCACCTCTAAAAACTCATTTTTAACACCTCTAGTAAGAAGTGAGTAAGAAGAATTCCTTTTTAACCAAAATGCAAACAAAGGCATCAAATTTATTATGCATTTTAAGTTAAAAAAATAAAAAAAGTTGGAAGAGAAATCTTAGTGAAGATCCTATGTTATCAGAATACCCCAAATAAATGAAAAAGCAACATACCCTTTTTCATTTTCAATACATTTTCAATACACTTGTTTTGGAAAAAAAGATCTAGTAGTCTTATATCACTCCCTTCTCCCTTAATTTCTATGACATTCACCTAGTCAATGTTTGTGAGAGATTTGATTTTCCTTAGATTACTGTTTCAGACTGGTGCATATTGTGTGAGGAAAGCAACAGTCCAGAAACACTTCAGTGGACCATATAGGGGCCATTTTAAGGCTTGTCTATCTGTATTATTGATCCATAAACATCAAGTAATTCAGAAGACAAATTCAGATAAATACGCAGATGCCTGACCTGCTCTGTGATATTTGTTCAATTGTTTTTATATTATAGGAAATCAAAATCAGAGGTTAAATGTTAGAAGAAACTTTTTAATGGTAATAGCAAAAAAATGCTGGAAATCTTGTCTGAAGAGAATGAGTTATATCCAATAGAAGAGCTTGCTAAGAACAGAGTAGACAGCCATCCGAAAAAAAGAAAAAGATGTTGGCGTAGGAGTGCTGGGCTGGGACATGGGAGTGAACTAGATGATCTCTTGGAACTCTACTGTCCTGGACTTCTACATGGAGTCCATGCCCTAGTCCCAGTAAAATTTCAAGTGATGTAGATATTTTAGTGAATGTTCCTATCCATCCTGCAATCTCTGATTTCAGAGCACATAATACTCCTTGTTGACCACCCCATTGGCCCTGAAGACAAGCCCACATTTTCAGAGTGTTGCAGACCTCTCTGGTATCATGTCAGGCATGCATGTGGGCTGAGGGGGAGTGGTGAACTGGCTTCACATTGGATCTGACCTGTGTCAGCCCATTGGCACCAATCCTGTCCCAGTAACTCCCATTCCCAGAACCAGGTTACCTCAAGTCAGCATATGCCTGTGAAATAAACTGTCAAGACAGGGGAGAAAAACAGCAGAACAGAGGTGAGAGATGGGGAATTGGTGCCAGCTGCAACAGAAACCTTGAGGTTAAGCAGCTGCTCCTCAGATGATACCTCAGAGGTTAACGGAGTGGTACTGTCAGCTTGATCGCTTACATGCAGTTTATGTATTGGCAGACATTTGGAAGGAGCCTTTCTCCAGCAGATTTTTCCCCACCCCATTCTCCCGTTCCCTGTCCTAGGCTTCCATTGCACACGTACTCAAACTCTTATTCTTTTGCTCCGTTACCAGCTACAGGACATGGAAAACTGCCTTCTTGGATTTCTAGGGTTTTTTTACACTGCTCAGTTGTTTTAATATAAAACCACAGCTCCTCTTGTTAGTGAATGCTAGCAGTTGAAACTGTAATATAATGTGCAATAAACGACATTCCATGCCATAAAATGTTGCAGAAAGATATACTTTTACTCCTAAAAGCAGTGGCTGGATTCTGCTGAACTGAATTTAGTGGAGATTCAATCAGAACTGAGACGAAAGAAAGGAACAAGATTCCAGGTTCACTGCAGAGTTCACTTGCATTTTTTCCTGTCCCCAAAAATAAGAGGATTACCTTAAATCAAGAGCATCAGTGTCAATGAGAACCAGAAGACTTAATACATAGAAGGGCAAGGAGATCAAAGCTTAGCACCTGGAGAATACCACATGTTCTGGATTAATAAAACAATACACTCTGTTACATAAATCTTGAGCAAGGTTATTCATGGACACACATACAAAAAAGAAATTACTGTAGGGCTCAGATAACAGATATTTAATATTGGTGCTATCTCTATCAGAGAATATCCTCTCAGATTATAGTGGTGTTGACGAAGAGCAGTGAGACATTATTTTGTTTTAAACAGTTTTAGCCTAAACTTGACATTACAGTTTTTGGACCTGGATACTGCACATCTGCAAGTCAGCGGAAATACCAAGATCTTGCATGCTCCTTTGATTGTTACATTTAAGGTATCATATATGCTACCAGCCCAGCTGCTGCAAGGCATTAAAGTCCATTACTCCAAGATTGTAAAGTACTTTGGAAATACTAGAGACAAGGATTAGAGAAGATGAGTATTCCACATGGCTTTAGAAGAGATGATAAACAGAAGGTAAAAGTTAAATTGATATATTGACCTTATACGGGGAGCAATAGCAGGAGATCCCTTCTGATGAATATTTTGTTCAGTGATTCTGAAACTATATGCTTTTATCAAGCCTTTATATTTCTAAGAACAACTTTGTTGACAGTGTTGCAGCCTAGAAACTACTGATAGGCTGAAAAACAGCAAATTGGAGGAGTTTGAACTTAGAGCACAGCTTAGTTTTGGATCTGTATTTTGGCATGCTTTGTGAGAGTTTGGAAGAGAGGAAAAGTTTAGAAGGAAGATAATGTAAATACAGTTACAAGTTTCACAAAGAAATACTATTGTCTGCTTAAAACCATAATATCCTTTATATGTTATCTAATCATAAAGTACTACTTTGGTTTATCAGTTTGATTTATCAGTGAGGAGGTGAATTTTCCCTTGAGTATGAAAATAGCATCCAAGCACCAGGTATGTGACATTGTGACCCACAGATGCTACAGAGAACCACTCATCTATGTAGCATAACCATTGCAGGAAAAAAAGCAGCTCTTTAATATAGGACAACATCACCCAAGAAAAATGCAGGACAGGAAAGGAAGAGGAATAAGGGTCCCTCTCTCCAGCATCCAGAGCCACCCAAGAAAGCTGCCACCCTGAAAGCAGTACTGCTGTACCAGGAAAATCTTTTCACTTCATTGTGTCAAGTTCAGGCTTCACATAGCATTCAAGGCCTCTGCTAGTTTTCCTAATTTCTGTGGATGGGTCACTAAAGGCCAGCAAATACCTCTGTTATAATCCAGCATAGTGTCTACACAGATGCCATGAAAGAAAGCAAGTCTTTAATGAGTTTGAGATCCAGTTCACTGAGCATCATAAAGGCTGATGATATGTCAATTCAGAATTTCACATAATGACATAGGTTGTGCCCCATCTTGTTTTCAAACACTGGCAAAAAAGGAAAAACAAAACAAAACAAACAAAAACCAAACCAATTAATCATCAAACAATCAATCATTTAAATGTGAATCTAAGCAAAATGTTTTGCTGTATGTCACGGTTTAAAGCCAGCCAGCAACCAAGTACCACACAACCATTCATTTACTCCCCCATCAGCAGGATCAAGGAGAGAACTGAAAGGGTAAAAGCCAGAAAACTCATGGTTTGAGATAAAAATGATTGAATAAGGAAAGCAAATGCCTCATAAACATGCAAAGCAAAAGAAGTAATTAATTCACTGGTTCCCATGGTCAGGCAGATGTTCAGCCAACTCTAGGAGAGCGGGAAACCATCACATGTTTAACAGTTACTTGGGAAGACAAATGCCATCACTCCAAACCTCCCTTTCCTTCTTCTTTCCTTTAGCTTTATATACTGAGCATAATGTCACTGGTCTGGAATATCCCTTTACGCCGTTTGGGTCACCTGTCCAGGCTGTGTCTCCTCCCAGCCTCCCATGCACTTCAGCTTCCTTGCTGGCATGGCAGTGGGGAAAGCAGAAAAGGCCTTGGCTCTGTGTAAGCAGTGCTCAGCAATAACAAAAACATCTCTATGTTATCAGCCCTGGTTTCAGAACAAATCCAAAATACTAGTGCCCGACAGTAGGCACTGTGAAAAAAATTACCTCAGCCCAAACCAGTGCACTGTGGAAGCATGCTAAGCTGGTGTAAAGTCACCACTGTTTCTTTAATGCTCTTTAGTAGTTATTTCAGCACTTGCAAACTGAGTCAGGGTTTAGCATTATTAACTGAACACAAGAGACTCAAGAAGACTGTAAGCTGAAGCTGAAGTAGGTGACCTCCTGAGATCCCTATCTATCTGTTTTTTCCTACGATGCTGTTGTCTTAGTATGAGTTATTTCTGTTAAAGGAAGATGGAGAATTATTAGGACAGAAGGAAATCAGGAAAATTTTGTTGCTATCTGATTCAGCCAAAAAGTATTTGAACTGAAATCCTGGCAACAGGACTCTCAGGGGAGAATCTAAGTTGGTGAACAGGAAGGAAGATGGCAAGTGAGGAGCATGTGGAGGACTCCAGCCATGGGGGCTCTCCAAGACAGGACTCACGGCATGAATATCTTCCTGTGAGCAACTATGGATGCCAGACTGAGATATGCAGAGTGGCAGCTGAGGTAACACTAGAGCTGCTGTGCATTATGTGCAACCTCCTCCCCCATACAAGCCCACCTCTGCCTTCTCGCTTAGGTTGGACCTGGTTCTGAGACCAAACCAAACTCATTCTCATGCTCATAGCCAACACTACTCACCAAGAAGTGACTGGATTTAAATATTACACCTCTAATTTTGAATGACAATTGTCTAAGCAATGGAGCAAGGCTTTGATCTGCTTACAGATGTAATTTATAGTTTGCTGTTGGAAACAGGGATCTCCCACTGCATGTTTCTTCCCAGGCCCTCTCATAAACCTTCTTTGTGGCCCAGGCTGCTCTTTGACTTGGTTTACCCCTACTTGAAATGCATTTTATATGGGACTAGGAATTCAGATGGACATAGTGAGACTTAATTAATGTCAGTCATGCTGCTGAACTCTTCAAATGTAAAATACGGAGTGGCTGTAAATTAAAGGTACAATAACAAATAGCTTCACAATCTTTAGATAGTCCCATTTCAGTAGAGCTGCAGGGGAAATGTAGGAATTATAATAAATACATCATAAACACTAAAGAGTCATAAAATAGCCATGTATAGATCCAATAAAATTTAATATAGAAATAATTCAAACTGTTCTGAAAAGCAAACACCTCCCACTTCCAAAGGCTTTCGCAGTACCTCAGTATCCCAGGAAAGAGAGTTGACATTGCAGCTGTGCTGACTGTTTTATTGAGATTGACACTTTCTTTGAATGTCATTCTGCTATGGTATTCTTGAAAGTCCTTTGAGTAGTCATTATCAAACTTCATTCTCTTTATCACTGAAATAGTCCACTGGAATTCTTTGATATTACCTGGTCTTTTTTGAGACCAAACAGAACTGTGTATATAAGAAATAGATTGCACCATTTAGAGCTAAAATGACACTGACAGAACACTTTCCTCCCCTCTCTAAGTTATGTTTGCCACGGCTGCAACTTCAAAATCTCAGGTTCACTTAGGTTTTGGGATGAGTACATTTTGTATCAAAAAGACTGCATGCCAGGATCCAAATATCAGAGAAGTCCAAGTTCGGCATTCTGGTAGTATTGCAAAAATGTACCTTTTACTAAAAGTGAGCGTATCAAGTTCTTAGAATCACTTTTTTCAGTCATCCCATAAAGGAGGCAGAAAATACACAGATCAGAATGACTTTTCCATAAGCCCTTGATAACTTTAGAATCATGTGCAAGGCTAATCCATGGAGAGATTTTGCTAAGTTTTCCAGTTTTTCAGCCTTTGCCAAGATGCTCTGGTTGCATTTCAGGAGGGGTGGGAGTGCAAGTCTGTCTCAGGCTTCCACCAGGCTCAAGTCATGGGGGGTTCTAGGCCAGTTCCTCTGCAGAGACTGGAAAACATCTAGGCTGCTCTGGTTTTTCAGAACTGCCACAGGTCTGAGGCATTTTCCTTTACTGAGGTGCTTATGAGTGTAGGCTGACACTGGGAACACAAAAGTACATGATCTAGGTCCCTTGCCTATGTTCACCACAAGCCCAGAGGATCACTGATGTATGGTGAGGGTAAATGCAGAGTTCTTTCCATTCCTCCCACTCAATGACTTGCGCAACGCACAAGCTACTGATACCCTCAGAAGTCTCCTTAACGGTTCACACATAACCATCTCCAACTGTCATTCACATGAATCTTAGTGAGTTTAAAGTATTTATGGTATGGCTGAGATTCTTTACTTATTTCCACACAGGAAATAAGCACTTCTACTCAGATGAAATAGACTTCACAGTTGTCGACACCTATCTCCCAAATTGATTCAGAGCCCACAGTCTTCTGGATCCTGCATGACAGAGAAGGCTACAAATCTTAAAGTTTTGCATTTATTTTATGTAAAGTCAATAATGTGGTAGCCACTTCAGAAACTTCATCAGGTATCAGCTTAGGTGTTTGGGGTGAAATGTACACAGAGCCTTTATTATGTCAGAGGAAGAAAGAAACTAAGGTATAGAAGAATGTAATCCTTCTTTAAATATTATTCCTGGGAATACTTTTATCACCAAATGTTCAGATTCAAATTGAACTATATATTTTCATCACAGGTCTACATTCCTGGGGCTAGGTTCTAAAATGAAATTATGTATACAGAAAAGAAATAGTTGATCTTATTGCATGGCAGGGAAAAGAAAAGATACTTTATTTCTGACTTTTCTCAATACATTCTCCTCCAAACCAACCCCCCACATAGCTGACACACAAAGCCCTTCTCAGTTTGGTGCATTAAGGGTAGCCCATGCAATGTTTTACCAGCACAACACAAATAAGGAAGCCAGTGCTGGCAGATATGGTGTACAGCATAGCTTCTATCAGGGAATCAAAATAATCTAGTCATGGTCTATGTGAAGCATATACCAATTTACACTGTCATCATTAAAAGCATCCTGCTTTCCAAGATAAAATAATGACACATGAGAGAGAGGACTTCCGGGTGGGCCACAAACTTCCCCCAAAACTTTTTCTTCTCATGTATCTCTCCATGTCCTCAGTTCCTCATGGGCAAAAGGAGAGTAGTTGAGCAAAGGAGTTAAAGGTGACAAATGGAAAGAAGCTGCTTGGAAAATGGGGTTTTCATGGACAGGTCTGTTGGGAGCCAAGGAGTTCAAGACTCCACATGTGAGTGGTCAAAAAATGCATTTCTCCAACTGTGCTGTGGATCAGCTGCTGCAAACAACAGCTCCTGATTCCAGTCATAGTGCCAGGGGATGGAGCACACAAAGCAGTTGGAAAAACTAACCATATTTTATTGATAGTTCAAGAGCAAAATTTATTTTCAGTTATAAAAGTACAGTTGCTTCATAAACAACATGGTCAAAACCACCAATTCTTTCTAAAGCTGAACTGTGCCTCAGACAGCCTCTCAGTGCACCAAAAGCATTTCAGAAGAGCTGTTCTTACCCAAGCTAGAGCTTTGAGTGTTTAAGCGATTCTCAGACATGGTTTCTATGAAAATATCATTTATTTTGCCACTTCCAGCAAGTCCAGGTGTTCACTGTGGTCATACACTGCAGCTAGGGGTTCCTTCCAGCCCACAGTTCTGTTGGCTTCCATGAGGCAACGCATGATTTGAGCCAAGTCTTCTGCATGTTTTAACAATGAACATGTTTAACGGGGGGGTTTATGGCAGGCTGTGAATGCTGTGAACTTAGTATATTAGAAACAAAAATAGAACTGGACCAAAACTCCAGATTTGTTCCAAACCTCACAGCAGGAGTCTTCCCATGTTACCATCTGGGGCAAAAAACCAACAACTTATTTATACACACTTCTGAACTTTCAAAATGCTCATTAAAAAACCTGAATCCAAATTTTGCAGCTTGCATCCACGTCAAATGAGACAAAGTCTGGGTTTGAAATGAAGCACATTAAAGACAACAGCTCTGCACCATTACTCACCCTGATTTCCTTAGGTGGTTTGTAGGATTGCAGGGCATGGAATTCACTGTAATTTGTTCAGTGATTTTTACCCACCCAGCAAAATGCATCTTATGAGCCATTTCTGTAGTTCATTGCTTTTACAGAGTATTCAAAAAAAAGGAAAATTTTTTACAAGACAGTACAAAAAGTCTATCATGTAATTTAGTTGCAAACTTATTATTGCCAAAGTATTCTAATATCATATAAAGCCATATATAAAAAGGAATTTTGAATGCTAGCAGGATTCTGCAGAACTGATTATCAAATCTAATTAAGATCTCACATATTCTATGATTTTTTTTTCACAGTGAAAGTTAGTGATCTTGGGGTTTAACAAATCTGAAACAAAATTACAAATAACTTTATGACATTTTAAATTGTGTGAGAAATACTTACTCCTAATTTATTATGTAGTAAGTTAAATGAACAAGTGTGTTTGTTTACTTTGACAGGAGAAAGTAAACAATTGAAGTATCAAAGAATGTAATCCTTCTTTAAATATTATTCCTTGCAGTACTTTTATCACTAAATATTCATCTTCAAATTGAATTATATATTTTCATCACATGTCCAAATTCCTGGGACTTGGTTCTAAAATTAAATTGTTTATACAGACAGAAAATAATTTATAGCATGGCAAAGAAATATTCAGGGTTGTGTTTATGACTTTTCTCCCCCTAACCTCTCTGAGTCAACCTTTTACAGCCTGCATGTAAAGTGTTATGCAGTGTGGTGCAAATGCAGAGTAGCACATGTACTGCATATCAACACAAGTGCAGAATTAATTTCCTTTTTACAAGTAAATGATTTCTTGTATAGTGTGGATCTTATGATTGCTATGAGTCTCAGTCTGAAATTTGGGGGAACCTCATCTGAATTTCAGGGGGAAATATTGGATGTTAAGTCAAAGGTGTGCTCACAAATCAGTGCTGTGTTGGCAAAAAAAGTCTACATCTTCAAAAAAGAAACCCTTTGCTGTTGCCCTGTGCTACTCTGCAAATGTTCTGCGCTCTTTGGAGGATGATCCTACCCAGAGCAGATCACAGCTTTGAAAGTCAATATGAAGCCTAAGTCTGGATGTACCAGACAAGTATTTCTCCAGAGTGTTCAAAAAAAGAATGTAATGTTACTACTGAGAGATAATTTTGAATTCCAGTTGTTACAGCTGAGCCCTTTGCATATACTACCCTGTTTCCCCACAGATTACCATGTTTAATTTACCTCTCGCAAGGCCCTACCCCTTGTCTCATTTGCTTCACTGCAGGCAGTTACGGCTCAGTCTGAAACCTCTCACTGGGTACCCAGACGGAGTCTCACAGAGCAAAGAGGATCATTATTGATTTGCTTAGATCTCAGCATCTTTACTGTCTCATACCATTAAGGACCCTATGGCCAAAAGACACTTGAGCTGGCACAAATTCAGTGTATGCATCAGATGACAAGCAGATAGCATCTGTCAAGACAAGTCACAGATACTGGTTCTTCTCCTCCATTTGCATCTGTCTGCATGGAGTGAGAGCAGTGCTGTACCCAGTGGCCAGCTGGAACAGCTCTACGGAAGGCTCTTCACAGATGATCTGGAATTAGAAATCCAGAGTTAATTATCTGGAACATCTGGTTGATTTAGGAGTATGTGTGCACAGTTAGAAAGTCACAGACAACACAGGTGAAGAAAGATTAGCTGAAGAATCCTGAGAATGATTCTTTGCTTTGAGAAGATAACTTTTTTGTTTTGAGGCCGACATCTACAGTGTTTGCAGCATGAGTTAGCTGACAGAGAAAGAAGAGTTGTCCAGTGGTCCTTAAAAGACAGTTAAATTACATGTCTGTGGTGGTACATGCTCTTGCATAGAGACAGCCAGGAGAGGGTATGGCAGGTAAGGAAAGGGAAGCTGAGGAAGGGAAGCAGTGCAGCAGGTGTGCATACCTGTTAACAGGACAATTTTTGTCAAAACCCTTCCACTTACATTCTACCCAGATTCAAGCAGTTTGACTAGATTTACTGTGATTCCTTGGACAAAGTGTCCTGAATACTTGTATTGTTTGCAGCTGTCCAGAGGTCCAGACATTTGCTTCCCCTGCAAGAGATTGGAGAGAGCTTGTTGAGTTCATGGAGCTGAAGTTCGGGATTAATTTCTTACCAAAAATTCTGTATTGTTCTCAAAGGAACTGCTCCACAAACCTAAGCTAAGTGAGGTAAGTGGGAGAAATTACAGTATTTACTGCTAGACTCCATTAAAATGCTGACATAGCAACTATGGAGTAAGAATACAAGGAGCCCTGTATCACCATCGCAATAGCACACGCAACCTGCAAGCAGGTAACACTTTGTCTTTCAAAATGATTTGCATATTTTTACTTAGTGTTCTGATATCATCTCCTACAGTGGAAAGAGGAGAGAGGGTAAAACCCCATTCAATGCTCCCCTCTTCAGACTCCTGTGTTACTTCTGATCTTGAATCCCTACTGAACACAGTAAATTGAATAAAAGTCACGAGCAGTTCTGAAATGCTGAGGAGATATTGCTTTTAATGAGGGATTAACTCCACAAAATGCTCAAAAAATTATACTGAAAAGCAAGTGAAAATATTTGAGAACTCTAAGGAAAGAAGGAAAGAATTGAAAATGTGACTTCAATGGCACAATCTTCTAAAGTACATTCAGGGATTGCAGGCAAAATTCCACCCACTCAAGTTCAGAGTCTATTTCTCTGAACTAAAATTCAGTGGTTCTCTTGGAAAAAAAATGCAGGTATAATTTTTTACTAGTTAAGTGTTTCCTCCTGCTGTTAGAAGGACTAGAGAAGTGAAAAGGTGAGAGGAGAGCTTGTGTGCACACAGTATTTCCCCAGAAGTCAGCTCCCTTCCCTAAGGAATGGCCAAAACATTGCAAGCTGTGACGTTGCCTTCTCCAAGCACTCCCTCCACTTCCACAATTCTTGTGTCTTGTCCTATTGATTTTGCCTGGCCAGTCAAAAACAATGAAGGGGAAGAAGTTGTTGGTTTGGTTGTAGAATATGGGGGGTTTTTGCACATCAAATTGAAGACATTAGATGGAACAAATTGTTCTTAAGACATTGTGCATTTTCTTGTGCTTTTTCCATTATCATTTTTATAGCTGAGACTTCTGTGAGGATTCACAGTGAGTCATTTTATGAGGCAGCTCTGTACCATCTGCACTAAAGAGTTTCCTATCACTCTAGACATTACGTGTCTCCTTATGGCAGCCTGGACACTGCAGGGAAATTGCCAAGCCAGGTCACATGCCAGTGGGCCATCATTCATCCCAAAAAAGGCGGGAAAAATCTGCTTACAATTAGGTTCAACCCTTGGTTCTGGACAACATGTCCCTGTGGCTACAAATTCTTTCCTGCCAGCACCCTACAGGGCTCAGAAGGAGTCCTAGGATGGTCTGTTCCTGACCAGAGAGAAGAGGTCCTGGCCCCTCTCTTTCCTTCCCACACTTTTCAATCTTCCTCTCTCTTTTGTAAAGAACAATATGTTTTTGCATTGTGTCATGCTGGCAGTAAGCACAGCTGCTGTTCTAAAGGTTTACAAAAGAAATATAGATAAATGCCAAAATATTGGAGTTTTTAATGAAAAAAATCTAAAACTTCAGGGACACAAAAAATCAATTTATGAAATACATTACTCTGAGCCTCTGATTTTCAGGTGGAAAAACTTTACTGAAAATACTATATGTGTAGAAGCGAGCCAGAAAATAAATAATGTAAATGGGGCTGCTGTGTTAAACACAGAGCTCTGTTTAACATTAGGAAAAATGCATTCGAATACCTTCAAGTGCAACCTTTCTCTTGCATCATAATCTGGTTAAAGTGAAGGAACTCTTGTGTGGTTGATTCCAGTCTAACAGCATATGAGGTTCAGGGGGTCTTTCTCCAGCAAGACCAAAAAGTTTGATCTTAAAAGATGGTCTGAAACTGATTATCAGAGAAAACCTGTCAATTCAGAAAAACAACAAACCATTGGGAATTCCTTCCCTTCCCCTTTTCTTTACTAGCCCAGACTTGAATACATCTTTGCCACTTACTCTTGGCAATTTCAGTCACAGATATTCAAGAGTTAGGAATGCTCCTGGAGATGGAGTGTGAGACGTTGAGTGGTTGCACTTGGGTCTACTTAGGAAATGCTCTGAGATCACTTTCAACGCAAAACTTCTCTTAAATGAGCAATTTTTATTTTAGACACCCGTCTATTCTTTATTTGGGCATGTCTCAGTGCACCTAAAATCAGCGTGGCTGGGAATGCAAACCACAGCAGCTTTCACCCCTCTCTAGAGAATTCGGGTCAATGAATCTGTGAGTTTTCAGTCCAATTGTTGCTTCCAGCAAATCTCAGGGCTGTTGCCAGTAACGCCTCAGAAATGAGACACACTTCACCTCTGTCAGACAGGCCTAAACAAACAGATTTTCATTGTAACCAGTTATTTTCATGATCACTGTCAAGACTGTTTTCCTTATAGAGTAACTGAAAGTGGTTCAGCTGAGGAGGGGAAAGTAACTTCTCTTCTATAGATGATTTCCTTCTCCCCTGGCCTTAACAATGTTGTGACATGGGAGCAGAAACTAAGTACCATCATCTACAAAGTGGGAGCTGAATAATCTTTTCTAGTAAGATCTCTTCTTGGAAAGTACTCTTAGAAAACAGTACTGTGTATGCACTATTGGTGGTGGTATCAAAAGCAACAGCACCACCTGAGTAAAGAAAAATATAAGTGAGCCTTTATACTCAGAGGCATCTCAATTCACAGAAGGTTCTGCTTTATAACTTCTGTGAATTTCCCAGAACTTAAGGTAAAAAGAATGCTTGTTCATGTTTGCTTGCATATATATCATGGTACATTTTCATAAGTACAGGAGAGTGGATGTTGTGGGAGTGAGGCAATGGGTTTAGGAATGCTCTCATTATTGTGGTCTTTGAGGACAAAGTGAAGCCGTCTGAGATTCTAGGTATTTTGGTGTCGGTGAAAGGTTTCTGTTCCAGCTGCTTTGTTCTTTAAGGGAACAAAATACTGAACTAACTCAGTAGTCTGGAAGGACACATGCACGTGGCTGGAGAGATTCATTGCACTTTCTGAGCATGGTTATGTGTGATCCAGCTGGAAAATAGAAACAATTTCCCTGTTACCTGCAAGCTGCTACATAACTTAGTCATCTGGGGAACACAGAAAGGCTCAACACTTTGCTTTAAATTCACTTCCAAGTATGTGCTGCTGGGTTACAGCTTTTGTTTAAAAAAGGCTTGTACAGCACTGACTCCTGGATCATCTGAACTCTGCTATGTCAGCATATATCCAAAACGATCTGCTGAGACTGCTGTGTTCAGCATCTTGCCTGAAAAGCACTCACTGTGGCCAGCACTGCTCATAACTCACTCACTAGCTTGCCAGTCAAGAGTGTAATGGCTTCTGGGAAGAATGGTGCTGGCCTCTACCACGGGTCAGTTTTACCTGTGGGATTATGGGATAATTGACAAAACCTGGAGAACCACAGGACTTCTGTGACCTAAGCTAGAGTTGCCACAATTGCTTGGCTCATTAGCTCTCTCTCCAGATTTTACAGGCAAAAGAAACACCCTGAAACCAAATCATAGATCGGTGCCAACACCAACTAGCTGGTTTGGCAGAGCAAAATCAAAAACAGGTACACCACAAGACTTCTCATCTCTGAATGCACACAACATACCTGCCAGCAAGCAAGTCATAGAATTACAGAATCATAGAATAACCTGAGTTCAAAAGGCCCACAAGAATCATCAAGTCCAACTTCTGACCCTGTGCAGGACTACCCCCAAGAATCACACCATGTGTGTAAGAGCACTGTCCAAACACCTCTTGAATACTGTCAGGCTTGGTGTTATGATCACATCCCTGGGGAGCGTGTTCCAGCGCACAAACACTCTCTGGGTGAAAAACCTTTTCCTGATATACAGCTTGAACTGAACTGCCCCAACACATTCCCTCAGGTCCTGTCACGTATTAGAGAGATCAGTGCCTGCCTGTTTTCTTCCCATCACAAGGAAGTTGTAGATGGCTATGAGGTCTCCCCTCAGTCTCCTCTTCTCCAGCTTGAACAAGCCAAGTGACCTCAGCTGCTCTTCATAAGGCTTCCCCTCACAAGTGAACAAGAAGGCTGGGCTAATAGCGGAAACTGTCATATGGAGGACAAAAGATTGACAGGACTGTGAAAGAGGAGAGCAGAGTAACTCTACAAGAAAAAGCAAACTGCAGAAAACATTAGAAATGCAAGAGAAGAAAAAGAAGATGAAGTATATAGAGTGGGAAAAAAAAAACACCCAAGAAGAGAAAGGTAAATAGAAAGTAAAGGTAGTAGGAAAGGAAAGCTTGTATTTAATTTTATTAGTATCTGGTGTACAGTAAATGGCACTTCAGATTCGACGCTATCATTATCTCTCTTTCTAATATTGATTGTTGACCTGAGGAAATCCCTAGTAACAGGTCTCCCTTGTAACATAACTCCCTTGTACTTTGTGCTTGTCCCAGTGAGCATCTAGAAGAGCTGTCTGGGTTTTTAATAAGACGAGCCAGTGATTTACAGTCTAGATTAATTTTTATGAAGAAAGCAGAGAGGAGTAAAATGCTCTGACAGCTGCTTTCAGATGAGGCTGGTCTTCTCCAACGAGGTTAGCTGGGCCAAGGCAAGGCCAAAAGACTATAAGGACTAGAATAAGATGGAATGGGAAGGCATTGTTTTCTGCTTGCTGAGGTTCTGAAATAACCCTTACTGCAGGCTGCATGGATCGGAGAGGGCATGGCAGCTACAGTAACTAGAGTCTTGCCCAGTAAGAACTTCACTCAGTGAAGGTCTGGTCACAGCTGGAGCACATGTTATTTCTCTGTAAGTCTTGGCTTTACTAGCCACACATTTTACAGAAGCAGCTGCAGGAAGCTGGACAGGCTTTCATCTACTATTGTCAGTTTCCAGCAAACTTAAATCTTTGTGTACATGTACTTCTGCTCTTCATTTTTCAGGTGATATTTCAAGACTGCTGACTTCTTTTCTTTGAACAGTTGTAACAGTAAGATGAAAGAAAAAAAAAAACAGAAAGTGCAAAAATTTAGGCACAAACACCCTACTAAAACCAGTAGTTCCCAAAATAACTCTAGTTGAGCCCAATCATTTTTTTAATCCCAAATCAGCTCATTCATCTGTAAGATAATTAATATGGGGAGAGGAGGCCAACAGGAGAAACTATTCTATTGTGTATACCTCAAAGTATGGAGCCCCTGGTGGTCTAGTGGTTAAGGGTGCGGCGCTGTCACCGCCGAGGCCCAGGTTCGATTCCCGGTCAGGGCCACTCCCGGGCAGATGGAGCTCGTTAGCCTTAAAGGCAACCCATCTACGTCCTAAGGACCTCGCTGCCACCGTCCAAGCTCGCTTCGCCCCGGCAGATGAACCTTAGGATTAAAGGGTGGGCTCAGTTCCGCGCACACTGTGTCTCACCTAAAAAATCCAATGCGCAGGCTGGAAGGTGTAAAGACCTTCCCCGGATCTTCGCTCACGAAGACTGGCCATCATTTACCTCAAAGTAGCAGATTAAGGCAACTTTTCTGCAAAAACCCAACATGAACAAAGATTATACTTTGCAGGTGTTCTACTGTAATGCCACCCAGAAACAGACCTATCTCTTTCACTGTGCTAAGTCCTTGTCTGGTCTTCCTGTGGCCATCCTTCTTCCCTTCCTCTCACTTTGCGTGTGCTGAAAGACCCTCATTAGCCCAAGCTGCCAGGTAAGCTCAAGTATAAAGAACATATTTACAAAGTGGTCCTGTCTAAACTCAATGAGTGCTTCAACTCTTGACTTATACAAGAATTTAAGAGGTGTTGCCTGACATCTTTTCCACAATCAATGCATTACTTTTGAACACATTGTACCTTTGGGATAGAATATGGGAGATCCCACAAAGAAGCATAGTAGGGGCTCTGTGGCTTCCAGTTTAATAACTGCTCAACAACTGAACTAAAATTAACACAGCTCAGGGAAATAATAATGAACAGAGCTGCCATCAAATTAAGCGAGGCACTTACCGTATGTCTGCACTTGTTTCATATGCACATGTAAGCAGAGGGAGACAGGCAGGGAACATTCACATGAAGTGATAAACACCAGCCCCTGGGGGTTCTTGGAAAACAAATGGGATAATTATGGAGAACATAAGTAGCATTATTATGATTATTTATTATTAAAAGCCATGCAGTAAGAAAAAGCAGCATCAGGTGATTATGGCTATGTACATAGAGAACTTTCAGCATTTAATGTAAAAAATTCCCTCACGTCAAACCAATAATCACCCTTTCAAAATGATGCCATAGAGAGTCATATATATAGGGTGTTGAGTATAAATCTTTTGATTCCCCATTGTAATGTGAAAAATGTCACTTCTCACATGAAGGCTGCTGCTGCAGGACTTTGTGGTAGCTGAAAAGCACATGTTGTACTTCCCCCGCCTTCTCCTTCCCCTTTACTTATAGTTTCTCATAGTCTCTCTTGATAAATGTCTTCAGAAAAATATTTTATGAGGTGCTTACCCATAAAAATATATCTTTCAAGGCCACGTACACAATGAGGCCTTAAACACTAACCACACACAAGAAACACTGTTCATTTGGTCCAGCATGTAGATGCAGGGAAAAAGAAACCCATCAGTGTTAAGTCAGAGCCAAGGTGGAACCTATTAGCAGTTTGTTGTGGCTTGATGTTATTCACCTGCTGCAGGAGAGGAGAGAAGCCCCTCACAGAAAATGGCCTTTGGTTGAAATGGCTAAGTGTGCCTCAGGATATAGAGCTGAAAAAACCTCATGTGTGATCAAAGACATGGGACAGCTTCCATATGAAGGAAAACTAAATATGCTCAGAGTTCTAGGTGAGAAGGAAGGAATGCTCAAGGGACGAGACCTACGCTACCCAGGTCCAGTTATAAATATCAGAAATGGTTTGAAGAGATAATTGAGTAACAATTATCCTTTTGTTGTTGTTGTTGTTTTTCCATAGCACAGGTTTAGAGGAAACAAAGTCAAGTGTTTTTTTCAGTTGGCATATGATTATGCTGTAGAGTTCATTGTCATGAGTCATAGCAAAGATGAGGAATACAAGTGCATTCAAAAGAAGAAGGCTGCATTAGCAAATCTCATAGCTGACAACTTCACCCATGTAGTGCTTATAATAATCCACAGAGATATCATTTCAAGTATGACCCATAGGGAAAAATGTTACTTTCAAATCCCTGGGACATGTTTCTGCTGTATTTAACACTTCCAAAATATCATGACCATTATAGTCCCATTTCCTGAGCAGCTCATTACAGATTCTTGTTTTTATAAAATATCTTCCATTCTTTTTAGCATGTTTGCCATATCACACCGGAATGTAATCAACCTGTGATTGCCTGAGAGAAACAAAGTATTCACTCCAATGGCTCTTCTACTCAAAGAAAATTTCAAGATGTGTAACTTTCAAGTTAAGTCAAATATCAGAGTAACCTGACCACATGTACCCTTCATTCATCTTTTTCAATGTATTGTGAGTGTTCTCTTATGTCCTGAAGTGGGTTTTTTCCCCTACAATAAAGTATTACATCCTTTCCCTTATATTAATCCAGAATCTGTTTGCCCAGTCTGAATCACAAAATTGTAAAATGTGGCACAGTTACCGCTTGATACAACACAGTGGCTCGATCCATTACTTCAGGTAAAATAATTTCAGCTATATAAAACAAAAAAAAATCAGTGGATGAGGAAGCAGATGTTGTATCTGCTCCTGTTTCACAGTAAAAACAATAAAATTATATTGTCAGCATGGCATATTGCTAAATATATTTGATTCCATACAGCCACTGTCCTTTGCACTGGGATCTGTGAGGCTACAAATGGCTGATACAGTGATGCACAGCTTGTTTCTGTATTTTTTTAGTTTAAAACTAAATGACAATATGAAAGAAAACAGAAAGGTCTTTACACTCTCGTATTAGAAAGATATCCAATTTCAGGCACCAGAGGCACCAGCAAGGTCTAAGATCTTACACACTGTAGATGCTTGAATTTGATTTTGTTATTTTCAAGAGGACTGCAGTGAGTCAGATTTTTGCAGGTTGTAAGAGGAAGAGTAGCAGCAAAAAGATGTTAGACTTACTTTGAAATGCTTGGTTTGTACTTAAGGGGAGCTCATTTACCCTAATCCAAATATGCTTTAGCTCTAAAAACTATGTGAGACATTGGCTCATTATAACCAGGAGCCATTTGTCTAATGCATTTGTGACTTATTTAGGGGCTTTCTCTGGCTGTTTATACTTGCCAGAACACAGGAACAAATCACTTTACACTCTCCCAGTGCCTACCCTGTCTTTCTTGGAAGGGAAGGAACTGATTAGTGCCTTTGCCTTGGATAAGCCACATTAGCTGGACTAACAGCTGACAGAAGAACTATTTCTTCATGTGCACAGTAGTATCACCTCATACATCTCAGAGGCACTGGGTCAGTGCAGTGATGTTCCTTATCCACCTTCCTCAACCACACTTACCTTTACAGAACAATGTCAGACTTGTTCTGCAGTCTGGCAGATAAAATGTAGCAGGGAGCAGGAAGGACTTAGGCAGCAGTTAAGACTCCCTCTTGCACTCCACTGTCCCTTTTTCAAGTACTTCTGTCCAAGGTGTAGTGTCCACCCCACAATCCAGAGGCTTCTCTAGCACGTCCCATACTATGTCCCAGAAAAACACATTCTTTCATTCCCATGAACTAATATCCCATATGCCTTTCACTACCAAAATTAGACTTTGCAGTTTAGAAGGATCAATTGGATAATTTCACAGCTCTTCTCAGGTCTGTCTGTCTCCCAAGATTGTATGCTGAATAGAGGTTGTGGGGTTTTTCTGTGCTTGTACAGATACACTTTGTGCAGTTTAATATTAAATTGTGTTACACGTATCATGCTTTTGTGGTTTTGTGGTGATAAGAGAAAACCTAGGATCATGCAAGCAAAATCAGAGCACACTGCATCCTGCTTCTGACAATCCTTATGCTACAAAAGAAAGTGCAAAACAACAGAAATTGTATCATGCATCTACTTATGCGTATAAGAGTATCACTGGTAGAAACCCACCTTCCTGTCCCTGCCCCTCTGTATCTTCCTAGACACCTAGCTTACAGTTATTTCTACTGCTGTGTAAGACTGCAGAGATACATGTGTAATAAAACAAGTGCTTTTTAAATTTTCCAAATGTGTGTGCGTCTGCAAGTAAACATAGGGTTTATCCTTTATTTTTCATGTTTGCACACTAATATGTTGTACAAATGTTTAAACACAGCATAGCAACCCTTGCTGCTAAATTCATGGAAGAAATATCACCTGTGAACAATGACTAATGTCTGTCTCATGCATTTCTGCCCTACATTCTGTCATACATTTGGGGGGAGAAGTTATCATATGGATTAAGTTAGTAACACTCATCCTCACATTTTCAGGGAGTGCTTCCTCTTAAATCACATCTCTTTGCACTCTGACAGGCCTTCACACCTAGTCTTATTTCATGCTGGAACTTCCCAGGGACACATTAGTTGTGCTTCACAAATCACCATATTTGCTAGTGAGTGAAACACCCTAAGCAAGCATTACTTAAATCCTTGAAGGAATTGGGAGCATTTTACACTTCTGTTGGTGGTGAGATAAAGGGTCTATCTCCTTGAGGCTTCTACCATATGTTTTGCTCTTAAAGCAAGTATCTTAATAAGGCAGTCACAGAAGATTTTGATTAGTGGAAGGTTCCCATGATATCTTCATCTCATAGTATGGTTTTCTGCAGGTAATGTTTTTATCAAAGGGGTGCTAATTAGGCATCCTAATATGGGTTTTTAGCCAATTGCTTTCTTATTTTTGTTCACCAAAAATGTATCTCTTCTCTCCAGTTCAATATATTAATATGTCTTATAGAAAAAACCAGTTAAGCAGCAAGTGTCTCTCCTGCATATATGGAGTGTAACTTGCCTGATATCAAAGAACAAACATGTATGACTGTATCTAAACAGTGTAAACTAAATTACTCCTCTGAAATAAAGGCTTTTATAAGTTAAAGTATGACATTTTTAATCTGAAAATGAACTTCAAAATAAACTCTTTAACCCAGAGAAAATCAAGAGCAGAAGTCTCGGAGACAATAGAGTTTTCTGCAGAAGGACACGACAACTTACTTCCCCTTAGATAGTTACTATCATCCCTGTGGTCATATGATTTTCAAAACCCTTTTTAAACTTTTGGCCATAATTTTGTGGACCTTCAAAGACCTGAGTGCATCCAGCTCAACTACTATCTTTATAATGCAAGTAGAATAAACTCAGGCAACACCAGTCAGGTATTCAAAGTAATGTTCTGAGGTAGTAGCTCAGTAGAGTATGAGACAGGCTGAAGCAAGTCTTATCAGGCTGAGGAAAAATGCAATTAGTAATGTTAAAGCAAATTTGGCCAGGACCCCAATTATTCCACCCCACTGTGCTTGACTGCCTTTTCTAGAAGACCTGGCTCTTGAAGTCTGCAGAGGCAGTGCTGGTCCACAGTGATCTAGTAAGAACAAGCATGGATTTTGTGTTACATGAATCCTTTTTTGGAAACCTAGTTACAGCATCCTACCATGCATCAGGCATAAGGAAATGCCATATGGCCACATCATAACGGGATAATCCAAGATAATTTAGGCTGATTTTGCCAGTTTCTTCTACAGTTGGTAAGATGTCTGTGCAGGAAGTGGTGGGATTTTTTTTTCAGAGGATTGTAGTCTATGTTCCTTAGTGTGACACGGTGTGTCAGCTGGCTGTTGTTGATACAAACTTCCTGCACAAGGGCACAAGGTCTTTTAAGCTACCTTGTTCTTGCAGGAGAAAGATAAATACCTCAAGAGGGCAGTAAATCTCATCTGAAGACAGGCAAACTCTGGAGCTGCTTATCTACTAACCATGAAGGCAGAGTGGACTACAGACTTTCAACAGAGAACTATATTTTAGACAGCTAAACATGAAATAAATTTGGCCTCTGTCCCACTGTGCACCCAGGTAACACTGTAGAGGCAGAGAGGTGTTTCCATGTGACTGTCCTCACCCTGGCTTCTGCACCCAATCAAGGACAACTTGAAGGCAGGTAATGATTTGACTTTCCAAGAAACCAATTCTTGACATTTTCTTGTGAAATTACCCTGTCTCTGAAGACAAGTATGGAACCAAATTATAAGAGAACTGTGTAAAAACAGAGAGCTAAATCTCTGGTCTGCACAGCTAAGTAAGCTGTCTAGTCTAAAAAAGCGCTCAGATAGATGAATTTCAGCAATTAAAATTCTCTCATTTGGTGTCAACAGCATTCCTCATACTGTAGAAAAAATAATGCACTTCAGTCCCATGGGCATCTTTAACTTTAGTTTTATCTATTTAAATAGAATAACTCACATGCATAAAACCAAGTCTGTGAGCTAGGAGGAATAGTATGACTATGGCCTCAATGGTGTTAAGATGGGAAAATAGGACAGACATACAGGTAACCAGTTCAGCAAAACAAATGATGAAGAAGAGAAAAAAATTCACAAAAAAGTCTGGAAGTTGCAGAAATATGTTTAGGGCTGTTTGGTGTGCATGACCATTGTAAACTAACATACAGCATATCTTTCTGTCTACCCTTAAACACATTCTTTGTCACCGTAACAAAAGCCACAGCTGTAAGTAGTTTATGGTGCAATTGCTTGATCAACAGCCGTTGGAATAAAAGTAAGATGAGTCCTCCTTTGTTGCCTCAACAGCCCTCACCTCTGCTACAAAAATGCTCTTTAACTGGCTGCAGACGGGCTTCTTCACAAGTGTTTCTAATTCAGCTAAACATCTTGATAGGAAATGTCATAAATTACATGTATGGGACTGTCAGTAGAATTTTCAACAGACGTAACATGAGTTCACATTGAAATAAAATGAGAACCTTAGACAAATTTCTGAGCCTATAAATGTTCAACTTCACCTACAATCCCACTCACAAAGACATTTGGGAAAACTTTGATGATCCTAACTAAAGTGTGATGGTTAAGAGAGAGAGACTCATAGGCTGTAATTTCCCTACCTTGACTGTAATCTTCCTGTACTTTATGCAAGTGATTCTACTTACGCAATTCAGAAGTGATAAAATGTATCAGATATGAGCTATTGTGTCAATTTCCTGAATACTCATCTCGGGCTGGGAAAAAAAATTCGCTTTGCACTTTTATATTTTTTCTAGGTTTATTTATTTCTCTGGTAGGCATTTGAGATCTGGGTGCTGAAAAGATGCATGCACGTACTTAACATTATATATATGAGTACCACCATTGATCTCAGCAGGACTACCCTCTGTCTGAAGTCAGAGTCTCATGTCTGAAATTGGGCAAGTAAATTAAACCCTTTCAGGATCAGGGTTAAACCACATAGGTTTTTTGCCTCAACAGTGGTGAATAGAAAAAAAAATTCTTTTTCAGAACTAGTGTTTTCTTAAAACTTCTGTTTTCAAGAAAGCTATCTCAGTTCAGACTAATTTTGCTCTAATTTTTCCAACAGTTGTAAAAAATCTCTATTGGCATTTTTGTAAAACTGGGTTCTTCTTGTTTTAACTGCAGACTTTGCCAAGTTTGAAGTGTTGTATGCTACCATGTAGCCACATATTAGAGGTGTTGATTGGTTTTCCTAGAAGTTAAGTATATCTACTGCATATGGTTCTTTTCTATTTTTTGGGATTCATATGCCACACTACTCACTTTTATGCCTCTAGTTCTTCATTAAGGAGTGTGATTAACATCTATCATTGTCAAATTTGCATTGAAATAGAAACCATTGCTTTGAAGCATGGTGGATTTGAACTCCATGTTCTGGAACTGATGTGATTCTACACACACCACTCATCCTAACACAGTTTCAGGTTAAGGCCAGTTGCTGCATATCTATAACTCACAGTTTTATCCACTCTTTTAACCTCTTCAGAGTGCTCCTTCAAATCTCCACTCTTGTACCTCATCCCCTAGGTCAGCTGGGCATCCTCAATAAAGTACAGCTGGACTTTTAACCAAATGCTGCTTTTCCTCCCCGGACCATATAATCAGCAATAAATACAAAAACAACTAGGCAACTTCAGTCAAATGTTGTTATAATAAACAGAAGGAACAAGACTGAAGAAAAAGGAATTTAAAACCAACAAGAATCTGTACTCATATCCACCTTAAACTAAGATGAGATACCCAAGGAAAAGCCTGGTTTCTTCACACTGCAAAGAAATGTGAGAAGCAGTTCCACAATATCCTGCAGATGGAATGGGATGTTTTTGCTGTCGGTTGTTCTTGCCACATGTTGCCTCTCATAAGGTCACATTTGGTTATAGTCAGAGATGCAGGATTTCCTCAAATAATAGCTCATATATGACAACTTACACTTCAGAAGTGTTTAACTCCAAGATGTACTACCTCTACTGCATATTACTGAGTATGGTTTTATGCTCATTCTACCAGCAACTAGCAATTAAATACACATATTCAATCAGCAGTCATTCCAGTAACCCAAACTCAAATCAATAGTAACAAACTAAAAAATTAAATTCAAATACATGTCCATGGGTATAAATTTATACATATATCATTCTACGGATTCTAATATTAATTCAAATTTCCTACATTTCCTCACCAGCCAACAGTCTCCTTTTCCTGTGTTCACAGAGAAAATGATATCAACTGCATAATAAACTCATGATAGCATTCTTTAGGAGTGACTGAAATTGGATGCTCTAAAACCATAGATAAATTGCATTAGATCCATTGCTGTGAAATTGCTGAATCAAATACCAGCCATAGAAATGTCTCCATTGTCACAAGAAAATGGTCTGGCTAGCATTTTCTTGCCAGTCTGGAAATACTCAACCTGACCTGATACTTTCAAAACTGTGGCTTTTTTCCTGCAAATAACATTCGGAGGGACCCCAAATTATTTCCTATAATGGGCTCATACTAAAAAAGAAATTACAAAAAAGAAAACAATCTGAAAAATTTTGAAAACTTTTGTCTCACCAATTTCTCTTTCCAGTTTAGTCATTCTGAATGATTATTGAGACAAGCAGCATTAGACAGAAAGCAAACACAGTGAAGATGTTGGATTGGTAGAAACAAGTCAAGGAAACAGTTTTTAGGCTGTTTCCTGAGGAAATGTACTTTCAGGTGCCTCTTTTCATCTGTCTGTACCTCTGAGTCCTAATACTTTGTCATTACTTGTCAGTTTTAACCAATGTGCAGAGGTTGCAGTGCAAAATACTTTCATGCATTTTCTGTAAAGAGACAGCAAAAAAGAGGGGAAAAAGCAATGAGGCAGAAGCTACAGGCTGCACTTAATCCTGATCTGTCCTCAGGGACTCCCATGGGTGAACGTCCCAAAGAGAGGGATGGTCAGTGTTTGTGCTTCAGAAGGCATCAGACAATCCAGCTTTGTGGTATATATGCACAGGAGTGCAGACCTACTTTTCTTGTTTCTCCTGGATCTAGTTTTTGATCCATCCACTAATTTCTTCAGGAGAACTGGTCAGCAGCATCAAGTTCACTCCAATGAACACAGAGGCAATACAAATTGACCCAACAGTTAATGGTTGGGAATACACTTGTACGCAGTCAGTATTTAAATGTTAGTGCTATGCTGTTAGTGACAAGAGTAGTCATAATAGTACTTGAGAATTGCATATTTGTTTGTTTTCCACTAGAAATTACAAAAAGGATCCAGAAAATGCATACAAATTTTTAATTCTCTTTCACAGATGAGGCAAAGGGGGTGTGGGGTGCCAGGAGCATGTAGAGGTGAAAAGAGATTCCAGATCCCTCTGGCTCCAGCACTACCTTCTAACTATTCAGTTATGCCACCAAATGATAGCAGGTCCTCGAGTTAGTAGCAGTAACTACAGTACTACCAAAATAGTAATAACAATTATAGTAGCAATTACTGAATATACCATACCTGAGAACCCACAACAGGAAACAGAGAAGCCGGTAGCTTTGCTAACATTACTCGGTATTGGAGCAAACAGTGAAAGTAGTAATGCTCACCTCTATCTCACCTTTTAAATAATAGGTTATGCTCCTTTGTGCCTATCCATGTTCTCAGCTTTATGGATCCACTATATATAAAATTGCCAAATCATCATATAGTTAAGCAATTCCAGGTTCATATTACAGTTTGCACTGTGGTTAAGAAAATATTTTCAAATACTGTTTAAACTCACAATAAGCCTTTGGAACTTGTTTTTATATTTGACTGTGGCCTTTCATCTCTTCTTAGTGCAGACAGGGACCTGACTCCATTAATCTGCAACTGATTTGTGTGATGGCAACATTTCCAGCTGCACAAGTGCTGTAACATCTATACCTAAATTAGCTCATGAGTCAACATACCTAGTTGGGTTATTACATGTATTGCATCCATTATCTACAAATGAAATACAGCTGCGTTGTCTGTTGCACCATTTTAAAACATCCGTTTAACGAACCTTAGAGCTCAAAAAGATTGGGAGCATTTGGTGACAACAAGTAAGAAGGAAACCTAATCTGATCCTGTATTATCCAGCTGTATTTTTTTTTCTGGTAGAACTTAATAAGGTGTTTACCATAAACATGAACAGTACTTTTAGTTTATTTGCTAAATAGGAGTTGGACATAGGAAGCATGCCTGGGTCACAGTCAAAGGCTTTCACTTGCAAAACAAGGTCACCCAGGTCTTTATGACAGATACTTGAATTAAAAAAAGCTTTTTTCCCAGCAGTTCAAGATCAGGCTGACATTTTGATGGATCTTCCTTAATCTTTTTCACATTTTCTTTCACTAAATGGGGAGGCATCACAATGGCCTAGCAGTTTTCACCGTTTCTGGGAGGAGGGGGAGCACTGGAATTATAGGGAAAGCATGGGATTGGGGGCTGGTAGGTTGTCTCCGTATTTTCAGAACTTGAAAGAATCTCCGGAGAGCTCCCAAATTGCCTGTATACTTCTTTATGTGCAGCGTGTCAGGCACCTGTTTTCAATTTCATCTTCAGATAGAAGATCCTCCTCCTTGGGGTCCACAAGCCTGGACGTAGCATATAAAATGTTCCATGCATATGGCTGTCATTTTGGGTTTCTTTGCAAATGATTTCTGTTCCGTGTGTAGGTGAGAGGCTTGTTTGAGGCCTACTTACATCATACCTATGGAACTTGATCCCCACTGTAGGAAATGCATACGGAGGGCATTTGTTTAAACTTTTGGTCAGTGGGGGTCATTCTCATTGTAAATGGATTTTCACTCATAAACTATGTGAGATTAGTTTAAGTCCTCACTGGAGACCCCAGCTTTGCAGAAATTGTGGCACATGAAAGCAAAATGACTTCTCATATGAGCTTGTTGCTGTGCAACTTCCAGATGCCAGCACATCAGCCTACAGCTTTTGCATATCTATATATCACAGTTGTAGCAATGAGAGCTGGGGAAATTCCACATTACAAGAAGATGTGATACACCCATTCCTGGGAACAGCAGTTTCAAAGAAGAAGTGGGATAACCAGAAGGAAATTGACCCTTCTACTCACATGAAGGTGGCCTTGTTGCCCCTTGGTATCTTAGCATCAGACCTGGAGCCACACCGTTGAGTTTAAACCTGAGTGCAACTTCAAGCATCCACTTTTGCAGGATTCTAGAGGACAGTGAGGGGATGTAGAATCCTACAAGGTAGGGGCTAATATGTATGTCAAACACTGATAGCTGTATGGCTGTGGAGCCAACTAAGGATTGTTGGTAATAACATGCCATGAGAAACAACAAGATGTAGCTGAAGAAGGGGCTATGCAGAGGTTGGGCAACACTTTTCCAGGACAAACATCCTTGTTCTAGCTCCTGGAGATAAGTAAAACACAGCACTACACAAGTACAGGAACAAGCCCTAGAAGTGAGCATGGATTGTAGGGGGGGGGGGTCAAGACCACCATAGACCCCCGAGGCTCTCCTACCCATTTCCAGAAAGGTCTGAAAGAAAAGACTGCATATTCATCCTACCCCTTTATCCAAAACCCACTGAGCTGTGCTTATGTAGTAGATCAGGGACTAATATTCCAACCTCCATGCCAAGTGTGTAATTTACAAATAGAACTTCATGATTTTTTGTGGACCCTCTATCTTTTGTCATTCATTTCAATGACAAGCATTTACAAATCTTCAGTGCTTCCTTCCCCTTAAGGGCGGGACACAACAGTGGGTGTGGGAAAAAAAACAGGCTGGGAGGAAGAAGTGCAGAAAGTAGATATCACGCTCCAAAGTGATCAGAGGTCAGCTTAGTGGCCTTCTCCAGGAGACATGTAGCCTCCCTCTACCTGCCCCAAGCTTTCCACTCACCTCACAGAGTGCCCAGAGCTCTGCTAGGACCCCAGGGCTACTCAGGACCCCACATCTCAACCTGGGGCCCTCTGGTGCCCAAGAAAAGTGCACCACAAGGCCCAGGGCTGGCTGCTTGAACACAGAGGAGAGAGCAAGGGCTGCTCTCAGAGGTGTTCATGGTTGATAATATCAACCCGTCCCTTATGCTTACATTCCTCTGGACAAAGGTTTTCACACTTGAGACCCCCAGTGTTTTCCTTCCTATTATCATGATTACAGAGCATGTAATCCCCCTTCTCTTCTTTTTTTTTTGCCTTTATTTGATCTGTCATCAAGGAGCTGTTTTTTTTGCTCCCCTGGCAGCTCTGCCCCTCCCAGCCCTGGCCATCTCTGGGACACACACTCAGGCACACATGGCCTTTACTGTAAGGCATCCCTCAAAGCAAGGAAAAAAAAACAAGATCAAAAAGTCACAAGTGTAGCAGATGTCAAGTGGTCCCTCAAGACCTCTACTTAACCCCTTCCTTAGGCTTTGCTGGACATTAACAAGAAATCAATCAGTTGGAAAAGCAAAGCTTTTCTAAAACTTTACAATCTTTTATTATAAATCAGGGGTCAGTTTATATATCCCAATGCCTTCTCAACTGCAGGAAACATTTAATGAAGCCAGAACTGGCTTAAAACCCTGGCTATGAACATGCTTTCTACTAATTGGGATTGTTTACGACCTTACATGATAAAGTTTGACATTGCAAACTGTGAACACTTTTTACAGTATTTCCTTCTCTTTCTACCCCTGAAATGTCATCTAAAACCAGGTGTATGAAATGTCTGTGCAGCAGTTAAGCAATCAATGCCTCTTATCTAAATGACAGAGATGTATGAGGCATTTAAAGCCTAATGATTATAAATGGGGGAGAAAATAAGCGTGGAGGAACTTTTCCATCTTTTTTCTTTAAGTACAGTATGCCTTGCAAATTTATCATATTCTCCACAGGCACCTTAGGATTGCCTACAACTCTTTACGCAATGAAAAATTGAACACTGTTTTGCAGAGAGAAAATAACTTCTCAAATTGCAGCTTTGTCTACAGTTTAGGGAACACTGCTCAAGTTAAAGCTAAAAACAAACCTAAAAAATGTAATAAAACACAGTTAGTCAGCCTGAAAATGTAGAAAACTTTGAAAATAGTTTGTTGGAACAAATCATTGAAAAATGATTTTCCTGTGAGCACAGTGGGTTTTCAAAGCCCTCTGAAGACTGGAGAAGAGGTGAAAGCAGTTTTACCTATGTATTTTATTCTGAGTCAGTTTTGGTTTACAGCTGCAGGTTCCAGTTCGGCAATCAGTTCTACCCTGGCAGACCTTTTCACCTAAGCAGAGATCCTGTGAGGGCTTTTCATCTTTGCACAAGACGTAACTCCCCCAGTAAGATCAGATTGCAGGATCAGGGCCTGAGCATGAATTTATCCAGTCCTCACAGGAAATGCTTGACTCAGCCAAAGAAGTGTAACTCAAGAAACAGTGCTCTACTTCACATGGAAAAAACAACTTCACCGAATGTATTCATTTCTTGCATTCTGTCACTGCAATCAGCAGCTACAAGAAAAAGTGACATTTGCTACTTCTCTGACACACGAGTCCTCTTCCAGGATCATTTTGGAAGAGTAAAAGTACAGCTGAATTCTGTGCAAGCACGAAAGTCTGTAATTATGGCTCTTTGTGCATGATTGGCATCTTGATTTTGTGTGATGCAGTTTGATCTTTATCTACCTGATTAAAGGCACAACGAGAACAATGACCTTCATCTCTACCTTTCCACTCCCAGCAGTCTGAGGATTTTCAGCCCGTGGTCTCTCTTATCACTAGTCATCCAGCCACTTTCCAAGCTACAGTAATGGAAGTTTATGTCCAGAAATTACACTTTATCTGCTCATGCATCACAGCCTTATGCCCTTGAAGGACCTCAGCCACACCAACACATACCAGCGCCTGCAACAGTTGGTTCAATGACAGATCTACTTTCACCAGGTCTGCGTAAGTTGAACCCTCTCCCCTTAGGTTTCTCCTTATAACTGATGCCCTCCACCTTGCCTGCTGGCTGAGAAGAATGAATTTGATGTATCAGTGCATATAGTGGGAGACATAACCAGACAGAGAACTGAAAGGTGAGAACCTAGAACGTGAGAGCTAGCAAGGATTAGATCCAGCATCATGGACCCGAAACACGGGAGGACACAGGGTGACATACAAAAGGAGCAGGCCAGTGCCATCATACAAAATCTGACCTGCAGTTAGTAGTCACAGGGTGAAAGGAGAGACCATCCTCAAGGGTGCATAGAATGGTGCATACCTCTGCTGATATTCAACTTTGTGTGAGCTTTAGGCCAGTGTTGACAATATTGGGACAGTCGTATAAATGTGTCGATAGATCTAAGCATGTGACTGCAGACTCAGTGGGATTTTCAAACAAGTCTGAGCACGACAGATAGATGTCTGGAGTCAGTTTATCCTAATTTGTCTTGATGTATCTGAAAAGTTCAGAAGCATCTATCTACCTCCTAAGATTACTAAATATCTCTGAAAAGCTGGCAATTATGTCTGGGGTCTGTGGAACATCTATCAAATACTTCTCTGAGTACCTTCAAATCTAGATAAGACAAACAGGGCCAGGTCTTTTCTCCTGTTTTTTGTTTGTGTGTTTTGTAGGGTTTTTTTTCTAAAAATGGCCAGAACATAGCTGAGATTCTCAATGCAATGAGATACAGCATTCATGTATGCTTCATGGAGCATTATATATTTTTCATTTAGCTCCTGTAGCTAAGGATCATATTTCTGCGTCATTTATAAATAAAATACTATCAAGTCAGCTTCTTTTTTTTCTTGATGTCCAAAGAGGATAAAAATACGGTGCAGGTGCAATTAATCTTCTTTTTAAAAAAGCAGTTCACCTTTCTCTAAGTACCTCCACTATAGCATAAGGGGAGAAAAAAAGGAGAAATAGTATTCTCTAGTGCTACAGGATTTCTCTCTTTAATCAAAAGCATTTGATGGTTGAACATTAATAACATGTTTGTCAGTAACAGTAGTCTGGTTCAAACACCATTCTTTGAACTCAAGTATCATATTTGGGTACATTGCAAGTCCACAGTGATTTTTACACAGCGTTTTATTTTACCTTTTCCTTGTGTCAAGAGATTCAAGTTACATACGAACTGACAGACAGATGCAATAGATCCTCTGCAGAGAATAATGGTAGGCAATGGGTTTTGTAACTTTTCAAAGTGGGCTGCCATATTTCAAATGTCTAACCTGGTGATGAATCTGCTATCATTTACCATTAAATGCTTTGGTCTCTGCTCTCAGATATGCTTTTTGTTTTTTTAGCCTTGTCATGAAATACAAAGAATGACCAGTTTGCTTTTATTAAAATCCATGCCAAAACTATAACAGACTCCAGCACAAGCAGGACAAAACCCAAAATAAACCTACGAAATCATGTCATATGGCAAACTAGTCATAACCTGGAATAGACATGAGTGTCATGAACATCTCCCACAGCCATCAAAGTCTGCAAGAATTTTTAACTGATTATGTCTGGCATTTGAATGGCAGCAAATAAATATTTAACAGTTTAAGAAGATGTGGGTTTTTGTGCCAGGCCCATCTTTGAAATAAAAGAATTATTCCTTGGGGCTGGGGGAGGGGGGAGGGGGAGGGGCGGAGAGGAAAGGAGGGGAAAGAGGGAAGAGAGAATAGAAATTTTTAAAATATTTCAGAGAATTTGGAGAGTTTGGGGTTGTTTTGGTTTGTCTCTGATACTAGTGTATACAATGCAGAGAAATGACAGATTAATGGTCACCACAAACATCAAAGAATATCACCTGCTGGCCCAAATATGGCATACACTTATGGTGTCAGATTCTTCTTGTGCTTTTTATTATGGTTTACTTAAAAAGGTTAGAGTAGACCGAGAATCCCAATGAAATTCAATCTCTCCATTTAATAAGAAATCTAGTAAGATGCCTTGAATAGGATAAGAGAACCATATTTTGAGGACTGAAGTAATCCCAAAGGAGTTTTATTCTGGCCACATATGAAATACAACAGACCCAACACTTTATTCATAGCCAAGCAATATTTTACTTCTTATTTTTAATTACAATTCTATTTCTACACTTTTCTATGTACAGACCACAGGTTCTGTGAGAGACACCATAAAGCAGTAGGAGCAGTGGTGAATTCTCTTTGCACAATGTTTTGTTTACAGATGTAATTATAACAGAAAATATCTGTCCAAACTCAGGAAAGCAGAAACCTTGAATGAAAATGCACTTTTCCTAGTAGCAGTTTATTTGCTCACATTATCTCCTCTGTGAGGTATATGAGGAACAAGAGAATATGATCTCATTGAAGAATGAATGGTTTCCTGATCCAGATTCCCATCAGCACACAAACCATAACCTCACATTTCAGACTATCAGATTCTTTCCCATGGAACAATATGTCATAGCATGCCTCTTTGCCAACCCATCTTTACCAGAATGCCAAGAAGCTGTCCTGTTTAACACCGTGACAAGAGAACAGCCTCATTTACTCTTCACCTACCTCTGATGGACATGTTTGCCCTTCAAAGATTGTTGGCTTTTTAGAGTATGCATGAAAATACCTGAAAAAGAAGTCAGAGTCTAAGATAAATATCTCCCAAATTTTAAATATCACTTCTGCTGGGAAAAAAAAATGTGTGTTTGGTTTCCAGACTGTTTGCTTTCCTTCACCTGGGACAATGACACTTTCAAGGCTGGAGAGAGGACGTCTTTCACAGATAATCTTTGCCACCTAGAATCAGTCCTTAGAAACTGTTTATGTTTGACTCGATGTGGCTAGACCCTCTGCTCTCCTAAGCACCAAAACTGCATTCAGTTTCTTCCAAAGAAAGAAAATAGCTGGGTCCCTTTTGCTGGATAGTAGACCCATGACAGCTGATAAAATACAAGCAGCACTAAGAAAAGAGGTAGCTTTAGAATTCTATATGAGATTTCACTTTTCAAAACATTCTGCAACAAAAAGTAAAACTGTCAGAAAAGTATGTGTAATGAAAGGCAATGTATTCTTAGAGCATCCCTCATTTTCGACAGGACACTACAAAATCCATATTCCTTTCTCTTCTTTTTTCTATTTTCCACCAGTAGTCACTACCTTCAAGGCACAGGTGGAAACCCCTGAGGTGTTCTTGATTTGTTAGCATATGATGCTAGCATCATATTTTTGGGTGAAATGGGTTCTGAAACATAAGGCAGCCTCTGTGAGATCCCCTCAGAAGGGTTTTCCTCTGCCACATCCCTACGTTAGTGCCAATGAGATAATCGGAGGAGTGAGATCATGAGATACTGTAGACTGTTCCTCTTGGCTGATATGTATCAAAACAGTCCTAGACACTGATTGCAGCATAAGAGTTGTGTACTGAAAAGTGTAATTCAGAGAATTATAACCAGGTCCCTGATCCAGCTTCATGCTTTTCCCTGAGCAGGCTAAAATCTGGCAACAGGTGGTAGGCAATTCAGTCTATTGTGTGTGACAGAAGCAAAAGTCTTCAGAGGCAGGAGCCGGCAGCAGCTCCGTTGCCAAAATAATTTTCTGATGGATCAGTGTGGAATACTTTAGTCTATTCAGCTGCACTTTAAATGCATTCAGTTACCTTCACCTTTACCATTCCTTTGGATTCAGGTCCCAGGTCTGCTCCCAGACAAGTCAGTATGAAAATAATCCCTGTCAAGAATTGCAGCACCTTCACACCTCTTGGGCCCTCTCCCAGTGGAAAGAGTTAATGCTTCTGTGGGTCAGCTCTGAGAACATCTGAGCAGAGTGGTCTGGGATGCTAATCAGCTCTCATGAGAAGTCATTGTAGTGGTTTTGGCATCTAAATCTTCAAACTTTGGCAAAGGAATGACAATCTCTGAAATTATAAATTCCTGTCACAATTTATCCTATAGGATAAATTCCTGTCACAAAAACTCCAGTCTGGCCTGATTGTATCAAAAAAGATCCTGTTTGGACTACAGGACACTGCAAAGTATACTCAGTTTGTGAGAAAAATCATATTTTCTAGACCAAAACCTTAAGAATTACAGAAAACATACTTAAACCTTCATTTTGATACCTCAGCCCAGGATAAGCTCAGCATAAGGATTCTTTATTTTTTTAACTTTAAGGCAGACATCAACTTTGACAAATCTGATGGGGTTTTCTCAGATTAGAGATGACAGTGCTATAAGAAATGCAGTGAAGCTTCAAATTTTGTGACATAACCTACTCTATCAAAAGAGCTCTCACTAGGCTTGTGAATTTAGGTGTAGTGGCTGACAGTGGATTAATAGTGCTGGAAAGCATCTACTTTCAAAGCAGGAAACACGGTGCAAATCTGTTAGTACTGGTTTTACCTTGGACCTTCATCTGGTGCTCACTGAACTAGCTGCATGGGGAAGAACATAACTTTGTGACTGCATTTAATCCTGACCCTCCTGACGCTGCCACTTACCAGTTACTGCTACCTCCACATGGACACTGACACCTGCTCATTGGAAACCATGGCTATGTAACCAAACCCATTTTTTGTTCAGCTTGTGAAGACTGTTAATGCTGCTGATTGAGACCTGAAAAACTTACTTTTCCATAACTTCTTCTTTTACAGTTGTTTTTCAGTTTCGTTTGGTTGGGATTGTTTGTAGTAATCACTACATCACCTTAAAATCTTGCAATCAGATATGTGTACATAGTTATGGCCAGGAATCCTGAAACATTGTTTTCAGGGCTAGAAAGGATACTGTACATGGGGCGCAGAAGTAAAATCTACTTCATACACTGAGTTTGCTCTCTCTCTGTCTACACTCAGGACTGGACCTGAAATTTGAAATAGGTTAATTATTGTTGGTACATGAAATTGGAAACTGAGAACACTGAAGGAAAAAAAATCCAAAATTAAAAGCAATAATCACACCAGCTCTGGAATGTGAAAGATAATGTATTCAGCAACTGCATGTTCTTCAGGTTGCACCAAAACAGCTGCAAAACCACTGTGTGCTTCAGTAGGAATGAAAAAAAAAAAAACCAAAACCAACAAAACAACAACCAAAAAAAAAGACAAGCCTGCATCTTAACCATAGTGTACACAGGCCACCACGTACCCTACCACAGTACTTTTCAGCAGAAGCCAGCTAGAAGAAATCAATTACTTCCTAGAAGAGCTTTGGACACATTTTTAGCACAGAAAAGTGTCATTTTCAAGCAGTTTCTTTTCAAGAGTTATAATCAAGTTTCTGACAAAATGATAGGTTCATGCATTGCCAAACTGCATAAAAATGACTGACTTCTACAACAAGCAAATTCCACAGGACCCAGCTCTTCTTCTGGAGGAAGAACAAGGGATACAGTTGTTCCAAAGACAGTGCTCCAGCAGTCTTCCCTGCATGCAGCAAAGAACTCAAGATGAGACTAGAGAGTTTACGTCACTTCTACCCAACTGCTAAGCCTAAGCAAAGCTGGCTCTCCTCTTTCACAAGGATAACAGTACAGAGAAGAGTAGAAATGACAAAGGGAACGGTGGCTCTGTAATTCTGCAGAACAAAATGCATAAATAAGACAAAGGAGGTAAATGATGGGTTGGGGAAAATCTGAGGACAGACTTGTATGAGGCAAAGGTTTGAAAATATTTACAATTTAATTGGAATGGGCAGATACTAAAGGATTTCTCATCTGGCTCACAAATATATCACACTTACATATGGAAAAGAGTGTATAGCGCAGTATCCCTACACAGAAGACAAAAAAATGTAACACTCTGTATAAAAGCACTTATCTCGTGATAATCAGACTTCCACAAGAATACATTAAACTGAAAGACCATAGGTTCTCTGCACAGACTAAGAATGGATCAATGAGGGAAAATGTGGAGAAGGGTGAGTTAAGCTACAGAAGCAGACAGTGTGAATATACAGCTGCAATAAAGACCCTTACCGCAACAGACTGCCTTTTCATAGAATATTATTCAGACTGTGGGGCAGTGACAACAGACTATGCTAGTCACAGATAGAAACCATAGAGGCACTCGGAAGCCCAGGAATCAAGGCAAGGCAGGTATCTTTTGCCTGAGGACAATTTCTGCAGCTCAGCAGTGACGGGGCCCATCCATATTCCACTTTTTCCTCATTCCACTTTTACCACAATGCAGACATTTAAGGGCAGAAACGTGACAGCAGAACTATCACAGGGTTGTGGGTTAGGAGTGGTGTTCACCAATTGAGTACCTCCATGAGAAAGAAAACCACAAACAGCTCCTTTCTCCTCTAAAGTGGGAGACACAAAAGGCAGAGATTACGACTGAGATAAGAACAATTTATTGGAAACAGCGATGAGATAAGAAAACGATCTGTAACTGCAGCAATCCTAATAACATCAGTGTACAAAAGAGAGGGCGATTTAAATGCAAAATGCTCACCAAGCTGAGACAATAAACAATGGGGGATGGACCCTACACCTGCCACATTTCTCCGGACAGGAAGCCTGTCCACCTTCTACTCGGAAGCAAGAATCCCTTACTATCGTCCTCCAGCTGTGACATAGGTGGTGTAAAACAATCACCTAGAAGTGCCTGTATGGCTCTAGACTCCACCCCCTCATGAGTACTGTGGAAAAATTAACTCTTTCCTGGCCAAAACCTGGCCAAAACAGGCAGAGACAAACAAATATGCATAGCCAAGGAAGGTTATGAAAATGAGCTAAAGTCTTCCAAAAGGGAAAGCATGGAGATCCTTTTCAAAACAAATTATTCAAGACTATCTATGCAAATACATTAATCACTGCACTGCAATGATGGATCACTGTGTGTCAATGTGACGTTACAAATTAATTCCCTGTCCCCAGTGCTAAATCCTAACGACTGACATGTAGGATGGAGAGAGGAGCACTGTTGTGAAACACAATCAGCAGAACACAAGCTGATAAGCAACAAGAATCTATTAGGATAGGCTCTTGTGAAATCACAGGTGCAGAAAAAAACACTTTGATGACAACCTGCTGTCATCACAAGACTAGCACTCATTACATCAACCACACCTCCTGTACAGAATCCCAGATTTTTTAAAAGGTAGAAGTACAGCTGAGGGGAAAATAAATTGATTCACAAACAAATAAGGTGGGGGAGTGGTGAGTGCTCAGAAAGAAATACGACCTTGGAACGTTTTGCATTAGTTGACTTATGACATCAGATGTAAGGAGCACAAATAAAATACTAATGAATGTGGCAAAAGGCTCTTATGATGGACAGCTTCCTGAAAGAGAAGGCAGAAGATAATGCATGTAGCAACATGAAAACTCTGTTCAGAGGAAGTGCTTAACAAAACAGACTATGTGGGATACAGAAAAAAGGCTGAATGTTGCATTTTCTTGGCTTCTTCCCTTTTCTTATTATACATGACAGAAAATGGAGAATGCTGTTCCCACTGAGGGCAACAAATCTCTGGAGATCTCTCCAGGCACTTACTGGAACGATTGTAGTGCAGATTGCTTGTGTTGAAGTTAAAAGTTAAACAAAATTCTAACTTTAAACACATACTGGAAAATATGCTTGGGCAAAACAGAGTCCTCAGGGCTAGCCGACGAGTTAAATGATTAAAGTTCTGCTTGGAACAGTTCATAAAACAATTTCCAGTTTGGGCCTGACAAACTTGATTTGTCACCTGTGGTTTTTGTTAGCTACCTTCTGCCCTTCCAAGAACAAACTTGTAATTTCTGCTTGTCATCATTAAGTGAAACTAAAAGCTTTTGTTAACCACTTTGAGTTGTTTGACTGTGATAAAATAGTTTTGATTAGAGAATGTTTTAGGTTACTTTCCAGAGTTTATTTTTCCTTTTAAAAGTAATATGAGACCATAGGTTAGATGTAGAGTTTTCTTAAGTAAAGTCGTTTGTCCAGAGGCAATAGATACCTTGGTGAGAGAAAGCCTATCTGTCTTCACTTGCATTATGCTCGCTGTTTGTCCTCTTCATAACATGAAATGCATTTTACCTGCTGTGTTTCCAATACCATCAGCAGTCACGACTTGCCATTGACCCCTTTAAGACAAGTACATGCTCTTAATGTGAGCTTTGTAATTTCCTATGAAACAATAGACCTGAACTACTTTCTGGGTTTACTCTGAGGGGACTTATAACACCCCACAGACAACAAATACACATGTTCATAACTTTGACATGGAAATGGAGAAACCAGGCGTGAAAAGTCTGTAATGAGAGTTCTACCTATCCTAAGCAATGCAATTTGGTCCAACCTGCAGAATGAAGGGGGTGATGGACAAAACAGAAGATATTCAAGACAGAATTGAAGGGTTTTACTGAATATTTTTAAAACTAAACCACCTCCATTTTGGGGAGTTTGGTCCCTTAAAGGGTGATTATGCAACATCACTGAAAAATAATGTGGGCCAGGTATATAAAAGGCTAGGAGACAACTGCAGATGAACTAGTCAAAAGAAATATTCAAATAGCAACTTCACAAGTTTCAAGGCACATCAAATTTTCCATCACACAGTGAGTACTTATTCCTCAGGGGCCACATTTAAGGGAAGTTGGAAAATACATGGCTTGAGGCATGTGGATTCCTTTAGCATGCATAGGGGGAGAAAATAGAAGAATATTAACTTTTGAAGACTCACAGCAGAGATTTAAAAAGCAAGAGTCAATTCAGACCAGGGAAGCTATCAATAAACTAGCTAAGCATTGTTACAGATCTGCGTGAGAAGGATCCTCAGCCTTCAATATCTGCTGTCTCATGGACAGGGAAGTGACTGTCAAGGTAAGCTCTGAGAGCTGTGACAGTACAAAAGCTAATTCCTCCTTTTCCTTTCCTGGCTGAAGATATTCCTTCCAGAAGTACTGCATGGATAAAAGTACCACTTCCATAAACTGCTGCTGCTTTTCTGCTCCATACCCCAACGGAAAAGTGAAGAACTTATCATTTTATGCTTCCTCTACATCTGCTTTAAAACAAATAATTAATATCAATAATTAATAATCAATGTGTATTTTTCTCTATGTATGAATTCTTATATACTTTACAAACCTGCTGATTCATATAAAAAAATTAGTGTGATGAAAGCCAGACAACTGTCCATTGAAATTTTTTACAGTTGAAATAAGTAAATAAATGAACACATTAAAATATAATCCTAAGAAAAGCCCAATGCTATTTTTAATGTAAAATTGGGTTTGGATTTTTTTTTTTTAATCATTGAAACGCTATATCAGAAATTAGGTAGGGCAAACATATAAAGACATGGAACAATTTAGATTGGGTGTGATCCTGGATGCTTGTGAACTGATACCCTGCTCAAAAGAGGGACAATATTGAAGTGAAATCAGATTGCTTGGCCATGCCAAGTCAAGTTTTTTATATCTCTAGTGACAGAGATTTCTCCTGTAGATTAACAAAGCCTGATCCTTCTTGACAAGAGACATAAAGCCACAGCTAATGCATATTACCTGATATATGAGGTGTTACTTGTACAGACATGTAAACAAGTAATTCTTACATCATATTAGAAATCTTCCATTTACTTTTCAGAAATACTCTACCTCTAAGGTGGTCCTTTTCACTCACCCTAGGTAGTCTTACAACCTGAGGGTCTCAGGCCAGATTTCAGCAAATAATCTGACTGACCTAAAATCACCTCATTTAATCTACCTTTTTTTCCAGCTCAGCCACAGATATTGCTTCTCTGCCTTTGCAGTTTCCAAGTTTGGGAGTTGGTTGGCGTTATTTTCACTACAGAAGTTAGTGGCACTATTAGACTACTCACTTTTCATCATTGATATGGTGCCTTTTTAAAACAGCCAAAAACCTACGATGGTCTTGGCAGTGCTGATATCACTAGTTCAGAGAGGTGAATCTAGGTGGTCACTTTTGTAGACTCATTGTATTTAAATCAAAGGACATTCTGCATGTTTCTTCTGACATTCACTAGCACCTAGGTCTCTCTGTTTTGATTGCTTATGTCCATGTTTTTCTTTAATATGAAACTACATGCTACTGCTAGTGATGTCAGATCATCCCTGTGCAATACAGACTTTTACCTTCCCTTAGAAAAGTTACACTGCAACTAGCACTGCTATCATAGCAGTGTGCCAGCTAAGAGGGTGACTGCATTAAGAGAAGCAACCTCTGTGTTCAATCTGAATCAGAACTGTTGGTTACTGTGTAGTGACCAGGAAGAATTTGTTATAAAAATAACATTTGTGTACTATAAACTGAGGATATAAAAAAGAATTTAAGTTCTACTGCAAACACACTTCCTCATATCTTGTGTTAAATTAAATACCAGAGAAGTTCTGGAAACACCCAAGCAATTAACTTTGTGTTTCCATAAACTCTACAGACACAATATGAAGGACTGTGGCCAGGGCTGAGTGAATATTTTTAGTTGAAATCCAAACCCACTTAAACCAGTTTCATTCAAATTAGTCAGTTCACCATGCATGTTCTGGTTCAAGGCTTAACTGCAGAAATGTGATAAGGAAGCAGCTTTCTCCTGAGCACCATAACTGCTAAACCAGGAGCCTCAGCAAGGCCATACATTGCAATCCTTCATGCCAGGTAGAGACCTGGAGCCAGAGGTCTCTCCAAAACCCAAGTTTACCAGCAAGCCTAGAATCTTGGGGGTTGTTCAACAGTGAGGAAAAGGCAACCTTACCTCTGATATCAGCCTCAGTTTTGAAAGTAACAGATACCACTAATACCCAAATATTTGCTAAGTAGACCTAATGAGACCCTGATAAGGTAATTACTTGCTTCTTGACATCATCCTAGCAAATTTGGGGTACCAAAGGTCTGGAGTCACCCCCAGAGCATGTGAGAGAGTGTGCCTGTGTCTACATACTACTGCAGTGCCTGAGATCTGCAGCTAGCCTTCCTTCTGCTGTAACAGTCTCCTTGGCATGCTCATGCCTTTCTTTCGTCTCCTTTTATCCCTTTCCACCTCTGAAGACCTTCTTTTAGCTATGCTTGACTTTTGAGCTATTTCCCACATGCTGGTTCTGTGGTCTTTCTTTATTATTTTTCTTCTTGTTCTCCCTAGGTTCCATATGATCATGTTTCATTTGTTTATTTGTCATTATACGCCAATGACTGACACCTCTAATCCTGCATTCATTCCTCTGTTCAGGACTTTAGGCACTGCAGGGGAGAGGCACTTAACAAATCCCACTATTATTATTTATGGGAGCCATGCTGTTCTAAACAAAACATGAAAATGATACTCAGCAGACCTTGATTTTATTCCAACACTTTATTAACTATAACTGTGAAACAGTCAAACGCATTAAAAATGTGATGTAGCAAAGAAGTTTATTAACAAGGGAAAAACTGACACTAGTCATAACTTAAGGTGAGACTTGAGTGAGCTAAATGGCAAAACATTCTGTTTTATTTTGCACAGGGAAAATATGAGCACTGCATATTTACAGCAATGACTGAAGGTAAGTACATTCTGTAAAGTGCTACTGAAATGTATTTCCTTCATTTCCTTGACAGCAAAAGAAGGCAATGAATGCCTTAAACCACAGAAAATATTTGTAATATGAAAGATAGATGGAGGTCACATTCATCTACTGCAGCATGCAGAGTGGCCCATATTTTCCTAGGTTCAGCTAGAGTTTATGGGAAATTATCTTGGAGGTTTTTCTCCTGGGCTGTGCGGCAGGTCACTGCCAGCTGGGCCCTACAATGGTTGGCCTCACAAGGATGACAAACTGGTATTACGCCTCTGACAGGGATTACTTATGGAAGAAAAGCATAATGTCAGGCTGCTGAATGGTTTTCCTGCAGCAATTCATAGAGCTGTCCTTTTTCTGGATGGGGTTCTGAACAACCTAGTCTAGTGAGAGGTGCTCCTGTCTGGGGCAGGGAAGTTGGAGTTAGATGATCTTTAAGATCCCTTCCACTGAAGCCATTCTATGAGTGTATGATCATCACAAGAAATTAAGTCTTTGCACTTCAAGTCGTACACACTTTGAGGAATTAGGGACAAAAGAACAGACAATTAACCATATACATACAAGTTGCCACTCAGATCCAAAAGGTTAATAACTTTTGTTACATTCCTTTCTACACCTTGTAAACAATCCAGCAAAACAACCTCTGGGACCTCCCATTAGAATCAGCTAATATTAGATACATAGTGGAAAGTACTACTAGGATGAAAACCCAAACTCCTTCTCTGTAGCAGTCTCACTGGATGAAGGCAGCTTTCATGCAGCCAGTACAACAAAATACACACACACTCTTTTATGTCAAACCATGTCAAACACTGCCCAGGATTTCAGTGGTGATAGAGGGCACTCACATCAAAAACTGGATGTTGAACTCAATGATTTTCTATTTTATTTCTTTCCAAAGTTTCCATAACAAAAAAAACCACCAAACAAACAAACAAACAAACAACAGATTAGAACAAATAAAGAGAGATTTCAGACCAAAAACTTACTTTTTCCTATTAACCGATGTTGTTAAAACTTCATTTAGAAAAGAGAAAAAAACTTTAGGCTAAAGAAGTTCCCTGTTTGGGTATCTGTCTGAGAAAGAGTTTTTGCATCATTTAGGTCAGTTTTTTACCACATTTTCTGCTGGAAAAGCTGAGTCCCTAATTTATACATATTTTTGTTATGTGCAGCCAGACTAAAATCCCTGTGATTCACCTGTTTACCGAATGGGCCAGAGGAAATGTAGGACCAGCTCAGAAAGATGCCATAAGATGTCAGAAAAACCCTAAAGTAAAAGCATTTTGTGATTTCTGAGTGAAAACTGAACCATCTGTCAGTATCTAGGTGAAAATTTGAAACAGTATTTCCAGGCAGCTTTACTAACTCACATACAATTGTTGGGAGTAAAATGCAGGTGAAGCACTGCAGAAGGTGGAGCTGGCTTACAATATTTATGGGCAGGCAAAAGCTGGTGCAGGTCTCTGGAGAGGTGAGGAAAGGAAGGAAAATACAGAGCACTGTGCTGCAGCCTTCCTGAACCCGGGCAAGCATGGCACCACACACAGGCTGGACCAAGCTTGGGCAAGCCAGAGGTAGCAAAGTCCATCCCCTATTCTGTGCTTCTCCGTGAATTTCCACTAGAACATCCCAAGTGGTCTCCCTGGTCTGAGGAGCCCTGGATCCATTCGCACTACCTGAAGGTGCAACCAGAACAGCCAAACAACACTTTTGTAAGTTTGCATTGGCCGAGAGTGGAAAGTAATCTGCAAAGAGAAGGGTAGGGTTTACTTTTCACTTAAGAAAGGTTCCCAGGTATTTTAATACATTTTGGCTATATTTTTGCTTGCTGTTGTTCATGATAATCCTGTGGAAGCTTGAAACTGGAATATATTTGTTATCTGATGTATTCCTTTCTATCAATGTTGACAAGTGCTGATCTATTATGGTAGGTCTGTAAAAAACACAGCTGTTCATAAAATTATATTTTTCCCTAAAAGAAAAAAAAAAAAAAAAAAAAAACACTTATATCTGCCTGAGTTTATTTTTACATTTTCATCTTTTTCAAAAAGATGTTTGTCCAGATACTAAAAAATCAAGAAAAAAATATTTTGGAAGGAGATAATGTTTTGTTTCTTCAAGATAACAGGTATTTGGAGGAAGATTTCCATTTCAATGGAAAGGTATTTTCCCCAGGAAATATTTTAACAATTTTTTTTAATGATATCTTTAACAAATACTGTTTAACTGCAATCTGTACTTCTTATTTGCTTTCAAACAAACTTAAGTAAACAACATAGTAAATTTTGCAGTTAAATACAAGTAAATGTAAGTTATATTTTTGATCTAGGAAAACATCCTTCAAAAATGTAACTACCACTTTTATCCCATCATAGAATCCCAAAAGGCACATGAAGATAGATTTAGAATAAGAAATAAAATTAGTTGTGTTATAATTCAAAACATTTCTTAAAATCAAATACAAAATTTTTTAAAAAGTAGAGCAAAAATTATCTTTTAATTTATCTCCACTGCTTCAACATGATAGATTTTACACCACAATGACAGGTCCTGTTACACTTCCAAAGGCTCCTCTGAGCAGTTGACTTGTGACCACAGCGAGACAAATCAAGTAGCATAGCTCAAGCCCACCATCTCACATGGGCTTTTTAGTTTCTTTGCTCCTACATTTCCCTAAGCTGTGGAGTGGTGTATGAAAAACGTTGATTTCCTCTAAAAAATTAAATTCTTTCCATGGAGTTGTTCAGTGATTTATTCTTTTTGGGTACAACTGAGAGTAGAATTATGCTGAGTTGTGATTTTGGTAGCATTTGCTTTGAGGAGTGCAGGTGCAATTGGTCATAATTATGCTTAGAAGCTGTTCCGTGTGGTTTCTCACTCAACGCAGTAAATCAGTTATGGCAGAGCAAGTCCAAGCCAATACTCTAGATGTTAGATACAGTATCAGGAACTTTTATGCGTGAAACAATATGGCATCTTTACATCACAAAAAAATTAGTCGCTGAAGAGAACCAGGCTGCAGTTTCAAAGTAAAAAAGAGTAAATCATTTTACAAACAAAACAACATATAGTTTCATTTGGCTTTTCTTTAGTGGTTTTGATGGGATGTCATTTTTACACATTTTTAAAATATAATCACAAGCTTTTTAAGCTGTAATTTCTTTAAATTGATGGACAAGGTAGCTTCCCATTAAAATCCTATCTTGGAAGAACTGTTCTTAATATTAATGTTCTGGAAGGGAAGCAAGCAACAGTATTTAATTTAATCACCAAAAAAATACTTATCCTAGAAAAGAAAGATCCCAGTTTGCCACTTGACAAGCTTCCAGGGAGAAAAGCACATACCGCAGAATAAACACTTCCAAGTGGCACAGCTGGATACTAGTATCAGTTACATGTTCAAGGAGTTCTGTCATGACTTTTCTTACCCTTTTGATTTGACTAGAGCAGAAACTACTTCAGATACAGGATGAATTGCAGGTCTAGTAGCCTGATGGTCATTTTAGTCTTCAGGATCATATTGGCATTCACTAGTCTAAGTACCAAGAATCTGGAAGACTGTCTCTGAGCTGCTTTTGCAAACATTGCCTTCCCTTGAACCACACAAGATGCCAGACAAACACTCCTGAGGCTCTGACACTAAGGAATTGAATGATCCTACTCCTAAACTCACGTAAGTACTTCTACACACTGAAAATTCAGTTTCAGCAAATATTTACATATATAATTTTCTCCACATCTGAGTGAGTGCCAATAAAATTTGATGAATAGAATATCCCTGGGAAGGAAAAATTCATATATAAACAAGCTTGTCATGGGTAAAGCCAAATAATTTAACAGTTGAATACACCACTGTAGAAGGGATTTTTCACAGTTTGCTCAGCTACAATAAAAAGAAGCAATGTATACCACTATGTAACATGTCTCATCTACTTACCTAGCTGGTACATGTAATACATGGTTGTGCCTGCCTGTTTCACAAGGGCATCTTGACAATTAGGCTTGAAACTGTAACTGTGTACACCCAAACGGAAAAGGGAGGAATCAGTGAGAACTGAAAGTGCTGGCTTTCTGTGTCACCCTGACATATTGCTGGATGAGGTCAAAGGAGTTGAAGGATATTAGGAGGATGTCGCCTGTGGTGGAACGTCAAATCACAAGTAAGAAGCAATGAAGGCAGTGCAGGTTATATCAAATTAGATTGCAACTGGGGAAACTGGGAAAATGCCCGTGTATGTTGCAGTGTCTCAGCTGATGAGTAACTTCTGGAATTTCTGCTTGGATCACATTCTGCTATAGTCACTCACAAGTGAAACACTGAAAATGAAAAACGGACCTAGTAGAAAAAAAAAACCCTTAGTGGTTGCCCAGATCACTAAGTCCTACTAATGGTGGCTGAGGAGCAGTTTTAAAGGCCAGGTTTTGAAGTGAGAGGGATAAAGTGTTTTTGCTTTATAAGAGTGCAGGGAATTTATGCAAGCAAGAAATGTCAGCCTGGGAAGGGACACTTCAGAAAGCATCTTATGAACACTAATATGTTTTTCACTAGCACATATAGTGGACAGTGGAAGATGTCTCTTAAGAGCAGTAGACATTCTGCTTTCTTGTTCTGAAAAGCAAACAAAACAAGGGCAAAATATATACTACCAAGTAGAATCTGCATACATATATTCTCAGTGACATGCCAAGTACAATTTGATCTAAAAGCATAAATAAAGAGACATGGTCACCAGGTGATTGGGTAGGAACAAAAAACACATGATTTTGACACATGGAGTAAGCAAGCTGTTTCTTGTTTGCTTTTCTATTTCAGCAAATCATATAGAAGCCATCCGTTATCTTCACCCCTCCTTCTCTGTTCTCCCATTGACAGTACTCTCTTCTGTTCTGTTTCTGGAAACAAAACACTCATGCTCATGATGCAAACTCACACACTGACAAGGTTCTGCTTCAGTGCAAAATTAGAGGGGGGAAAAAAGCCTTCAAGTTAAGGTGACTGACTTTTTATGGTGTCACATTCAGAGCCAAGACTGAGGAATCTTTTAGACTGATTGACTTGATAACTTGTCAGCAGAAAAGTCTTCCTCAGTATGAACTTTAACCATCTTCTCTTCCATGAGACTCTACATGTAATATATTGCTTATATATCTGAATGTCACTTCTAAAAGATAACTATGAAATATTAATATTTAACAATAAAATATTTAATACTCCTTTTCTTTCTTAGCTTTATAGGAAAAGAGATCTTTAGTGAAGGTCTAACTCTGTACATTTATTACACCAGTGTCCTAAAAGGTAACCTATTCCAAACTGAAAAGAAGTCAATACATCTGAGAAAAACCATATATATTCAGCCATACAAACAGTTGTATGATCTTCCCTCTGTATTGTCTCACTTCAATTTACTGAGACTCCCTGTGGACCTAAGATTTTCTTTCCCTTCCCAATAAAAGAATTTCCTTTTCAACAATTTTCATTTTGAAGCCCATGGTCATTAAAAGTTACAAAGTAGTATTGGAAAAGGTTCAGTGGACCATAGATCATTTATGAGCTTTTCTATCACAGCATCCAAGTCTGAGAAAAAGATCTGATAATGTTATTTCCTCTACTTTGTTGTTCATACTCCACGTCTGAATACCAAAAACCCTTGAAGAATTTAAATATTTAAACAGTTACAACAGAAAGAATTACCCAACTCATCCATTTTGAAAGAAATTCATCATACAAATATCACTTTCAGTGTGTCAATTCAATCACTGTCGTCTTCCTTAAACACACAGACTCCTCTTCACCAGGTTGTTGTCCTGCGAGGCAAATTGTCTCCCATATTAAACACTTCACCCACTCTATTTATGTCTACACTGTGCACAAAGGTTGTGAAGGCTCTTGCCAAAATGGAGAGAACCCAACAGAAGTGAGTCAGACATCTTCAGAGACAAGTTTGACTAGGCCTTCTTTTTCTTGAGAAATGAAGTGTTTGGGCAGAAGAAAAGAGAGTCAATATAAAAGAAGAAAAAAAAAAAAGTGAAGAAATCTGAGTAATTTCAAACCATGAACCCAGTATTCAACATGAGATTGGCACTTCTCACTTTAGGGAACAAAATCTTTGCTTAGAAATGGGATTTGGCTTCCATTGACAGAGTCTGTGTTGCCTCTTGGTCTCCATCCCAAGATGTTACACAGAAATTCTCTGGTTCTGAAGGGATGTCAAGCTTGGAAAAACATTAACTTCCTTCAAAGGGCCATTTACTTTTCTTTCTGGTCAGGAAACTGGCTGACAAGTGGTGGAGTTGAGTTCACAACCACTGCTGATGTTACCCACTTTTTGTTCCATGTCTTCGGAGTGAGAGGATAACTTGTTTGGAGCATGCCTGGCAGGACTCAACCCCAAACCTGAATACAGATTGCCACAGCTCCTGCTGTCAGAGCACATAGCTCCCTTGGCTCCCTTCCCTTGCCTCTGCTTTATCTTCACTTCTCACAGTCACTCCTGCCTCATACTCGTCTTCCACTCCTACCAATCACCCCTGCCTTTCCTGCTATTTTTTCCCCTCCAGTGGTGAACAGCTCATCAGGCCCAGCAACTGGAGAAAGGCAGTGACTAGGAAACTACCCACCACAACTCCTGACAGCAGCCTTTCTCTGGGAACACGCCACCTCACATACTTGTGGGGCCAATGTAGGGCATTGGCCATCCTGCACACCTTCTGTGAGGAGGCTTTCAGCACTGTAAGCACAGGTGAGGCAAAGTTTTGTGTTTAGGAATGGTTCTACCCAATTTAGTGCTCATACTGAGACTCTCCAAATCATGCTACCACTCTCTTGCTCCCCCTCCTCTTTCCCTTCCACCCCTTCGGTGGGAAGAAAAAGGGAACTGGAGGCATAAAAGGCAAAGATCATGGGTTGAGATAAGAACAACTTACTGGAAATGGCAATGAGATAAGAAAATGAGCAGTAACAGCAACAATACCAATAACGAAAGTGTACAAAAAAGAAAGTGATTCTCATGCAAAAATTATCACCACGGAGCTCGACCTGACTGCAGCCACACCACCCCAACTGCTTCATCCAGCTTTGAACTGCCACTACTTCCTCCAGCATTATCCATCAACATTATACACCTACTCTCTCTAGCTCAGAACCAGAGTCATGCTTATTTGACCAGAAGGAACTCCTTCTCCTCAGAAGAGACTCCCCCTTGCCCCCAGCAATGACATGAGGCAGTATAGAATAACTTGTGGGTCCTGGCCGTGCCTCCTCCTGGCTACTGCAAAAATTAACCCCCCTGGCCAGAACAAGGATAAAGAACAAGCAAAAGCTCCAAGCACGTATTGAGGTAGCTCATTAGTGTAGTCAGTCCTGAAAATATTGGTGCACAGTTACTGAGGTCTTCCCTGTCATGCCACTGAAGGTTGTGAATTTTACCACAAATGCATTTCATTTGATACCGCGTACAGGTGTGGAGTTTCTGGGTGTTTTTCATTCTTATGGGGACATGGGAGTCCAAATTTTTGCATTTTTTCAGTGCCCTGCATATGGGGGGGCACCATGGATGGAGTTACCTACAATCTTCTGCAAAGTCACTGATGATAAGGAGACATACAGAGTGAACTGGAAATGGGTGAATAATAAGAGGTGTTTGTAACAAATTATCTGTAAATTACTTGAGGTTTTGGTATTAAATATTTTTAAAGAGTCTTTAATGTGTTAACACAGCTTTCAGAAAATATATTTTCTTTCTGAGGTGTATCTTGGAGCAAATTCCGAGCTAGGTATGAATAAATATGGCTTTCTTGGATCAAAACCATCCTTATACCACACTTAAACCACAATCATAGCCTGAACCAGGCAAAAGTAAGAGGCGGACAGCAAAAAAAGCTGTCTTTACTGGACTTGGAATAGCTTGTGCTTTACTAAGTCCAAGTGATGAAGTGGGTTTGTTTCCTGTTTGCACCCAGAACAGTGAGTTAATGACCACCCTGCACTGGTGCAGCATACACAGAAGTCATATAGCCTCCCACTTTCAACAATCTTTTGAAATGAATGATGAAAAACACTTCACAGCAAGTCAAGGCTCCCAGTGAACTACCACAGTACTGTTATGTGCACTGTTTGGACAATCCCAGCTGAATAAGGTTTTAGATGGGTGGTCACTTTGCTGATCGCTAATGTAAATGTCACTGCCTGTGTAACAGGAGCAGCTGGAAAGGAGAACTCACGAATGGCTATTGAAATCCTAATAACTATAAGACCTTTTCCACAGTTCTGTGTGTTTTCACCACGGTGTTGGACAGCCATTCAATCCTAGTATTTACTCATTTCTTTTGAGCAGTCAGTATGTCAGCAACATTTATATATTGCGAAGGTGAACTTGTTCTTATTCAGCAAAAGTAAAAGCAACAGAGTTTGCTTGAATAAACATGTTTAACATGCCATGGCATCAGCTGCTTTCTGCTGGGATAGAAGAGCTGAAATGATACATTTTTCATCCCCCACTAATCCACTGCTTTAATGAATGACCTGTTAAACACCCTTCAAAACTGACAACCCAGGAAGGCTGAGGTTGCTCAGGTCACCATTGCAACAGTGAGCACTGTTAAGTTCAACAGACGCTGGCTACAGTGGTTTCTTAGTATGGCTGCGGAGAGTTATTCACTGCTAATTAACATCTGGCTGCAAGTCTCATATATCCTAAATCATGGCTGTGACATTTCAGGGAGGTGGTCCCTGTGATTTGAGTCCTTCCAGTCCCCAGCTGTGATGCTTGCACATCACTGCTTTGGAACAGTTTATTGCCAGACAATTTATTTTATGACACCTGAAATCATATTAAGTCATCTCTTCTCCCTTTTCCCTTCTTCTCTCAGCCTTTTTCTCCTCCAACCCTTTCCTGCTCTCTTCCAGGTGCATTAGCAATGAGAAAACAGAAACATTTGCATCTCTTTCTCTTCACCTGACTAGAATTTATTTTTCTCTGAAATATCATCCATCCAGTCACAGCTCATGTTCACTTGTATAATTGATTTCCCTGGGCTATTTGCAAGTCTAGTACCTAGAACATCCTAAACCAGAAGCAGGAATATCTTGTTGAGGTATTAAAGACATTGAGCTGTACTAATTTAATTGTCCAGCTAAAGGAGCTGAAGGGTCAAGGACTACCACTCTGAAGTGTGGCATAGATGCAAGTGGGTTTTTCTATCTGTGGTTCAGTTCACATGTAGGCTTTAACTGCACATTCAAATCCAGGATTAGCTGTTTTTGGTAATGTTTTTCAAGGCTGTCTGTAAATGGCAGGATTTTAACATCTCTTTGGTTTGTTTTCAGTCAACAGTAGTAGTAGAAATTGTAGAGCAGACTAATCCAGCAGGAACTTATTGTCCCTGAAAATGGGTGAGCAAAAATGACACACACAAACTGTTCTCCATTATTATATTGGTGAATACAGTTCATACAGTCTATAGTCAAAACAAATCCTGATAACACTCTGACTTCATCTTTAGACAGCCCATAGCATGGAAACTTACCTAATAACCTTCCCTGAATGGGAAGTACTTTTCCCCTTTCTCCCTTTTTAATATTGTAAACAATATTTTCCTTTTCATTTTTCTTTCAGTATTCACCCTTCTTGATAGCTACATAGTATTTTTCGTTTTGAGTGTTTTCAGCCCATATTCTTCTCTAACTGTGTAACCATGAATACCTAAGTCCTGGTGAAAGTCCTGCTTAGTGATGGTTTTTAGCTGACTGACTTCTTCAAAGTTAGTACCAAAGTTGTGCCCCAGCACTTCAGTTCTTCAAAGTGAAGGAAAAGAAAAAAGCAAATTCCTAGCTTTGCACTGTCACAGGCTAAAGTAACAGGGTCTCAGTGTGTTTGGTGCTTTTCCAGGAGCCAAGTGAGAACCCAGAAGTGGAGAACAAAAGCTGAGTCAACCCTTCAGTGAAGACTGACATCTGTGCACATGTCATAGGAGTTAACTTCTGGTTCTGCCACATAACATTCATTATCACTTTTGGTGTTCTTTCTGTTCAGTTTTAGTCTGAACCTATTTTCCCTTTCTGACCACAGCTCATTTGCTGTGTTGCTCATGACTAGGGGTACCAGGCAGTGGACTATAACAAGCATCCTAGAAAAAGAAGATTTAAACTGAGTGGGTAGATCCAGTGAGCAAACCCTGTATTCAAATGGCCCGAGAAGAGTAGAAAGTGTGATATTTTCTAAACAATTTTTAAATGAAACAAAGTTGGTCGGTGTTTGTGGTCTTCTAATACATGCAGAAGGGGTGTCACTATCACAGGTATAGTTTTGCAGAGTGACAGACAATTTCTATTGATGATTATTGATTAAAAAAAATTTGGAACAATTTTGATTTTCATCTATTTTATCTTTCCACATTAGAATGTCTCCCTCACTTTTACACTAAATATAGCTAATCTGAGGTCTTTTTTCTGAAAAAGTAGTTCCATTTATTTACCAGAGTGTAACAGTCCAATTTTTCATCCTTACAGCCACAGAATAAACCTTTTTTGTTCAAACTCACAGGTAAATTATTAACAGAGAAAGTTTCCTAACAAAGGCTAGAAAAGTTATGTCCAAAGGGTTTTTCTTATTATTCCATTTGAGAATACTTTCCTGATACCTATGAATAAACAGTTTCAAAACTCTTTTGTAAAGAAGAGTTAAAAGTGAGACACCTGACCTTTAAAGACACTCAGCTTGAAACAAAAGTTGGAGCGTCTAGAAGCCAGAAGTGAAAAAAAAAAAAAAGTATCATAATGCCAGGTGATGGATAAACGTATTCCAACATGGATTTGAATTGTCATGCCATGCCAATATACTGTCAGCCCTAAAAGATTAGTCTGGCATTGAAAAGATTTTCATCCAACAAAAGTACTGAGAAGTTAAAAGTATGCTGTCTAGTTTTATATCAACACAATGTAGAGTTATATTAAGTAAATATGAAGAAAATTGTATAAGAGGTATAACTGTTGACATGCGGGTTTAGAAACAACAAAGGGAGCCTTTTAAAATGTCATTACATTCAGATAAGAAAACGTATCTTTTATCACTCTAGTAAAAGGAGGGGCAGCCCTCAAAGTATAGTTTTCAAGAAAAATAGACATTAAGTCACGGGGAAGAGAAGTTTCACCTTTTCACCAGCTTAATCCACACATGTTTCAGGGATACCCGATACTTTTATTTATGTGTTTCATATCCTATTCCTTTACAAACTTTCTGTTAGCTTAAGTAGCACAGCCTATAAAGGTAGCAGAACTGGCACAATAAAGGCCCTGATACTAGCAGCCCAAACATGGTTAACGAGCGTCTATTGGAAACACCTCAGAGAGGATGGCTGAGACAAACCCAGCCCTGCTCCCCAGCTGAGAGCTCTGCTACTGGCACTGGTGTAGGCACCAGGATGCAGCACAAAGTTTCACATTCCCCTGCCCACCTATCCCAGAGCAATGCTGGGAGAGTGCCCTGAAAACAGGTTATTTTCTCAAGAAGGTCTGGATGGAAAGAAAGTCTTTTTATGCTAGTCACAAACTAAAATACCTCAACATTCTCCCCCAAGAGTAGGTACTTCTTGCACCACAACAGCTTGGGGAAATGCAGGAAGAGTAAGATTGAAACTTTTTGTGAATCTGAGCTTAATCAGGTACCGAAAATGAACAAGAAAGATGATGTCTGTGTATGTGAGTGTGGCAAACTCTAGTTGCTACCATTCCTCACTATGATCTTGAAGTGATGATGATAACATATGACCAACCATATGAGAAATGCATCTTTGTAGCTGGAGCACAGAACTGTGGGCCAGGAAATCCTCAATCCTGACTGGATCCCCCAAATGGATTATTCTTGTGTCTTTGGCTGGCTCACTTAAGGCTTTCTTTCTCAGCATTTTTGCTTCAACTGAGGAGCTCAGAGATCAGCACAGTTGGTAGAGAAAGAACATATCCAACCCATGGCAGGGTAGCAGAGAGTGACAAATGGCACCAATAATCACTGCTGAGCAGGGTCCAAGGATGCCCTCCCCTCAATCTCCTCAACTGAACCTGAGGCACTGAAAACTACAGGGACCCAAAACCAGGAATGAAAGGAAAAGCATCTCTCTTCAGAGTCCATGCAAGCTTTGAAGGAGCTGAACCCAATGTATATGTAGTTCACACAAGACAGTAATCACTGTTCCATTAGATACCTGATTCATGAAAAAAAGCCTGACTGCTACCTCAGAGAATATTACTGTGCAAAGCACAGAGAGCATCAGCTGAGGCCCTCACCAGCATGGTCACTGCTCACTGCATGCCCATCTGTGATGAAGAATGATATATGGTAAAACAACCATGAAATGCCAGCCTGGACCACGTGCAGCTTCAGACAAGTCCATGAATTTAGTTCCCCACTCTGAGTAGCAAATCTCCATTTCAGCCAGTTTCTACCTTGGTGATTTTTTTCTCTGCCTTCCTCCTCCCCATCAGTTGTGTTTTATGCATGAATGGGGCAACACACAAAAGCTCAAGAATGCCCTAAGTGGTAGTGATGATGATTATCAACCCTTTTTTGGTGAAGACTCACCAAGCACTGGGTCACTGGGCCTCTTGCCCAGTTTTGCATGCAGTTTGCCTCCGTTTTTACTCCACTGGGACACTGTGCCTTATCTGCTGCTCACCACGACCCACCAACCATGCAAACTGTGAAATTCAAGTAGCCTACAAGGTGCCATACTTCCCTCCCTGCCTCTCTTTTCAGAGAGAACCCTCAAAATTCAGTTCCTGCTACTGCGACTCTAGTAATGCCTTCAGGGGATGCAGCCCCTCCGTATCTAAGTCTCCAATTTGAATTCCTCAAGTATATTCCCATTACACACCAGCTGTTCAGGCTATCACATAAGCAGCAGCCTAAGCAGAAGACCAAGGCCTGCAAGGGCAGAGGAAATGAGCTAAGCTCTCGCCCTCCTCGAGTAATCCTTCCAGACCATGGTGTAGGTACGGTGGCTGCAGGCATTGTTGGGAAGGTTTAAAGAACCACTCTGAGCTGTGTTCAGGCAATGAATACCAGACTACAGTCTCTGGCCTATTGTGTTAGCACTATATTTATCTTTTGGAAGCATGGAATTCAATTCACTCCACTTTAAAAAATGTGGATTTTAAATAGCTCAACCCTGAAAATGTACATGTTCTCACAGTTTCACATCAGCTTTTTACACAGCTGCCAACAGCCTTCACACCCCTTGCCTAGCCCACCTGTGTAAACACTAAGAAAGTTTCTCTTTGTGAAGCACAGGTAGAGTCTTGTGGCTTGATAATCAGCAAAAAAAGGGACAGAGACTCTCTTTGCAACACCAGATGTGGACGGGATCTGTCCCATCCATGTTGCTGTGTATTTGAGGTAACATTTAAACTTCTGTTACAAATAACACTTGTTTCAAAGTATTGTATAGAACCTGTCTGACATTTCTGATCAAACTAATGTTTTTAAAGCCTCTTTAAATGCTTTCTGATCAAATGTCACTGCAGAAGGCAGTAGGTGTGCAACAAACACTGCAACTCATCTTATTTGCCTTATTCTATCTTTCTTCTCTGCACTGAACAATGTTTTTTCTCCTGTGATTTCAAAGATCTTAAGCATATGAGAACATGAATTAAGAGTTGGTGAATAGGGTCTTCCTGGTCTTCTTTCTAGATTCAATGAAAGAATGGGCATGAATCTGCTGAAATTGGAAAGAGAGCATCAAGCTTGTTGTAGCAGTGGTTTTGTGGATGTGACCTGAAAGATGGTCTAGGGGACAGTCCAAGGTCTCCTAATCAGTGCTTCCAGGATTGTCTCTCAAATTTACTACGTTACACAGTTGGGATTTAGCAGCCTTATATGCTGTAAACAGGCCTACTCAAGAGGAATAGCGTGTTTCTTGTGGAAACTTAAGCCACCAAACACATCAGTAAAAGTGTGACTGCCCCAGAAAGGAGGAATAAGACAAAGAATAAATCATTTTGATGACAACTCACAGCAAAAGTCCTTTGTATAACAACTTGTCACAAAAATGATGATGAGAACTCACCATCCTTTCACCTGAGACCTGATCCTTTTTTCAGAGGAGTTCTGTTCAACAAAGTACCGTTTTCTGCAGTCAAACAACTCCATAGTCGCACTACAGCCCCAAGGCTTTGTTGCACCATATGTGGCGTATGTGTAGCAACTTTAGCAGGCTTTTTGTGCTCGGGCTTGGTCATGTTTGGCAATGAGAAGACAAATAATTGACCCAAAGTAGAGCTATTATTCAGCTCTTGTTCCACTTCAAACCCATCCCAGCACCCAAATCATTCATGCCTGGCATAGCAAGAGGAACGTTTCTCCACATCATCTATGGGCTGCACGTGGCTATGGGGTGCTCAGGGCCTGAACTGGAAGCAAAATAAAGGCTATGTAACTTGGTTCCTCCTTTTAAGCTTTCAAAAGAGGTTTATTACTGTCCAGCTCTATTTCAGACACCACTCTGAGACCAAGAAATTCAACTTGTCTCTATAGCCAGAGGCAAAAATAGTTCAAATGCTATTGCAGAAGAATGTTAAAAAAATTAATTATAAGGGAAATCATGTCTAGCAGGCTTGCTTATAGGTCTTGTTTAACTAAAGAAAGCATGCCGTGTCAAGCAATGTACTAGGCAGCATGTTTTAACAACTGCAGGCTGGAATGTTGCTTTGCCCTTGTCATGTTTCCAGGACAGTGAGCACAGGGAGTGGATGTTAATACATCGCATTTACTTCTATTCATTTTCCCCCCAACTAAGAGGAAAGAAAAGCAATTCAGGTCATGATCTAGACACCCCCCTCCCCTTCATGAATCCCTGGATTTGCTGAGGCCTTTTTGCAGAGAAAGGTACATAGCACTGTTTAGAAGGGAAATTTTTCAGACAGATCTGTGGAGTCATAAGTCAGAGCCTGCCTATACTGTGAATGCGAGGGCATTGCGATGTTTTGCTGTATTCAGAAGACATAAAGTGATACAGTGACCTGAGCTGCTCAGATCCATTTTGGAAGGGAAAAAGTGCTAGATGTATGCCCATTCTTTCTTCTTCCTATTGCATAAGGAAGTCCTCAACACTTTTGCCTTTCGGAGAGATGTAGGGCAATTTGCCTACTTGTTGCTGTTTTCACATTAAGAAAGAGTTTTGTGCAGTACAAAAGAGGCTATAAACACCAATAAAAGTGCTGATTAGTAGTATAACAGGTAGCATAGGGGGGTGAAACTGGGTTAACTGAGGCTGTCTAAAACTCTTCAGGCATTTTCAGTATGATTCACACATACGAAAATTAAAAACCATCTAGATAACTATCTAGCACTGCTACTCCTTAAATTATTGGCCAATAGTGGCCCTAACTGACATCTCTGAAGTTTCTAGGAGGTTTGACAATGAAGTCAGGGCAGGAAATATTTGGCAGTCTCAACAGTCCCAGGGTTAAAAAAGAAAAGCCATGGAAGGTCAATCTGAAAACACTTTCAGTTTCTCCTACTATACTGGAAAGAAATATCTTTCAGAAAATATCTTTGAAATTATGGTATGTGTGACTTATTGTATTTAGCATCATGATTGCTTACTTCCTCCTTAATAAAACCCACCTTTCTTCTCTGTTTGTTCTTTTTGAAACACTCCAGCGGCTGGCCCAAGTCCATCAGAGCAAACAGCCACATGCCATTTGGACTGTGTTTCTCACTGCAGACTCCTCCCACAGCCAGCACACACTTCAGCTTTCAAGTGCCAGGATTTCACCTTTAGCCTTTGACAAACTGAAGGTTGTATTGTCCAGGCAGGAACACGTTGCTGCATAAGATTTTTAATTTTCCCCACCCACATTCAAAATGTTGCTTTCAGACTAGAAATAACAAAATGAAGTAAAAGTGCCTGCTCCTAGAGGAAGAAGTTGTAATTGCCTGTTACAAACCAATCAAGATAATTTAAATAAATGAATTTGTTGTAACTAGTCATGATGACTAGTCAATCTAGTTTTATAGTCTGTATTTACTATTAGTCTTAATTGTACTGAGTATTATTTTAATAAAATCCCATCTTGATTTTATACATTCAAATATCATCATCATGTCTAGGTTTCGTGAATGAAGATTTGAGAAGGGCTCTACCCACGCTTGCTACAAGCGCGCTGATGGCTAAAAAGGCCAATGCGAGATAGACAAGTCCGGTTGCAGAAGGCACAGCAGAAAGACTCCCCAGGGAATATCGACGAGACGCGATTCTCTCTGCGCTGTCTTTTCTCCTCGAGAGTGATCCTGCGTGTGTTCTCAAAAGCAGCAGCAGCGTTATAGATGGTGTGTCTCCAGGCCTCCCGATTGGAGGCCAGGGTAGACCAATGGTGGTGATCAATATGGCCAAGGCTGAGGGATTGTTTCAGGCAGTCCTTGTATCTCCTCTTCGGGGCTCCTCTCTTGCGGCAGCCAGTGGCAAGTTCCCCACAGAGCACGATCTTAGGGAGGCGGTAGTCCTGCATCCTGGAGACGTGCCCTGCCCAGCGCAGCTGTGTTCTCAGCAGCATGGCCTCAATGCTCATGACTGCTGCCTGTTCAAGGACAGACGTGTTGGTCACACAGTCAGTCCAGTGGATGTTTAGAACTGCATGGAGACAGCACTGATGGAAGCGTTCTAAGAGACGCAAGTGGTGCGCCGGTACATGACCCATGATTCAGATCCATATAAAAGAGTAGACAGTACAACAGCTCTGTAAATGCTGATCTTTGTACTTTTCTTCAGGTGTTTGTTGTACCACACTCTTTTATGGAGTTTACCAAAAGCTCTGTATGCCTTTGCTAACCTGTTGTCTATTTCTGCATCAATCTTACCGTCTGAGGAGATGATGCTTCCCAGGTAATTAAACTGCTGGACTGATTTGAGCTCTGTTTCACCAATGGTGATATGGGGATGGTGTTATAAGTTATGGGGGCCAAGATGGCGGGCGGTCAGGTGGCCACGCGCTCGGCATGCTCCTGCAGCTGGGTGGTGGGTGGTGAGGGACCCACTCCTGCTTCCACAACTTTTTGCTGCGCCGCATGCATGGGAGATGCTGCCACGCCGATCTGTGCAGTCGACCTCGTGGAGAAGCCTTCGGGAGCTGTATTTTGACAGAGCGGCGGAGCGGTTGGCGAATGGCCGGTGGCCATGCGGGGACGGGCCGCGGGACGGGCCGCGCCAGGTCGGGCTGGGTGGGTGCGGGGAGGGGGCCAAATGGTCCTGGAGGTTCCCTGGACCATCGGGGTGGGGCGGGTGGATGGTCCCGTTCGGGGGAGGAGGGAGGAGACCCCCTGGGCCGGGTCGGGCCAGGCGGGAGCGGGGGGGAGGGCGTGACGGGCCTGGGGTTTCACCGGGCCAACGCCTGGGGGGGGCCGGGCGGGGCAGCCTCGTTTGGGGGGCTGCAGGTGAACAGTGCAAGGGGAGCTTGCAGTGGCGCGCTGGGGAGTGAGGTTTGGGGTGGGTAGTGGGTTTCTCTGGGGGTCGAGGGGTTTTGGGCTGGTCAGGGGTTGTGGAGGGTGCCTTACATGAGTGTCCACCCTTGCCCTGCAGTATGCCAGTATCGCTGCTCTTCGGGCATAGACGCAGTGGGAATGGGATATGATGGGTTCGGCTTGCTTGTGGCTTCTGCCCAGGAATGTGGTACATTCAAATATATTAATGCAAAAAAGGTAGATAAGTGAAAAGGAGTGCCCTTTGCTATTCTTAAACTACAGCATGACTTAGCTCTGCTGCATGCATTTCTGAGGCATATCACCAGCTAGAGGACTTTGCCAACTGATGACTCCGATGCCCATTTCCTTTATTCTTGCCTATAACCACAAAGCGTACACTACGACATGAAGCACCAGTAATGTACCTTCTTTGCTGATGTTATTGCCGTTTTTGAGTATTCTTCTCTTTTTTCAGTTTGGTCTCAGGTTGCACGTGTCAACAGTATTGTATTTGTGGTAGGTTATGCAACTGTGTCTTTTAACATTATGGTGTTCCACAAGCCAGGAGAGGTAGGGTGTGAAAGTACAAAATATATCTCTGCACCCTCACAGTCCTTGAAAACATACATAAGTGAAGATGTTTTCCTGTCTTCCTTGCTCTCGAGCCTTCTTTGCATCACACACACAGAGAATGTAGAAAATTAAGAGCGAAGCTCTTATGGTTATAAGCTCCTGTTAAAATCAGAGGCGTCATCTAGTGGGCACTGGGAGAAATAGGGATGCAGCAGGCGGCTAGTGGATGCTTCAGGAAGGTGCAAGCAGAGGGTCGGAGCAGCGATGCAGGCAGTACTGCTCTGCGGCCAGCGGAGGAGAGCAGCGAGGGCAGAAGGTCCGACAGCTGCGCTGCAGACTGGTCACATACACCCCAAACACCCGGGGGGCTGCCACAAAACGGAGCCAGTTCTCCGATTTGAACTGTGCAGGTGATAAGGAGTCAGCCCTGATTCATGCTTGTCATAAGACTGAGAACACATGCACTTGCAAAAAAAAATATTTGGATGGTGTCTTCAAAAAGAATGTAAGAGAGAAAACCAGTCTTCTACCTCTATGGTTGCTGTGATTTAGTGGTTTGTTGTTGTTTTATTATTTCACAGGTGGTAAATGCAGGAGTAAATGCAGAGAAAGTAATGCTTCTGAGGGTGGTTCAAAACTAATTATGTTTGAAAGACAATTTTATAAATTTTTTCATGTTTGTATTTGTGCAGAATAAAGGGTGACTTTGTTTGCAGTTGATTAATTATTGTCTTTCAAATCTATGTCCCTTCAAGCATCATGACCGATTATTCAAAACACAATCATATTGGACGGCAATAGCAGAAAACATTTTAAGACCTGGCCAAAGGTCATCAGAAGATTCAGATATCTATGCCTTCAGTTCTCACTTATCAGCAGAGGGAAGCAGCCCGTCTGTTCACAAATTTGAGTTTTATTACAGCAACAAGAAAAGCTGATCATGGCATTAATCACCATGAGAAAATGCCACTGTAGAGAATAGACTGTGGGCTGAAAGCTGGCTTTATGCGTATAATAACTGTGGCCCTGTATAAAACATGAGTTTTAAGCAGTCATATGAATGTCATCGGGCTGGGAATGCATCTGCAGTGTTCACACAGACCAGTCCATCCAGACTGTGACCTGCTGGTTCACAAAGGCAGCTGTACAGGGTAAGGGCAAATTCACTGGGCAGGAACACAAGAAACAGATGCAGAGCTAGCACTGCTAGCCTGCATATCATGCCTTTGTGTGTCCTTGTGACCCCATGCCCATCCACATGGAAGCACTCTATTTGCTAAAGTCAGATTACTTGTGATATATAGAAGGCTCACTCTCACCTAGCATGAAAATCTCACAGTAGGATGATGATATAATGAACTCAATTCCTACAGCATTAGTTATAAAAGACACACATTATCAAACTTGAATCATAGTAATACTACCAAATAAAAAAAAAGTGTATGTCAGGGAATAAGACAGGCCTTTTAGAGGGCTTAAGGCTCAGCTGAGCCCAACTCAACACAACTGCTGGGCTGAGAAGAGGTAGAAGCAGTCTTTGAGTGAGTAAATTATTACTGAAAGTGTCACAAAGGAGTAGGTTAGGTCACTTAAAGAATAACTCTCACGGGTATTAGCAAAAATGGATTTATCATGAATTTATAAAAATTTAACTTATCAAAGTTTGATGGCAAGGTCCATTCTATTACTTCCTGGATAGATGAAACATACAATGACACATCAAATTAAAATCAATTTAGAATGATTTACACAGAGACCAGAGACACAAAGGGTAACTGAAACCCTTCCACTGAGTCATGAAGTTCAGAGTGGACCCTCTCACTTTCTAAATTGCTGATGGAACTTAAGTGTGGCTAGGTCCAATCTCAGTCTCAGACTTCAATGACAATTTATGTCTAAAGGATGTCAAGTGCAAATGTCACAGGGGGGAAATAACAAGACTGGCTAGGGAGATTATTAGTCAAGCAACCCATAAACAGTATAGAGGCCGATGTGGAGTAGCATATTTTGCCACACCACAGAAGCCCTTGCACTTGGATTTCCCATCAAACATGTTTTTAAGATGTCTCTGGTGAAGAAGCTCAATGCATGAAGTACGTGGATGTGAGAAATGTGCCTGAGGAGAGCTGGAAAGCAGTAGGGTGAGGGCATGATCCTGTGTTGGAGTAGTCAGAGCAGGAGGCAAGCTATTAGCCTTGAGGGTAGGCACAGCTGAGTAAGGGGTGGCTGCATGACCAGAAGGTGGATGGATATTTTAGGGTAGTAGCAATGAAGGGAATATGTGGTGCCTCAATCACATACTGACTTGGAGAGAGTGCTCAGCACTCCTCCTCATCACCTGCTGTCATAGCAATTGCTCAAACACTATATGAAGCACATCTAAGCTGTCAAGAAAGACAGCTCTCAGAAAGGTGGTTGTGCTCCTTTCTCCCCCTCACTGACCAGCAGTATTAGCCTTAGTTTCAGGTTTACCTAAAAAGTCAGCTGTACATGTCGTATCTCTGGCTACTTATATTTCCCTCTTCTATCAGCCAAGGCAGTGTGAGCACTATGAGCCAGGGGAGCACTTGAGGGATAGATCCTGCTCTGGTGCAGCCTGCTTACAGAATTTAATAAGAGTAAGAGGCTCATCAGCCCTCCTGTGATTTATTAGCTGCCAGAGCCATATCCACGGATGCCAACTACAAACCCAAATGACTGTAATTTGTAAATCTGTTCCTTTGTCTAGTTTGCTGGTAATCACTTTGAGGAGAAACCCCAGATTATTTGATTCAGTTAGAGGGACCCGATTAGCTGTGTGCCCTTAGCAAGGGACCAGTGAATATTTCAGGGAGGAGAGGAAAGCAGTAGGCTTAGATAGTCTCTCACTGTGCAGAAGAGTCTCTGAAGACCATGAAGATGTCAAGGGAGAGACTATGAGGATTTTACATACAACAACTTGTCTTGCTAGTTATGGGGTGGGAACAGCAGGGATGCTCTCCTATCTGTGTTATCCCTTCAGTTTAGCCTAAAGGTTTGGTGCTACACTTCAGACCCGTTTACTTTCCCTGTGGCCATCTGGTTACATGCCGTGGCACCCTTAAAGTTAGCATATACCACAGGAAAAATTAATCACAGCCCACAACCTGATACTTATGTTAGCAGGCATCAAAAAGTTAAATTCCTGCCACAGGCATTTAATTTGTGACTGTCTAATCTTTTTTGACAGATTATTTGCTACTTTCTTACTACTGGCCAGCTCACACAGGGAAGCATGAGAGAACCCTTAGTGTCTAGCTAGAGTATGTGTGCATACAGCTTTCTTAAAAGTGCTTTTAAACACCTCACAGTTTTTCCTCCAGGAAACCACCTGTTTCACCTCCTCTCTCAAGAGCTCTTAAAAGCTACTTTTAGCAAAAGACAGTTTATCAGTCTCTAGTCCCATCTCTATACTTTAACTGTTATCCTGCTTTGAGCAACTAAATTATTTCTGATTGTATCTCTCTAATAAAGACAACCCTCAAAGTCTATCCTTCTCTGTTAAGTCTACCACAGCTGTACAAAGCGGAGCAAAGAAGAGGAATTTGTCTTGTCTCAAGAACTATAGGAAGTGGCTTCCAGAGGAACAGATGGAAAACCAAAGCATAAGGTAGAATTTGTTGAACTATATCCTGACATTAATGTTTTTTAATTGCACAAAATTTTTTCCCCATGATCTTTGCTCTAAATTGCAAATGAAATCTGAGGAGTGTGTTTGGAAAGGGACACTGCCCTGTGTTTGTATCAGGTGACTTACAGGAGCTACAGTAATTCCTATATTCTAGAAGAAATGACACTTAGGAAGTGAGTAGAGAGAGGAGGGCAGAAAGAAGATGCTCTGTATACTAAGAAAGAGCCCACAAAAAAATTTTGGCTTTTCAAATTTAGTTTCAAACTTAAACATCTATACACCCTCCCTGTTCTCACACTAAGTCTTCTGTGAGATTGTAAGGCTTCTGCTGAGATGCTCGAGTTCTCCATAAAAGAAGCCAAAAGCTACAGTCCCAGACTACCTGTAGAATCAAAAGAAACTGCAAGGTGTTATGAAAATACAGAAGTCAGTAAAATCATGACTGTCTCTGAAACTGGTAGAAGGAGGTTGAATTTAGCTGCAATCTGGCTCAGATATGCTTTTTTGCCTAAACTAAGGCAATTTAAGGGAGGTTAACACTATCACTTTCAATGAAGAGTTGCCCAACAAGACATACATACCCACACGAACGCTCTTGTATAGTGAGCATCTGTCATGGATACAGATAAATGCCATATTTGAACACCTTCTGGGATGGGAACATGAACAGTGGGAAGCCCTTGGACTCTGTTAGCTAGGGCACCCTCGCCAAATCTAGACACGGACATATGAATACTTTTCTTGGGAGCTCTTGAAAAGTTTATTCTCTTTCTCTCTGTAAGATAGCACAAATTCAAAATGCTGCCCTCTGGTCAGCTAAATTTCTCTCTAGACAACAACTGATAGTAACAATATTTCTTTGTAGCATGTGTATATTCAGGTGAATCACTATTGGAATTCCCAGCTCCAGCCTTGATATTCTTGAAAACTTTCATCCAAGCCAGGACTGATGGTAGACTCAATAACTGTTATTTCACAAGTCTATCCTTTTGAAAGTTATGACACATTGATACACTGCAGCTAATTTTAATTTACTATTTTGATAATACCTGTAAATAACATATCTTCATTGTAAAACCCAGCTCTTTTGTGATTAAACCCATTTGATAACAACATTGCCTCATAAGCAGAAAGGTAAAATAATCTTGGAATGAAACACTGTATAGGGCTTTTGGAGGCTGACATCTGAATGTACTTAGTATAGAGGAAACTTTTTTTTTTACTTTCATTTCTTGCTTCTTTTATCCTGAAACTCAGCAATAAACTAGCACTCCGTGGTTAAAAAGTCAGGAGAACAGATGTACAGTGTGAGTGCATCAGGATCTGTATTTCAGCTATGGGGTGTAAATTATAAGGAAGTTCTCCAAGAAGCTTTGAGAGTATCTAGCTAGTTTTTGTTGCAATCATATTGCAACAGCAAAGATGATGATTATCATTACTATTATTCCAGTCACTTGATTACACTAAAGTAAACACTTCAAAGTTCATTGAGGGTTCAGCATTCAGCTTGCTGCTTTTAAGGTGAGTCCTGAAGAAACTTCACTGAGCACTGCACATTGTGCAGCATGTTGCAGTCAGCTCCAAGCCAGGCCTCTTCTCAGGGGTCTGTCTGGCTGTCCCTCTGCTAACTCTGCAAAGCATTTGAAGGCAAAACTTCCTCACCAAGCATCATGCAATAAATGCTGAGGATATTGGTGTTAGCAGCCACATGCTAATGTGAGTTTATATGGCCCTTTTCGTATCCCTGGCTTTTCCTTCTCTCTTTTCACATACATGTCCCTTTTGAGAGGGAATATGTCTAGCAATTACAACATGTAGAAGCTTGTTTTTATTATATTTGGTTAAGCTTACTTTACCACAGAGAATGTGGGTTAGCAGTGAGAGAACAGGGTTGAAATGTCTGTGTTTGGTGTCTGAATGAGGCTCTCCCTCCAGTTGTGATGATGGGCAGACCACAAGACCAACCTCCACATTTCACTGAAGCCTCTGGTAAGGTATTCCTGACAGCCACTTAAGGACAGCTTGGAGTAAGTGATCTTGTTCAAGACCCTACTGCAGCCTGCTTCACCCCACTGCCCCCACAAGCCACCCAAAATCAGGACAACCAAAATTCCCTGTTCTCCCCTCAAACTGCTGTAGAACCTCCTCATGGGATGGGACTTGTTAGTGTCCTTATGAAGTACTTTGAGTTATCAGAGCAAGAAAGGATACACAGTGTTTATCATTGCAGTCTTCCAGTCTTAGCAAGGTATCTCTACCCTCAATAGGAGACTGTAGAGGAGAAATCAAAATGGGGAACAAGCTTTCCCAAAGCACATCCCACAGGGAAGTCTCTGCTGTTAGGTAGGATACAGCTGCCTCTGACTAGGAAGATTATCGATGCTCTGGAAACCTCTATATCTGGTGGGTGAAGGGGGAGGGATTTGCATCACTTTGTTAATACAGTTATCTATATTGATAGAGGTGAGGATGCCCACTTCTAAGAATTTATTAGTCTGCATCTGCTTCTTCACAGCAGGAAGAAATGGCACATCAGATTGCTAGCCTTGCAAGTAGACACTCTGATACAGCAGCTCCCTCAGCAGATTCACCCTTTTGTCTCCACATCCAGCAGCCAGTGTGTTATTGAACAGGCCTTTGATAAAGTTTACATGACACCAGGGCTCCTGACCCTAGAATGTTACCCCATCACATCTTATTTGTCCTTATTTGTGAAATGCTCTTCTCCCACCTTGCAGATGAGGATTGCAGAGATGAGTTTCCGCAGCAGCTTTGGTAGGAACCAAAATGAGTGATCAGGTCACTTAAGACTCCCATACATTGATCCGGACCACTGGGAGCTCTTGCCCCTTTTCCAAAATTCTCCATGGCACATAGCAAAAGGACCAACTCACAAACTCACCATGGAGTTGTCTGAAGCAGAGACAGGAATCCTGTTTGTACAGGATGTTATCCTCCTACAATCTGTAAAATCCAGGTTGAAATACAGGAGCCACCTCTTTTTCTAAACCAAGTTTTACACAATCTACCCAGATCTGGATGACCAACAATAGTTGGTCAGCAGCAACCAGCTGTTGACCCTGAATGGCTTTCTGAGACACAATCTTCCCCTTGGGTAAAAGTTTTTCTTAAGAAAGAACAAAATATCCTGGTTATATATATGTTAGATGCTCCCTGTCCTCTAGCTCCATGAATTTGAACTCTTCATCTGGTAGAGATCAATGGAGACCTATGTCAGCTCCTTCAGAATTGCCCTAGCTTTTTCTTAGGAGCAGATGGACTGTATTTACTTCTCACTCAGTCTAACCACCCACCAGTCTCCCTGTCAAAGCAAGGAGATGTCAAACAGTCATGGAAATGATGATACTTTCCACATCAATGACACATTTTGTTCAACCATTTAAAATCTAGACAAATTTAACAAGCAGAAAGATATTTCCAATGTCAGTGTGCTCTAAAGATGGTTTGGCAGAAGTTAGTTGACTTTCTCTCACATGCATGTACTGTCACCTGGATTTGCTGAACATAGGCTTTCTGGACTTCTTTCAGTCCAAAGATCAGCCCCAATATTCACTATATCTTCTCTTCATAGACTTGTTTAGCAGTAAGATGCACAGTGGATGGCACTACAGATGGCCTTCATTTCCCCCAAAATTCAAGTTCCAAGTTTCTGCATGCACTTCAGCTTTTTGCCTCATGGTTTTAATCTCCCAAACACAGTAGTGTATTTGCTTAACAGAAGAATGTGTTTCCTCCATATAAAACAACAGCAAGCAGGGAACAGATCAAAATAACTGTAGGAAGGAATTAATCAGATTAGCTGCATAATAAATCATCAGACATAGGACTGAGTTAGTTTTATTGGTTTGATGTTTTTTTCTTTGAAGATTTAACCCACATTTGGAAGCTCTTGAGTAAACCAATCACAGAATCACAGAATACTCTGAGATGGAAGAGACCCATCAGGATCATTGAGCCCTGCACGGTGTACCCCCAAGAGTCACACCATGTGCCTGAGAGTATTATCCAAATTCTTCTTGAACTCTGGCAGGCTTGGTGCTGTTCTCTCAGGAGCTTGTTCACAACAGTTTGAAGATAACTACTTCTATCTAAATATTCACAAGTATGCAACTGCAGAGTGCACCATGCAAGTGTTTTGGAGACCTGGCTTCTGAGTTCAGCCATTAACTCCAAACAAGTACTAGAAAGCAGAGTAAGAAAAGCTGGTAAATATTTCGGCTGAAAACTCATTCTGTCATAATAGGTGTGTCTTCCGACAAGTGGTTGTGTGGAAACGAACATCTCTGCTTCATCTTTGACAGCAACAGAAACTGGAATAGTTATGACTGCAGGTTGAAAGACTGAGCCCTATATTTTATCCTACTCTCATGGTCTTTTCTGAAATAAAATGTCAGAGGAACATTCACAATTGTAATGTATTCCATACATTTTCTGGTATAATCAGTACGCAAGAGACTCTTTGGATGTACAGTCACTAGGGAGTAGTGCCTACCCTGTTTTGACTCAAATGCAGTATGATCTTTACCCTTTGCTGTAAATTGGCTCCTAGCACATCTTTATGTGTCAGTTTGGCCTACGCACTTTCAGATGTTACCAGCTTCCAGTGTTATGGAGCTTCTTTGGAGTACATGTGATTTTCATTTTACACATTTTTCAGTTTCCTCATATGCCCAAATGAAAAATCCAGCATTCAGGGATGTTACATGGATTTATGATACTCTCTGCTGGGAGTTTGTGTTCAGAATCTAATGAATGGATTATCCTCATCTACATGTGGCATTTCCCAGCTGCAGGAGATATGTTTATTATTCCTTGTTTGTTTTGCAGCTTCCACACCAGCATGCTGATCTTTTGTAGAAAGCCTCTACAAGTCACTCTGGGGTAGGCCTTTTTGCAGCACAAGAGCCTAATCCTAAGAACAACAAGTAGTGCAGATACCTAACTGCTGCCACTTGTAAAGGGAAGCAAGGAGCTAAGCAATTATGTTGGAGGAGTCACTGGTATGTCCTAGACAGAAGGGGATATCATATGTGACAGGAAAGGAAGGAGCTTAGGAAGGGCCATAAGATTAACTGTATGGAAGAGCACATGAGAACAAATGTGGTTTTAACCCAATTCCCCAAAACGTTTGGCATCTATATTACTTCCATTTGGCAACCATTCAGTTCATTTGGAGACAGCAGCTTTCTCAAGGACAGCAAATTCAAGAAGTGTCACAGATATAGTATATTGGATAAAGAAGACATACCATACAGATGTCTCTGTGCCAGGAGAAAAAGTACTGGGAGGAGCCCTACTTTTACTAGTTGGGTTACAGAGAATCCAACTCAAAAGACAACCTTCTGCTGGGGCCCTGGCTTCAACCAGTGTGTCTTGCAGAAGGGTTTGATTTGTATTTGCAGTTGTCAAAGTGAGTGCCAAACAAAAAGAAAGCAAAGACAGCTAAGAAAATGCATGCCAGTCTTCCACTTCTCATGTGTCTGCTGGAATGGTATCAAGCCATATCAACAAACTGCATGCTTTGGTGCTGAAGTGTGAGCTGCTGCACAATGAGCAGGAAGAAGTGGCAGAGTGCAAAGATTAGTTGTCTTTTATTATTGTACAGCAGAGATTCTCCCTACCTCTTCCTATCTGGCTCCCACAAACAAGACAACTGTGAGCACACTGCCTGGGAGTAACACCAGAAGCTGAATCAAGACACTGCTACAGGGACCCCGTTGTTAACATGTGTATGCTTTCCTTTATGTAAGCCTGGACTTACTACTGGTTGCCATAAATTATAGAAGATCATGCACTCAGCATAACATTTTGCTCATATCCTCCTCTGTTAGACAAAAACCCCTTTATGGTTAGCTACGCCATCACTGCTTTGAGGCTAAATTATTATAAATAATGCTCACCACTCCATGGGTTTAGTCTCAGTTGCGCTCAGTTCACAATCCCTGAGTCTCTATCCTGTAATTCTGAGCAAGGAATTTAATGGACTGAAGAAGAGTTTTATCCTAACAAGTTTTTCCTCTCACTTCCTTGCATTGCAGTCTCTGCCTAAAGCCTCCATACCCAGCAGAGCATCTCCCTCCCCTCACTTCTACATCTGCAAACTGTTAGTCTGGAATTGCTGCTCATGCAGGACACAGCAGCTTTGTAGGCAAGTGGGTTTGTATGTGGGGATACTCCACTGTCTGAAAACACTAAAGCTTTTTGACTGAAAAATCCCCATCAGCATGCTCCAAAACTGACCTCAACCCACCACCAACTGTGGCAGCAGCTGGCTGTCCCTCTGCCAGCAGGCTGGCACTCAGGTTGTGGCTGTGCTCTATCTGCCCTGGTTAGGCACTGTGGGAAGTGTGCAGGTCCTAGACCTCTAATAGGGCCCTGCTGCCATTCCCCACCAGCCACGAGGGAAAAGTCCTCCTTGTCAGTTTCGCTCTTCTTTTTTTCTGATCCTTTCTACCATACAGAGACATTTCCCAAAGTGACCAATATATTAGCTCCCTCTGTGGACATCCTAGAGGCAGAATAAAGGCAAAGAAATTTCAGTATGAAGCCCTCTGTTTCTGAACTCAAACCCTTGACAAGTTTGCCAGAGTAAAAATGGAAATAATTTTAAACTATGATTCCTATTTTCTCAGTTTATTTGTAAAAGAGTACTATGGGAAGGCACAATGAGAGATGAGACAGACATTACTTCTGAAGCTGAGGGAACTAAGCCCTCACTAACATAAAGGTTTTTAATGGTGCTCTACACAACTACTTCATCTTGGCCTAGATAAAGTTTTAACATCACTGTGACCTCTCAGGTTTGCTTAGGTGTGCGGTGAGGTTGATGTTACGTTTTCAGAATTTCACAACTATTCTTTTTTTATTTTCTTTACGGACCTCGATGTCTTAAAGTCATGAGTAGTTTTTCCTTGCTGTTCCTCAATCATGAATCTAGTATGCAGCAATTTAACTGAGGAGAGTTTATTTAATTCCAGTGCAGATGACAGAAGTATTGTGAAATGCAAGCCCTTCATGATACGTCCTGAGTCAGGGCGGCCCTGGTGGACATTGACTTGACCAGAAGGTAGCAGCATGCCCTTTGGCAAGTATGTCCAAGAGCATCCTGGTCTGCATTCAGCAGAGTGTTGCCAGCTTGTGGAGGGAGCTGATCCCTTCTCTCCACTCAGCCCTGTGAGACACATCTGGAGTCCTGTGTCCAATGCAGTCCTGTGTCCAGTGGAGTCCTGTGTCCCATGCTGGATTCACCTGTACAAAAGAACATATTGGAGAGAGTCCAGAAAAGGTATCTTGAAGATTATTAAGGCACTGGTGAAAGAACTGGGGCTGTCCAACCTGGAGAAAAGAAGGTAGATGAAAACCAGGCAGGGTATAAAGGATGTCACTATTAGCTCTTGATACACATATATAGAAAATGTATATCACACTTGGTAGTAGTTCAACCTACCTGTTTCCTGCCCAACTGAATCACCAAGGAATGAATAAAATACCTAGTCACTAGTTTAAGTCCATATTTGACCCTCTGCAGTAAGGTATAAATGCAGAGGCTGTCAGCTAGACAATGCAACTGTAAAATCTACCATTCCAAAAATCTTTATATCTCTTCTTCCAGACTTCACCTAGAACATACCTAGGCTTGTCTATGCAGCTTTTTGTTTTTTCTTGGGTAGATTTCAGCTGTAATTATTATTTATAAAAATGGGAAAAGGGCCATTGCCATCTTCCAATGTCATTTTTCATTCTTCCAATTCTTCCTACATAATATCTTAACGTAACTGAATATTAAAAACCACTGCTTTATTTTTTTTTCTGTCAATCACTGTGGGAGCTCTTCTTTGTCAGGGGAAAAAAAAAACAACTAGACAACTAGCAGGTGTCCTGTGGTAACACACAGGTTAGGTGGTGAGCTTTCATTCCAGAGATCCAAATGCCCACCATAGAAAGATTAGAGTGATGAGTTCAGAGTGAGAGGTAGACTTTTGCCTTCAACCTGTGATACTGAAGCAGTGTCAGCATCAGCCCCTGTACTTAAGGTAATGGGTGCCAATAACAGTAGGGCTAACTGACTTTGGGCTACCAACTCCAAATGCCAGCCAAAGGGATGGCTGCAGCCCATGAATGTGATTTCTAACCTGTTTCTAGACAAAAAAAAAAAAAAAAAAAGGTAGTAGCTTGTTCACAAAGAGCTGGATCTGAAATCAGGAAGAGAGGGAAGCAGCAATATTGAACTGTTTGCGTTTTTTTCACCAGTTTTCAAGTTTTCATTATTTATTAAGAGGGATGCTTCCTCCCATAAAACACTAATTGGTTCCTGTTTCTCCAGTCATTGTGACATTCCTGCCACTGGCTTCCATCCACCCACACATGTTTTCCCAGAAACCCTTCTTGCATAAACCATGGTTTCAATGCAAGCAAATAGAAAATGGCTGATCACTACTAGAGGAGTTAAAGGAGGCATTATGTGTACTTTATGCTGTTCAGCTGGCAGAAAGTCAGGGAAAGAACTCAGTGATACAGTGAGAATCTCATACGTGATGGACAACAACACCTGGTGCCAGCTTTCACATCAAGGTCAGCTGAACGGGAAGTGGTGGATACAGGAATTGAAAGGCTTGGTTGTGCAAGCAAGTTGTCAAATCAAAATGATAACATAACTCCCTGTTCTACACCTAAAATAAAGAAATTGAGCCAGTGTCAAATTCTTTAATTCCAAAACAATAACAGCTGGGATGTGGTTAATGTTCTGGCTGCAGGGCCATTAACTCTACAATGACTTCTTCCTTCACAGCTGGCCAAAAAGTTACTTGCTTTCCTGATCCCAAGGAAACGAGGAGCACAGACTACAGAACTTAGAGAAGTATTTGTCATCACAGAAAAGACAAGCTGTCTTATTCTCAGGTCAGAATGCAAAGGCATTCCCATGATTTCACAGGTTTTTTAATCTTGACACCAGTTGAATGACTTGAGTCTGTTTATCCTGCCATCTCGCCTTGACCTATCTCAAGCCCAGAAGCTCAATTTGCTGATTCAAAAGCATCAAAGATAGAGGACAATTTTAAGGCAGACTTTGTGAAAGACATGGATGTTTGTGCAGTCACCTCTGAGAAGACAGCACCTCAGAGAAGGTAGCAACTCACCCTACAGAGCAGGGACCCTCCCCCCATCCCCACGGCCCCCATCTCTGCTGGACTTTACTTCCCCTGGGCTAGGGGAGTAAGGCCAGCAGTAAGCCAACTGCAACCTGGGGTGCTGTTAATTCTCAGTTCCTCTAGTTTTCTACATTTACACACCTCTCTACACTTATAAAAAATTTTCTATCAGCATGCATATGGATGGTGCACACTTACAACAGGTAGTTGTCAGGTTGTCTCACCAACCAACACCATCACCCAGGCATGCTATTTTGCAGACCAAATGAATAATTGTTCTTCGTGCTACTTTCCACAACTGTTTTGTGCTCCCCAGCCTTCACAGTTTCTTGGCCTCCTGTCCAAACCCCAAAGCTGAGCTTCCCAAGAGGCATGTTCCACCATCATATAAGAAAAACTGTGGTCAGAAAGGGATCAGAAAAGAAATGCAACCTGACACTCACAAGCACAGCACAAATGTTTATCTTGTACCCAAACACGTTGTGCTGCACGAGAAATACAGACATCCACACACCCAACAAATGCCACAGAAATTGTATTTAAGAAGAGAGCATAGGGGAGCATAAGATATTTTAACAGCTGACATATTGCCAGCAAGACACAGCCTTGCAGTAAGTGCTAGACAGTTTCAGAACAATGACTTCTCCATGAGTTTTCACAGCTGCATGGAGAGATGCAGGCAAGTGGCTATTTCTGCTCTAGAGAAGCCTAAGGCTTAAAGGGAAAAGAGCATTACACTGCAAAGATGTGTGAGGAAAATCATATGCTCTCTGAGCATACGCTCTGTTGCTCAAGCGTCCTCCCCATGATTGGTCATCTTTATACATTGGGAAAAGGGAAAATGGAAAAGGGAAAGGAGGGGAAGGAACAGGAGGGGAGGCTGGAAGGGATGGAAAGAGGAGGGAAAGAGGAGGGAAAGGGATGGAAAGAGGAGGGAAGGGAAGGGATGGAAAGAGAAGGAAAGGGAAAGGGAAAGGGAAAGGGAAAGGGAAAGGGAAAGGAAAAGGGAAAGGGAAAGGGAAAGGAAAGGGAAAGGGAAAGGGGAAAGGAGGGAGGGAAAGGGGAGGAGAGGGGGAGGGGGAGGGGAGGGAGGGGAAGGGAGGAGGAGGGGGAGGGGAAGGGGGAGGGGAAAGGAAAAAAATCTGGATGGAACAAGTTTTCAAGATGTGTGAGAAGTAAGGCCCAGAGTATATGAAATGAAAGGAAACTAACTACAGGGTGAAATGGCTAATGGAACTGAAGCAAGACATGAGCAAGTGACAGTAAGAAAGGGTGGACAGATGCTGAATCCAGTGAAACTTATTTGTTAGGCAAAGCAAACAATTAGTCTAGGTCTCATTTCAAGAGTCAAATTATTTCAAATAATGATGGAAATGTCACTCCTCTTCAGATGACTGGGATTTGAATAAACAACCTGGAGCATACATATATTAGATATAAAAGTGTGTTGTCCTGGTTTTGCCTGGGACAGAGTAAATTTTCTTCTTAGTAGCTGATAGAGCTTGCTTTTAGTATGAGAATAATGTTTATAACACAATGATGTTTTATGTTTTGCTCAATAGTGCTTACCCTAAGGCAAGAACTTTTCAGTGTCTCATGCTCTGTAGGTGCACTAGAATCCAGGAGGAAGCATGGCCTGGACAACTGACCCAAGCACTGTTCCACATAACCAGATGTCATGCCCAGTAGCTGATTGCTGCTGCAGGATGGGCAGGGCATCAGTCAGTGGGTGGTGAGAAATTTCATTGTGCATCACTTGTTCCTAGGGGTTTTATTCCTCTGTCTTTCTGCTTTTCATTATTATTATAATAGTTGTTGCTACTGTTACTATATTTTATTTTGTTGAAATTATTAAACTGTTCTTCTTTCAATGCATGAGTCTTAGTTGTTTTTTTTTCTGATTCTTCTCTCCACCCTGGGGAGGTTGGGGATGTGAGTGGCTGCCTGGTACTTAGTTGCTGGGGTTAAACCACAAAGTGTGTGTGTGTGTGTGTGTGTGTGTGTGTGTGTGTGTGTGTAAAAATATTTATATTAATTTATATAAATATATATAAATGCTCGGTATCTGTTCAGAGTTAGATTTTTACAGTTCAATTTTTTCTTGAAAAGTTCAAGAGTTACCAGTCTGTCAGAGGGTTTTGGCTTTCTGATCTTTTTTTTTTTTTTTTTTTTTTTTTTTTTTTTTTTTTTTTAGGAGATGAATAAAGACAAGTGACTTCCTGGAAAAACATTTCAGATGTAAAATTGAACAATGTTAGATGCACACACTGTCAGGCAAAAAAAATATTTATGCAGGATTAATTCCAGTATCTAATATTGGTTCGGTACTAGATTGCTGAACTTTCTTTCATCTGTGATCCTAGTTTATGCCAGCTGCTCGAAAAACAAAACAAATCATATTTTTAAAAACAAAGGAAACCCTGCTTAAATTAAACTCCCTTGTTAACATTAAATGTTCAACTAAGCCAAAGAAGGAAGCAGTGGTGAAAGCAAATAAATATGAATTATGAACAATTTCTCTCTGTTTATTCCGGGTAAAAGCTGCTTAGCTTGGTCTGACTGCTAGACTGATCAACAAGCAGATACAGCTCTCAAGCAAGTGAAAACTCCCTCTAATGGCAACTGGATAAAAGACAGTTTGGGGAAAAAAAAAAAAAAAAGCATCTCACTGCATTTGAAACCTATTTTCCACTAAGATAAATCTGGTTAGTATAAATGCTTTTGAAAAGTGAAACTTTAGCCAGTGCCCAAGATTCTTTTAAATTACAATTTTTTACATTCCTGACATATAATTTTTATGTGCTTTGTAAGATGTGTTGTAAAAATTACATGTTACATAAAATGTTTTTTCTCCAACCTGTCTGTTGCTTTAACAGAGTGGCTTAGAAAAGCGCTCAGGACAAATGACTCCTCCCACCCATGAAAAGGGTCCTGCTATTCTGCAGCACTACTCCCAGCAGAAACACTAAACACTGAGAGATAGTTGCAGAATTAGGAATGCACAGGCAAAATAAACATTTAACCCATGCAGGGAATTTAATAAAATTAGGAAATGTCACATTCTGCTCAAAAATACCAAACAGAAATTGTAGTTAGAAAACCATAAAAATTAAGAAAAAAACCACAGCTGCTTTCAGCTGGATGAGCACTTTCTGCAGGATTAAAATATTAAGGAAGGAAGGTAACCACAGGATTACAGCTTAGCACTCACTGTGTTAGCATTAAAGTAAAGGGGAAAACTTACAAAGTCATTAACTTAGAAAGCTTCAAGCTCTGTCATACTGAGATCAGGCTTTTTCCTCTAAACCTACAGAGGAAATACACAGAGGAGGCTATATCCTATTTCAGGTTCTCGAGTAAATTCTAGAGGTTACTCTCCTTCATTTCTGCCATGCCTGCATATGTGCATTCTTTTTATAGCCTGAAGGTCATTTCAATTACCACAAACAAGAATATCAGGCTCTTGCTGATCAAGAGTGAATTGTTTTCAGAAGGGAAGTATTTGAGGGAGTAGAAATCCACAGTAAAGTGAGTTGAACATTAAAAAAAAAATTAACAACTAATTTTAAAAAGCAGACTTTTCATTCAAAAACTGAACTTCAAAAAATGTTGACTTCTTACCCAAAGCTCACTAGAGCCATTCCCCTCAAAACCAACCTAGTTACTCTGCTGCTTTAGAAGCAGAAGCTTTTACAGAGGTGTGGAACAGACAAGTCTTCTACACTAGCATGCAGTCCCCCTTCAAAGTAAGAACAGCATATGCAATCTGATCCAAACACCACTTAAGTAAACAAAAAGCCTTGGGAATTTACACTAGCCTACATGCACAGTTGTTACCTCTTCTAATAGTTATTGGATGTCCAGAGCAAAAATGACACCACGGCAATGTGAGTAGTAGTACATTTATAATGGCAGATAAAATAAAAAGTATAATCTGAAAGTAGGACATACTTCCCTGTGAGACACTAGAAACAAGACAGAGATCAGTCTGTGTTTATAAGTAAACTCATTTTATTGAATGGTTTGCAGTGCTGCTTAAAATAACAACACTTAATCTATACATGTGGTTGCAATTTTTAAAAAATTAATTTTTTTTCAGAAAACATGCATATTTATGTACATAATTTTGAGATAAAAGAAAGAATTACCATTTACAGCAGAAATTCATCTTTAAAAATCTTTTAAGAGATAAGGCAGGCAGTAGCAATTCAGTAGAAGGCAAAACTTACTCTCTACTCTGAAGGTATAGTTTATTCATTGAGAGATATTAGTAACTGCACAAGGAGGTCATTTAAGGATGGATTCAACTGAAAATGACAGTGGCTCACTTGTTGAAAGTTTTGTTGTGGCCTGTTTGGCCCCAGAGAAGTCTCTTGCACATTTGTCTACAGTAAACTTGTATTTTTGGTTCTCTTTAACACCACACTCTCTGTATTTCTTAGAAGCATCTTCAAAAGTCTCTTTCACAAATGATGTTCTTAACTCTGCTCCTGATCTGTCAGAAAATGTCTGCTGGAACAGTGACTGAAATGGGCTGTATTTGAGCGGTGGAGGAGGTTTGGTACTGCTTTTGCTTATCTTGCTTAATACCTGCTCCTGAGGAGACAGAGAATCCTTATCAGAAATCTGCAAGAAAGTCCTTTTTGGAGGAGAGAAAGCTGACCTCTCTCGAGCTTCCTGAGGAAGGCACAGTATTTCATTACGTGACTGCTGAATGTCTTGTGTGTGAGTCAGAACAAGTGAATTTTCCAGTTTTGGAGGCATAATGTCATGCTCAGTGTTTGGACAGTCTTGACTTTGTGAGACCTTGGCATCCCAACCTGCCCCAGGTTTGAGAGCTTGGACAGTACTAGCATTTAATAGGCATTGCTGGTAGAGAAGAGCGTCACTAATGGGGCCACATTTTGGCCACACTAAGAACCTAGAAGGCAGAGGATACTGCCTGTAGGAAGTAGCTACACTGACATTTGATGAAATTAGTTCCATGTTGCTGGTTCCTGAATACTGCATTGTTAGATCAAGGCAGGTTGGTAAAAAATTGCAAAACTCCTTGTTTGGAGCATCAACTTGAATAGTGTTGAAGGCTGTTTTATACGAGTTGTATTCAGCTCCACGCACTATGCGGTTAGGGAGAAAAAGGGTAGCTGCTTGTGTAGCTTCCATCATCTCTCTCTCTTTATACTCTCTCTCTAGCATAATGTTCTCCAACTCTTTATCAGCAAAAGCCCGTCTCTTTCTCATCCTGTCACTTACAGGGGGTGGCAAGGGTGAATTCCCTCTCAGGTACGGGTCTGTTGGAATTGGACGGTAACCTAAAACAACAAAGCAGCATTAGGAATGAAGCCACATGAGAAAAACATGAAAGCTATATTTGTACAAGGGCTCCATTTGGAACCAGTCCCACAAGGTGCTGAGCACTCGCTGCAGACCCTGGACAGCATCAGCTCCCACAGAAGTCACTATGACCCAGAGGCTTAGCAATCTGCCAACAGGCACGTTCAGGACAAGTTCCTCAATGCAGATAAGCAAGCCCTGCTCCTCTGACATGTGTAGTATCCTTCAAAGCTAACTGATTAGTAACTTTTTAAAAAGCAGTTCCAAAAGAACAGATCAGGGGCAGGCGAAAATAAAAAAAAACAGGCTCTGCTGTGTTATGACTGGTATTCCATCTCATAGCGTAAGGAGATAACCATTCAATTTTAACACATATTTGAAGGCTTTCCATATTTTATTTCTTCTGAAATAAAATAAAATTAGGATAAAACAGAAAATCCAGTTTCCAGTGTATTCAATTGCCAAGCTACTTGGATTCATTTAATATAGCAGATAGACTCCAATCCTATTTGCTCTACCAGACAAGTAATCTCACTGAATTAATGGAACTACTTACATGAGTAAGGAGAACAGGATTTTACCTGTTTTCACTCCCATTCCTCTTACACAGTTTCCCCTTTTCCAAGGAAGATATCTATACCCACAGCTGATGTCTTTTCTGTTTTCTAAAGATGAATCACTACGTACAGACACTGCTACAGATGGTATAAAATTCAAAGGAGAACTAGGAGAAAAGGAAAAGACAGTCAAGACAGATCAGAGAAAAGAATAAAGAAGTTTTCAAAAAAGTGAACTGTAGACAAAAGTTCGAGGTTTCTAAGTAGACAAAATTTTAATTGAGCTTGCAGAGGCAAAGAAAAGTTTTCTATTTTGGAAATAAAAAATAGATTGAGAAGTGCTTTACAGGCCTACAGTTCAGAAAGTAATTAAAGCAGACATAGAAAAAATTTGTGCACCATCCAAAAAGGGAGTAGGGAACAAAAAATATACCCTTTCTCTAAAATGTGCATCTTTAAAATACCGCTCTTCCACAGTTAAAACTTAGCACAGGGAAAAAAATTTGAGCACCCTATTATGCATATCTTACTATTGATAATGTTGCAAATGTGTTGCTGTGTTAGGCATTCAGCTCTAACAACAAAAAAAATCACTGATTTACTCATTTGCTAATAAAAACACTCGCAAATAAATGACCCTGTGAATAAATTATCCTGCACTGCAGAACGCTGCTGGGTAGTCATGTAAAAAGAATGTCAGCTTGTAACAGTAACTCTCAAATTTCAAACTACCGTTGCTAGCATTTCAGGCATCATTTTAGGCGGAGAGGGCAAAACACTGAAATTGTGCCACATTGATTCCGGCCTCGAAGGGCAGGATCCTCCGCCGCCCGACACTTCGTAGCGGGACGCGCTTTAACGCCTGTTTCGGGAATGACGCCACATTTCACTCGCGTCCCGCAGCAGACGCGCCTCGGACTGGAGGTGTGGGTCTTCCAGGAGAGCGGGTGCCGCAGGGCTGAGGGCAGCCCGTGGAGGGATGAGGGAAGTGCTTACCTTCCAGGATGCTCTTGGCCAAGAGGCTGGGCGTTCGGACGTGCCTCTGGTAGACAGCTTTGCGCTCCAGGCTCGCTTGCTTCCCCATGAGCCCCTTCTTGTCCTAGGAGAGCGAGCGCGGTGCCGTTAGACCGGGGCCGCCCCTCCCGTCTCTTTCCGTCCCGTCTCTTCCCGTCCCGTCCCCCCTCACCTCCGTAGCCTGCTGCCGTCGGAGCGCCACCTGGGCGGCCATGACGCGCTGCCGCTCCACCACCAGCAGGCAGTTGGCGCACTGGCAGTCGCGCCACCGGCAGAACCGCTTGTGTCCCTTCAGGCACGACACCACGCCGTGGTTCCGGCACCGGGCGCACTTGGGCGTGCGGCTCAGCTTCCGAGGCTCGCCCCGCCGCGGAGCCGCCGCCGCCTCCTCGCCTTCCTCCTCCTCCTCCTCTTCCTCCTCCGGGACGGTGCTGCTGCGCGGCGCGCCCGGTGGCTCGCCCGGATCCCCCTCCAGGCTCTCCACGTCGATCTCCCAGTCGGCGGCGGCGCGTCCTTCAGCCATGGCTGCTCGGCGGCACAGCTACAAGAGAGGGGTCAGGCTCCCGCCCAGCGGTCGAACGGCAGCCGGGGCACACCTGGCTCCCGACGTGCCCGCTGGCAGCCCCGCCGAGATGCGTCCCCGTCGCGAAGTCACGGCAGAGCCTGCTTGGAATGTCACCTTCCCCCTCACCGCCTGCTCCCTTGCCCGTGTACCACACAAGACTCAGTTTAGCCACGACGGACGCCTTCCTCCGCGCCCGCCCCAGCGCGCCTGTGAACTGCACTCGCCCGCCGCAGGCAGGAGCGCGTCTCCAGCGGCGCTGGATGCGGGCGGCACCGCCGCAGGGCGATGCCCAGCGCCGCAGGGCTGAGGGTATGTCAGGTCTTGACAGGGGCCTGGTTATTACAGGACACTGACAGCTCTCCTGCCAGCTGCGTTCAGACTTAGGAGACAGGTAGAGGACACCTGGGCTTGACACCACGCCGCTGTCCGCTCCCGTACACAGGGGCAGTGTGGGCTTCTGGAGCTCTCTGTGGGCCTGCGCCCTCGGACCGCCACCTTCTCCCACACGCCCTCGCCGTCCCTCCTCCTGCCCGCTGCACTTACCGAAGGCAGGTGGTGCAGGCAGCACGCAGCCCCCCCGCAGTTCGCAAGGTGCCGCTGTCCAAGATCGGCCGGAGGCACGGGACTCCCGATCCGCGCACCCGACGCCAGGCTC